>NC_041384.1:142535158-142685010 GCF_002162155.2 Triticum dicoccoides
TCCGGCTCCTTGGAGTCACGGGCCGTGCGGAACGCGGGGCTGACGTTCGGCTCGATCGCCTTTGAGATCGTAGCCCCCGAGGTGACGTCCAACCGCTCATCCTCGATTGGCACAATAGGCTCCGAATAAAGGGTCGGAACCGGTGCTTGTGCGACCTCCAGGGCACTGTTCGGTGGCAGAGCTAGATCATGCCTCTCGACACAGTGCGGCGCGCTCAGCTGTGGCTTGAATCCGTCGAAGATCGAATCCCCGCGGGTGTCTGCCGTGTAGTTTAAGCTTCCAAACCTGACCTGATGGCCAGGGGCGTAGCTTTCGAAGTGCTCCAGGTGGCCAAGCGAATTGGCCCGCAGTGCGAAGCTGCCGAAGACGAAGATCTGTCCGGGGAGAAAAGTCTCACCCTGGACCGCATCGTCGTTGATGATCAAAGGAGCGATCGAGCCCAAAAGTGACGACACAGAGGAACTCTCAATGAAAGCACCAATGTCGGTGTCAAAACCGGCGGATCTCGGGTAGGGGGTCCCGAACTGTGCGTCTAGGCGGATGGTAACAGGAGACAAGGGACACGATATTTTTACCCAGGTTCGGGCCCTCTCGATGGAGGTAAAACCCTACTCCTGCTTGATTAATATTGATGATATGGGTAGTACAAGAGTAGATCTACCACGAGATCAAGGAGGCTAAACCCTAGAAGCTAGCCTATGGTATGATTGTTGTATGATGAAGTTGTCCTACGGACTAGAACCCTCCGGTTTATATAGACACCGGATAGGGTTAGGGTTACACAGAGTCGGTTACAATGGTAGGATATCTTGAATATCCGCATCGCCAAGCTTGCCTTCCACGCCAAGGAAAGTCCCATCCGGACACGGGACGAAGTCTTCAATCTTGTATCTTCATAGTCCTGGAGTCCGGCTACCCGAACGCCCCCTAATCCAGGACTCCCTCACCTCCATTTCCACCTTGACGGCGTCGGTCGTGCCTTTGGGCTCCCCCGGCGGGCCGTTCGCCCACAGCTTGGCCATGTAGTGCGGCAGTGGGGACGCCCCCGCTCTGATGCAGACGACCGACAGGACGATAGGTGCCCCGATGTCGAGCACGCCACCGACCAAGAAAAATGCGAGGCGGTCCTCCTCCGCGAACAGCAAGAGCCATGGCTCCGACAGTGGCACTTGCAGCTGGAGCACCTTGCCGTACTGGATCATGTGCACGGGCATGGGATGCGCGGTGCTGATGTGGTGGTAGAGCGCCGGTGGCGGGCCTTCGTAGCCGCAGACGGGCACGGGGCATTTGCAAGGCACGAGCGGACACATGCTCTGGTGATAGGCGAGCTTGTGGTAAGTGACGTATCGGTGATCTCGCCCTCCTCGTGCACAACCATCTCTCGACTTGGGCCGGGGTATTACAAAGCTTTACCATCACATATTTTATACTACTTCAAGGTGCATTAAATCAACACATGCAAGTATCAAAAGGAGAGTCACGACATGCATGCATGCATTGTAATTAATGCATCAGTAAACACAAATTATTGAAATATATCGAGTGTAGTGCTTTGATGTGTCGCATCAACTCGTACATCAACGAGAAGTTTGATTATCCTCTCCCTCCCTGACTTAACTGCACCTGCCTTTGGCTGTTTGACAGGTTGGCCACACACCTGTCGGGCCCACCTGTCATACACGCAAAGGCAGGAGCGTCCCTCCCTCGCCCATGAGCGTGGTGGCTGGCAAGACTAGGAGAAGCTTTCGCTACACACTCTCCCTCCCGCACGCGGTGGACATGCAGCAGTTCAATCGGTGTCAGATGTCCAGAAGCGTACTGTAGTACTCCTCCAGTGCAGTAGTACTCCATCATTGTTCGACTTCCTAAAGAGGCGAAGAGCCAAGCGCAGCCCGGATGCTCGTGTATATACCGCATCATTCTTTGCTCCTTCTTACTACTCCGACATGTGGGAGAGCCAGCATCCGGGTCGACGTGTCATGCACCAGATTAGAGCGCGGAACGGAAGGGGGGCATCACCCCGGCCGGAGCGCCAGTAATTCATGACTATAGTGAGTGGTCATATCACAAGTCTTTCCAGCAGTAACGCGCCATCAAATTGAACAACCCCACTCGCTCAACCTCCTTGCCTCTTTGTCAAACTGCCTACCCAAAAACTGCCACGCGTACTGCCCGGGAAAAGCCCCGCCCTCAACTTTTAACTATGAAAAAATAGTTTGAGCTTGTTCGTTCTATATAAATACAGTAAGTACTGTATGTTTATTCACCCATGGGGTTGTTCAATGAATGGAGGGGCGGGGAGCACAAGTGAACAATACTGTAGTACTACTAGTAGTCGTAAGTAGGAGTCGTACAGTAGTCACCTTAAATAGAGAGTTTCTTTTCTTTAATGCCACATACACAAATTGAAACGCTTGTTGTGGAGAGAAGAAAGATAATCACTCCACTATATATGGACGCAAGGGCCTGAGCGCTTGCTTTACTAGGGTTTCTCTCTTCATTCTCTCACCCTCTCCAGATATAAACAAGACAGTGGTAGCGACATTTTCTCTCTGCTCACCGCTGGTCACAGATCTGGCCGGATCCCTTCGGCCGGTGTGTGTAGAGGACTAAAAGGTGCATCGTTCACGCAGTCATCGCCGCCGAGGGAGGAAACCCATAGCTGCCGGAGGGGCCCGATCCTCTACCCGTGCCGTTCTCTCCGACACAGCGCCGGCTCGGGAGGTCCTCCGACCCTTCTTCCTCCCTGCCGTATTGTCCGCAGATCCGACCTGTCGCCGCCGACATCCCGGCAACCTCAGGTATAAGTTCTTCAAAAGCAACCTTGCTCTACTGCCCCAGCTCCCCACGTGTCTACATGTGCATCTTTTTCTACTCCCATCAGCTCTTCCAAAGCCACCTAAATTTTTAGTATTATTAGAGGTAAAGCTACTTCATGCATTCGAATCTAGGGCTTTGTTCAAACAATGAAGAAAGGGGGGAAAGTTGTAGCATGAATCTAGGACTTGATTCAAAGAGGAAATAATATGGTGAAAGTAGTAGAGACCGGATACCCAACCGGTCTCTTGGCTGAAAAGGGAAATAATGGGAAAACGCAGTACAAACTGGATAATGAACAGATCTATTATTGGTTGAAAAAAGGATAGGAAGTGGCGGCTGGTGGACAAGTCAACAGAGTATGTCCAGGATTAGATTTGCTGCCATCACATAGTAAAAGGTCTCCAGGATTAGATTTGCTGCCCTCACATAGTAAAAGGTCTCAGGATTATATTTGCTGCCCTCACATAGTAAAAGGTCTCAGGATTAGATTTGCTGCCCTCACATAATAAAAGGTCTCCAGGATTAGATTTGCTGCCCTCACATAGTAAAAGGTCTCCAGTACTAGATTTGCTGCCCTCACATAGTACAAGGTCTCCAGGATTAGGTTTGCTGCCCTCACATAGCATGAACAAACTCGGCATCACCACTTTATGCCTCCTTGTAGGTACATTGTGCTGATGCATCCACTGTCGCATGTCCTTATACCAACCTTTTGCTGTTGTTAATGTAAGGGCTGTTGGAAATATGAGCAATTTACCAAATGATTTTATTAACAGAAATACTAGATAAAGCATGACTAATATAGTAGAGATAAAACAAGTCATGCATTCTGACAAAGAGAAGGTAAATAGCTTATGCATATATGAACCATAGCCTATCATATCTAAAGCAGACAGTATAGCAAGTAGCATATATGAAGTAGAACCTATCATGTGTAGGACAAGGACTAGAACAACGAACTGCGGCAGAACCTTTAACAGGAAAGACAAGAACACGTATGGGACAACAACAACAGAAGCGCTGGACTTGGGGTCGGTGTCCTCGCCTGCCATGTCATCGAGGAGGTCGTGGACGTCGGGGAAGAAGTCATCGTCGGGGAAGTAGTCGTCGGCGACCGGATTGTCCGTGATGAAGCAGCCAGTAGTCGCGCTGAGCGCTCCCCAAAAACCTTATCACCCTTCTCCCGTACAGGACTCAAAAGGTGCGGTTTCGGAGGCCTACTGTCTTGATCTGCGGTGCACGCCGCAAGACGGGATGGGGAAGAACGTAGCAGCAGCGCAGTGGTCGGAACTTTGTGGCGAGAGGAAGAGGAGCTTCTGTTGTGTCTCTCTGGAGAGGAGCGACCTCTCTTATATAGGCACAGGAGAAGGACGTGAAGAGGCTGCGGTAGGAGGTGAAGCAACGAAGGGAGACGAAGCAAACAGGCAGCGGCCGAAGAGGCGCGTCGTTCGAATTCAGTGTCCACTACAGAAAACGTTTCAACTCCCACGTGACCTTTCGTATACCCATCGTGCATGGCAAAAAATTTAGATATCGGCTCGGCTCATTCCCGCAACCCGCAACCCGCGGCGCATCATGACGAGGCGTGGCGTGGCGAGGCGGGCGACGGAGGAGGAGCGCACATGGATATCCCTCTTGTTCTCATGCTTGTACAAGTGGGGAAAGAACCTCCCTTATAAGGAGGTCCAACTCCCACTAAACTAGCAATGTGGGACTAAACTTTAGTAGTATCCCTTGCCTTGCACAAATGGGCTAAGTGGGCCTCTAGGATTTATTAGGAATTTCTGAAATAGTTATTGGGCTGCCCAAAATAGACTAAATTCCAGCAATCCCCCACCAGATCCCAAAGGCACACCAAAATTTGCCTTTGATTCCAAAACACTGTTTTATATACCGGTACTGCAGTGGAGACTGTTAAGTTGAACTTCCACCTAGAACTCTATGCTACACTAGTAAGCAACTTGAACAGTGGACTGGGCCTTGAACTGCAAGTTTTCTGCGAATCTAGCTTCAGATAAAGCCTTGACCGATACGTGGCTACCGTGGATCTTCCCCGTGGGTGGAGCTTATGTGTCATACTCCGTGACCTTTCATGAGTTTACTAGAGAGAACCCTACTCTCATAGATTGCGACGTTTGACAATCGGACTCATATAGGTGTGTTCTTCAAAAGGTGTTCTGCAGGATAACATCTCTGCTTAAATAAGCCACTTAGAACACATTAAGATATACATCAACCTGCCATGCAGATTAGGAGAGTATTGCATCTTCATGGAGTGGTATTGTGAATAGTAAGGATACTCTCCTCTCAGTTGACCAACAACTTGTCTTCCACATCTAATTCACGGGATCTCCGATCACAAAGAATAGGTTACCACTATGAAAAACTCATATTGTGGGTCTCATACCCATCTCCCTCGATGCATTATCTATCACATTACATGATAGACCCTTGGTAAAAGGATCGGCCAGATTTTTAGACGTTTGGATATAATCCAACGCAATAACTCCGGAGTTTTTCATTTTCCTGACAGATTTTAACCTTCTCTGAACATGTCTTGATGACTTCATGTTATCCTTTGAGGTGCTCACTTTCGTGATCACAGTTTGATTGTCGCAGTTCATAAGGACACCCGGTACAGGTTTCTCAACAACCGACAAGTCGTTCAAGAGCCGGCGAAGCCAATCTGCTTCAACCGTAGCTGTATCTCAAGAAACGGTGCCACCTCCATGAGTGAATACATAACCGCTCGTGGCCTTTATCTCATCAGCATCTGAGATCCAGTTTGAGTCACTATACCCTTCAAGCACCTTTGGATGCCCGGTGTAGTGAATTCCATAATTTGCAATGCCTTTCAAATAACGCAAAACTCTTTCTAGAGCTTTCCAATGCACATCTCCTGGTTTTGAAACAAACCGACTCAGTTTGCTAACAGCAAAAGAGATGTCAGGTCTTGTAGCACTGGCTAAGTACATAAGCGAGCCAATAATCTGAGAATACTTCAATTGGTCTCTAGCAATTCTTCGATTCATTCAAAGTAACACACTCGCATCATATGGTGTTGGAGAGGGCTTGCAGTCACTATAGCCAAAGCGACTCAAGATCTTTTCCACATAGTGAGATTGAAGCAATGTAATCCCACCATCATCGTATCTCAACAACTTGATGTTCAGAATGACATCAGCCACTCCTAAATCCTTCATCTCAAAACAACGAGATAGCAAATCCTTGACCTCCTTAATAACATTCAGATTTGTTCCGAAAATCAGTATGTCATCAACATACAAGCAAATGATAACTCCCTCGCCCCCACCATGGCGATAGTACACACATTTGTCAGCTTCGTTTACAACAAAGCCTGCGGCTGTTAAAGTTCTTTCAAACTTCTCATGCCACTGTTTGGGTGCTTGTTTGAGTCCATAAAAGGACTTTAGCAACTTGCACACTTTTCCTTCCTGACCATCTAGTACAAACCCATCTGGTTGTTCCATATAAATTTCCTCATCTAACTCTCCATTTAGGAAAGCAGTCTTAACATCCATTTGATGAACGAGAAGACCATGCGAGGCAGCTAGTGAAAGTAGAACTCGAATAGTGGTCAGTCGAGCTACAAGTGTGTAAGTATCAAAGAAGTCTTCACCTTCCTTTTGGGTATAACCCTTAGCCATGAGCCGAGCCTTGTACTTCTCAATAGTACCATCAGGCCTAAACTTCTTCTTGAATACCCATTTGCATCCTATAGGTTTGCACCCATAAGGACGATCAGTTATCTCCCAGGTTTCATTCGCCAAGATGGAATCCATCTCGCTACGGACCGCTTCCTTCCAGTAGTCAGCATATTCAGATGCATAGGCCTCTGAAATAGAACTGGGAGTGTCATCTATGAGATACACAAGAAAATCATCACCAAAAGACTTTGCAGTCCTCTGTCTCTTGCTCCTAGTAGGAACTTCATTGTTCTCCTCCACAGGACTTTCAAAGTGTTCCGTCGAAATGGTAGGTTCGGTAATTGTAACTAGTTCCTGATTCGATTAAATAGGCATCTCCTGATTAGATGATGTAGCCATATCCTTCATGGGAAAGACATCTTCAAAGAAAGTCGCATCATTCGACTCCATGATCGTACCGACATGTATGTTAGGTACCTCAAATTTTACAACCAAGAATCTATAGCCAATGCTATGAAAAGCATATCCCAGGAAAACACAATCCACAGTCTTTGGTCCAAGCTTCCGCTTCTTCGAAATTGGAACATTGACTTTCGCCAAGCAACCCCATGTTCGTAGATAAGAGAGTTTTAACCTTTTCTTCTCCCATTCCTCGAATGGAGTTATCTCTTTGTTCTTTGTGGGAACTCGGTTTAGGACATGACATGCAGTCAATATCGCCTCCCCCCACCATGCCTTGGAGAGACCCGAAGTGTCTAACATGGCGTTAACCAAATCTGTTAGAGTACAGTTCTTTCTTTCGGCCACCCCATTTGACTGAGGTGAACAGGGAGGCGTCCTCTCATGGATTATACCATGTTCCGCACAAAAATCATCAAATTCATTGGAAAAATACTCTCCACCATGGTCGGACCTAAGCCTCTTGATTTTTCGATCAAGTTGGTTTTCCACTTCAGCTTTATAGATCTTGAAAAAGTTCAAAGCCTCATCCTTAGATTTCAGAAGATACACACGACAGTATCTAGTGGAGTCATCAATTAACGTCATGAAATATTTCTTTCCACCTTTTGTCAACACACCATTCATTGCACATAGATCTGAATGTATGAGCTCTAGTGGTGCAAGATTTCTTATTTCCGCAGTCGTGTGAGACTTACGAGGTTTCTTAGCTTGCACACACAGTTGACACTTAGATCCCTTGACGGTGGTGAAACTAGGGATTAAGTTCAACTTTGCTAGTTGCGACATGCAACCAAAGTTAACATGACAAAGACGTGAATGCCACACATTGGATTCACTATTATTGCAAATATGATTAACAACTTTATTGCAAACGTCGGATAAGGATAAACGAAACAAGCCTCCTGACTCATAGCCTTTACCAACAAAGGTTCCATACTTGGATATTACAAATTTATTCGACTCAAAGACAAGCTTGTAGCCATCTCTACACAGAAGAGATCCGCTAACAAGATTTTTATTGACGGAGTGGACATAATGCACGTTCTTCAGCCGCACGATTTTCCCTGAAGTAAACTTCAGATCGACCATGCCAACACCATGAACAGAAGCACTTGAACCGTTGCCCATCAGCACGGTTGAAGTCCCTGCGGTATGATAAGACGAAAAATGGAAATATCACCGCATACATGCACATTAGCACCCGTGTCAATCAACCAGTCAGGAGAATGACATACTGAAAGAATAGTGGGAAATATACCATACCCAGCATCCTTCATGTCAGTGTCTCCAATGACAACATTAGCGGTCTTGCCGCCTTTCCCAGGATGACGCTTGTCATAGCGATTAGGGCAACTAGGAGCCCAATGATCAGGATCCCCACACACATGACAAGCACCTTTCTTCTTGCCATTCTTCTTCTTGAAGTTCGTGTGTTGCACAACCTTGTTCTTCCCATCAAACTTGCCCTTGTTCTTGAACTTGTGGGGCTGGAAGTTCTGCTTCCGTACCACATTGGCACTAGATCCTCCCCCAATACCTCGAGCACGTTTGTCCTTTGCTCTCGCCTTTTCTTCCACATCAACAGTGCCAATGAGATCCGGGATGGAAAAGTCCTGCCTCTTATGCTTCAGCAAGGTAGCAAAGTTCCTCCATGAAGGATGAAGCTTAGTGATGATACCTCCGGCAACAAACTTGTCCGGTAGCATACAACTGAAGTGCTCAAGTTCTCTAGCAAATGACTGCATCTCATGAGCTTGGTCAACCACGGAGCGCTCTTCAGTCATCCTGTAATCATAGAATTGCTCCATGATGTACAGCTTAGTGCCAACATCCGAGACCCCAAACTTGGCCTTGAGTGCATCCCACATATCTTTTCCATTATCAATTGACGCATAAGTATCAACTATGTTCTCACCAAGAACACTCAAGAGAGCAGCCTTAAACAGAGTATCCATTTTATGAAAAGCTTGTGCCTATTGAGAATCAAGCTCTCCTTCAGGTTTGCTGAGAGTGGCGTCATAGCAACTCATGGTTTGAAACCATAAGACCACTCTCACGTGCCACCTCTTTTAGTGGATACCCTCAAACATAGGAGGTCTCATGGAAGCAGCAAAACCACTTGGGGTAAATTGCCTATAATAAGGTTTTTGGATTGTTGGAAGTATGAGCAATTTACCAAATGATTTTATTAACAGAAATACTAGATAAAGCATGACTAATATAGTAGAGATAAACAAGTCATGCGTTCTGACAGAGAGAAGCTAAATAGCTTCTGCATATATGAACCATAGCCTATCATATCTAAAGTAGACAGTATAGTAAGTAGCATATATGAAGTAGAACCTATCATGTGTAGGACAAGGACTAGAACAACGAACTGCAGCAGAACCTTTAACAGGAAAGACAAGAACACGTACGGGACAGCAGCAGCAGAAGCGCTGGACTTGGGGTCGGTGTCCTCGCCTGCCATGTCGTCGAGGAGGTCGTGGACATCGGGGAAGAACTCGTCGTCGGGGAAGTAGTCGTCGGCGACTGGATCATCCGTGATGAAGCAGCCAGTAGTCGCGCTGAGCGCTCCCCAAAAACCTTATCACCCTTCTCCCGTACAGGACTCAGAAGGTGCGGTTTCGGAGGCCCACTGTCCCGATCTGTGGTGCACGCCGCAAGACGGGATGGGGAAGAACGTAGCAGCAGCGCAGTGGTCGGAACTTTGTGGCGAGAGGAAGAGGAGCTTCTATTGTGTCTCTCTGGAGAGGAGCGACCTCTCTTATATAGGCACAGGAGAAGGACGCGAAGAGGCCGCGGCAGGAGGTGAAGCAACGAAGGGAGACGAAGCGAACAGGCAGCGGCCGAAGAGGCGTGCCGTTCAAATTCAATGTCCACTATAGAAAACATTTCAACTCCCACGTGACCTTTCGTATACTCCTCGTGCGTGGCAAAAATTTAGATATCGGCTCGGCTCATTCCCGCAACCCGCGGCGCGTCGTGACGAGGCGTGGTGTGGCGAGGTGGACGGCGGAGGAGGAGCGCTCGTGGATATCCCTCTTGTTCTCATGCTCGTACAAGTGGGGAAAGAACCTCCCTTATAAGGAGGTCCAACTCCCACTAAACTAGCAATGTGGGACTAAACTTTAGTAGTATCCCTTGCCTTGCACAAATGGGCTAAGTGGGCCTCTAGGATTTATTAGGAATTTCTGAAATAGTTATTGGGCTGCCCAAAATAGACTAAATTCCAGCAAGGGCTTCATGTAAAATGAAGCGATCACACTGTTACCTTAGGGACATGTCTAACCAGTGTTATTGTTAATCTAATGCCTCCAGTGATAAGATGCAATTAAACTGTGTTACAAATGACACTCCTGCTGTTTTCCCCAGTATGATAAGTAAGTTGCTCCTTTACGCTGCTGAGTGTCCTGGTGTCCGCGCGGTCCCATGCCCTTAAACCAACTCTTTAGCTGCTGTTGATTTACTGTGTCTGGTAAACAAGCAATGCCACCATTAAAGTAATCCCATATTTGAGGAATCTCATTGTTGATCGCAATGCTTCTGGTAACATGAAGCATTGCTGACGTTTTAAAATTTCTACTGTCCTTGCATGATTGCCATGAACATAATTAAGATGCTTCTTTTCATTTTGTATATGTTTCGTATATTCTTATTGACCAACAACTGTTTACTTTATATCTTTTTGTGCAGATAGGGATATCCATTTCACCTTGTTGCTATTGTGACCTTTTGGTGAACTGCACAAAACACTTTTTTTGGAATGAGTGTCTTGTGCAGTTCAACTAAAATGTCACGTGGGCAACATCTCTCAATTTTGGTGGAACTGCACAAAATGGTGATTAGAGTTTCCAAAATCTCTGTCTAGTTCTGCTGGTAATCTCGTGCAACATTTTATTAGCCTTTGCAAGATGAGCCGTCACTGTCACCACAATGGCACTTTATTTTAGTGGAACTGCACAAAAGGATAACAAAATTATAGTTGCACCTTACATGAGCCGGATAGCCAACCTTAATGTTCCTCAATTTTAGTGCAACTACTAAAGAAGAACCTGCCAGCTCATGAGAGCAAGTATTTCTTGCTAGCTGAATGATGCAATCTTTGCTTCATTTCAGGTGAACTACAGAAAAAGGCGCATGAATTGAATCATGGAAGTCCAGGCAGGCTTCATCCGAGTGCAGCTGCAGGTTGAGTAAAGGAGGCCACTATTAAAGTGAAATCATGCTCTCCTGATTTGTGCTATGCAAACTGGAATACTCAACTACAGATGTTGTGACGGTCAAGAGCATTCGCCAAGTTCTTCGATTGTATGAAATGGCTAGCGAAGATGGATTTAATCCCGATATTCACTTTATCAAAAGGCTCTAATGGGTTGGTTCTGAATCTTGCAAGCTGGGAATCAGTGAGATGTGTAGGCATCTTTGTTGTACTTATTATTTGGATCTTATTTGTTGGTTCTGAATCTTGCAAGCTAGGAAACACGGCATGATGATGTAGAGGACAAAACCATAACAAACAGTTCAAACTTGGTAGTATTATCTTTGTGAAAGTGCGACAAATGTGCTGATCGTGTGCGTCCTGAGAATAATAATTCTAATTGTTGTGCATGTTGATCCTGTGGCACTGATAGAACGAGCGAATGCATTGCTTGTTTTAAGTATAAATTTCTATTAGAGCTAATTAAATTTAAGTAAAGTGACCACTAACTCCTGTTATTACAGTACCAATACAGACCCGCTCGTGAACCGACGTGTGGCCGAGGGTGCATCTTCTGCCGGGTGTGCAGCGGACGAGGGAGGGGTAGTAACTGTTGTCGCCTATACACACTCAGCTTACTATTGAATCCAGTTCCCTAGGAGCTGAAAAACGAACTGCTGCCGCCGCCTACACACTCGTTCACTCGAAGAGACTCCAATGGTGATCCGAGGGGTGAGCCTGCTGGATATGGACTTCAACAAGGAGTTCCCCTTTGAGTTCGCCATTCAGTCCTATGGCTGCACCAAGTTGAATGTGATGTACACCAACGATACGGACTCGGTGAAGCTCTGCCTCGCCTCAGTCCTATGGCCGCACCAGGTTCTGGAGCATTCTCCTGTTTCATCGGCAGCGCCGACTGCACCTTCGCTATGGTGGAGAGAAGGAAGAATGCGACGATTCGGCCATTTGGTGCAACAAGCTTGTCGACATCCAGAAGCAATACAAGATCATCAGCAACGGGCAGGAGAAGGACTCCGTGGTTGACCTCGCTGAGACCATCATCGACCCCTGATACGCCAACATGAAAGAAGACGACCTGAACACGTGGGAGGTACCTCTGAATCTAGCTTACATAACCTACACGTCCAAGGGCGCATACACATGCTATGACATGTACAGGCAGATCTTGGACATGAGGGCGTGTCTGCTTCCCGTAACCGACGAGTACACGGACAGCTGTAGCGTCATGATCAAGCGTGCCAGGAAGGTCTAGATGTTGTACTTTATCTGTTTATAAGCACCTTTATCATCTGAGTGTTTCATGCATTAGCCCATGTGTAGTAATTATCTGTTTTGTCCGAAATATTTCTTTTAAGAACCCATTAACCTAATTGCTTTTTTAGTGGCTATTTGCTTATGTATGTAAACTAGTTCACTTGTCCGTAAAAAAAACTAGTTCACTCGGCTGCCGTGCTTTGAATCTCCTTCCTCCCAACATATTTGCCTCCTCAGGTGGACCCAGCAGGTCTCTGAATTTTCTCCCACTATCTTTTTTGATGTAAACAGAGTTTTCTCCCAGTACTTTCCCCTAGAACCAACTCAACTGTCCCACGTCTAGCCTAAAAAATAATAATACCCCACGCACTATTAACTCATCAAATTAAAATTATATTTTATTTCGTAAGTTGAAAGTTCTTACAAAATGATAATAATAATTTTTTATATATAACTTGGCAAGTTAACTCCCAGTGATTGCGTACATAAGCTTGCAAAGATTTTACTGACGTGCAATCATGTGTTTATGTTTTTATAACATTTCTCCGTCTAGCCCAACATGATATTTTCACCTAGCCCAGCAAGTCCGCGGATTTTGAGAAAAACGAAAATGGGATTTAAACGGGCTGCATAGATGCTACATCATTGTTTCACCCAGCCCACCAAATGGACTAAAAAAACGTTCCCCCCGCTAACAGGTCGGACCCACCAGCTATATCTTC
This sequence comes from Triticum dicoccoides, assembly GCF_002162155.2. NCBI lineage: Eukaryota > Viridiplantae > Streptophyta > Magnoliopsida > Poales > Poaceae > Triticum > Triticum dicoccoides. The sequence continues at coordinate 142,548,307 of NC_041384.1, forward strand.
GCACGCAAGGAAGTGCCTCCTTATTACGCGCAAAATAACGATGTCCATCCAACGGCTGTAGTGCTTCTTCAACCTCTGGTCTTCTTGCTCCAGCCGCCCAAAGCAGCGCCGGTCGTGCCGCATGCTCCTGCCTCTCGTGGCCGGCTGTGCTGCCGCGGAGGCCTCACCGCCCCCTACTATTCCCACCGCTGGCCAGGCCCTGCGGCGACGGCAGCCTCACATCGCAGTCGAACCAGTGAACCCTTGTACTCCTCTCCGCACGGGCTTCCACTGCCGCGTCGTCCCCTTCCTAGGCCTCGCCATCGTCCACCGCCGTGGTGCTCTCCGCGCGGCGTGGTCAACATGGTCAAGGAACGACTTCCATCGGAAGAGTACTGTACGTGGAGAGGCTGACAGCTGGGTCCACGGCCACACCCCAGTTTTTTTGTGATTTGCCAAGCAAGTCGCTTTGTCAGGCCTGTTGGGCTACAAATCTTTCAAGACGAGGAGAGCTTTCATTCGGCTGGCTGAGAAAATGGCCCATCAGTAATGAGAAATGGGCTGTACATTTTTAAAACACATCAAACCGGCAATTAGTTTCAAATATCTTTTTTTTTCATTTCAAGATTTTAAATTACATTAATTTTTATGCATGGAGAATTTGTTGGATTTTATATTGATATACATTTATTTTTAAAATCAGTTTGAATGTCAGTCGAAATTTTGGGATCAAAAACAGTTCAGACCGCACCGAAATATGCAAAATTTCGTATAATTTTTTAACCGTGGCCACAATTTTGGCTCTAATGCTAACAAAAAGAATATGGTCTCAAAAAAACCTTAAGAATTAGCAAATGGGCTGAAAATTATTATAAATAATGGCAGATGGGCTAAATGCTGTTTTCCACAGATTTGAGGATTTCCTAAAAAAAGGTTGACGCACAAGCAGTGACTGTTGGATGTCCATCCAACGGCCGTCATGCTTCTTCAATCTCTGCTCTTCCTGCTCCAGCCACTCAAATAAGCGTTGGCAGGACTGCCTGCTCCCTCCTCCCCGTGGCCGGCTGTGCTGCCGCACATGCCTCACTGCCCCACCGTACTCCCATCACTGGCCTAGCCATCCCTCTACTCACCCACACCTGCTGTTATTCTCCGGCGACGGCAGACGAACCAGTAAACCCTCGTACAGTCGTACTCCCCTCTGCGTGGGAAACAAAAACAACGACCGAGTCTTCCCTGCGTCCGTGTCGTTCCCTTCCTAGGCCCCGCCGTCGTCCACCGCCCTGGTGCTCTCGGCGTGGCGTGGTCAGCATGGTCAAAGACCGACATGCATCTGAAGTGGACTGTATGTGGAGAGGCTGACAGCTGGGTCCATGGCCGCACGTAAGGAAATGCCTCCTTATTACGTGCAAAATAATTATTTCCTCCACCCGACATCTGGGACCCATCAAAACGGCCTCTATATTTCGCGAAAAAAACGTTGCCGCCGCTGACAGCTCGGACCCACCAGCTATATCTTCGCACGCCAGGAAGTGCCTCCTTATTACGGACAAAAAAATGAATACCCCCTGCTAGCTGGGACCTAGTATAGTGGGCCTACTAAGTTGATGGGGACGAAGGGCTTTGTCAACTTAGTCAATATGCACGATTCTAGCTCAACTGACCGTACGATGTCCATCCAAAGGCCGTAGTGCTTCTTCAACCTCTGGTCTTCTTGCTCCAGCTGCCCAAAGCAGCGCCGGTCGTGCCACCTGCTCCTGCCTCCTGTGGCCGGCTGTGCTGCCGCGGAGGCCTCACCACCCCCATACTACTCCCACCGCTGGCCAGGCCATCCCTCCACTCCACTCACCCACACCCCCTGTTATTCTGCGGCGACGGCAGCACAGCCGAACCAGTGAACCCTCGTACTCCTCTCTGCGTGGGCATTCACTGCCGCGTCTTCCCCGACTCCGTGTTGTCCCCTTCCTAGGCCTCGCCGTCGTCCACCGCCGTGGTGCTGTCGGCGCGGTGTGGTCAATGTGGTCAACGAACGAATTCCATCGGAAGAATACTGTACGTGGAGAGGCTGACAGCTGGGTCCACGACAGCCGCAAGGAAGTGCCTCCTTATTACGCGGAAAATAATTATTCCTCCACCTGACAGCAGGGACCCACCGGACGCCCACCAGTATATCGTGAAAAAAATGTTTGCCCCTGACTGCTAGGACCTACCCGACGGGCCACCGTATTTCGCGAAAAAACGTTCCCCCTGCTGTCAGCTCGGACCCACCGGAAGTGCCTCCTTATTACGCACAAAAAAAATGAATACCCCCTGCTAGCTGGGACCCACCTTGGTGGGAGGCTGACTTGTGGGCCTACTAAGTTGACGGGGACGAAGGGGTTTGTCAACTTAGTCAATATGCACGATTCTAGCTCCAGTGACCGTACGATGTCCATCCAACGGCCGTAGTGCTTCTTCAACCTCTGGTCTTCTTGCTCCAGCCGCCCAAAGCAGCGCCGGTGGTGCTGTCTGCTCCTGCCTCCCGTGGCAGGCTGTGCTGCCGCGGAGGCCTCGTTGCCCCCATACTACTCCCACCGCTGGCCAGGCCATCCCTCCACTCCACTCACCCACACCCCCTGTTATTCTGCGACGACGGCAGCGCAGCCGAACCAGTGAACCCTCGTACTCCTCTCCGCGTGGGCATCCACTGCCGTGTCTTCCCCGGCTCCGCGTCGTCCCCTTCCTAGGCCTCGCCGTCGTCCACCGCCGTGGTGCTGTCGGTGCGGCGTGGTCAATGTGGTCAACGACCGAATTCCATCGGAAGAATACTGTACGTGGAGAGGCTGACAGCTGGGTCCACGGCAGCCGCAAGGAAGTGCCTCCTTATTACGCGGAAAATATTTATTCCTCCACCTGACAGCAGGGACCCACCGGACACCCACCAGTATATCGCGAAAAAAACATTTGCCCCTGGCTGCTGGGACCTACCCGACGGGCCACCGTGTTTCACGAAAAAAACGTTCCCCCTGCTGTCAGCTCGGACCCATCTTAAGTGCCTCCTTATTACACACAAAAAATGAATACCCCCCTGCTAGCTGGGACCCACCTTGGTGGGAGGCTGACTTGTGGGCCTACTAAGTTGACGGGGACGGAGGGCTTTGTCAACTTAGTCAATATGCACGATTCTAGCTCTAGTGACCGTACGATGTCCATCCAACGGCCGTAGTGCTTCTTCAACCTCTGGTCTTCTTGCTCCAGCTGCCCAAAGCAGCACTGGTCGTGCCACCTGCTCCTGCCTCCCGTGGCCTACTGTGCTGCTGCGGAGGCCTCACCGCCCCCTACTATTCCCACCGCTGGCCAGGCCCTGCGGCGATGGCAGCCTCACACCACAGCCGAACGAGTGAACCCTCATACTCCTCTCCGCGTGGGCATCCACTGCCGCGTATTCACCGGCTCCGTGTCGTCCCCTTCCTAGGCCTCGCCGTCGTCCACCGCCCTGGTGCTCTCGGCGCGGCGTGGTCAACGTGGTAAAGGAACGACTTCCATCGGACATGGACTGTACGTGGAGAGGCTGACAGCTGGGTCCACGGCGGCAGCAAGGAAGTGCCTCCTTATTACGCAGAAAATAATGATTCCTCCACCTGACAGCAGGGACCCACCGGATGGGCCACCGTATTTCGCGAAAAAAACGTTTCCCCCCTGATTGCTGGGACCCACCAGCTACACCTTCGCACACAAGGAAGTGCCTGACAGTCGGGACCCACCTGGTCAAAGCGTACGCAGCGTTGTCATTCTGGTCGCGAACGTGTACGTACATATATACTGGTGGATGTAGAGGCGCGCACGTGTCATAGTAGAGGCGGCCAGGGTGCAAGAAAGAAAATACGGCCATGCATGTGTACATACGGGCGGGGTCTCGACCGCCTACTCGCGCATACGTATGGCGAGGGCTCGTGTACATGGCTGGGTCGGAACGGAGAAACAGCGTCGTCGTCGTGTTCATGGGTCGGAACGGAATGCATGGTCGTGTTCATCGGGAGGGCTTGGACGGAAGAGGCGATGGAAACGAGGCCTAGCGTACCGCACAACGGAGGAAACGGACCTCCTACGGTCGAAACGGGGGTCCTGTTGATCGGGAGGGGTGTGGCGTACCACAAAACGGAGGAAACGGACCTCCTACGGTCGAAATGGGGGTCCTATTGATCGGGAGGGGTGTGGCATACCGCAAAACGGAGGAAATGGACCTCCTACGGTCGAAACGGGGGTCCTGTTGATCGGGAGGGGTGTGGCGTACCGCAAAACGGAGGAAACAGACTTGTGTTGGAGCGCTACGGTCGACACGGGGGTCCTGTTCATCGGGAGGGGTGTGGTGTACTGCAAAACGGGACTCCGCGGGATACTGTTCATCTCCACCGTCGACCCCCTCCAGCCTCCACGAGCTACTGTTCATCCACCGTCGACCTCCTCCAGCCTCCACGGGCTCCTGTTCATCCAGCCTCCACCGCGCGCTACTCCACCGGCTACTGTTCAACCACCCCTCCACTATCTACTGTTCATCCAGCCCTCCACACCACGGGGTCCTGTTCAACCACCCCTCCACGGGCACCCCTCCACCGTCTACTGTTCATCCTGCCCTCCACACCACGGGGTCCTTGTCGGTGTCAAAACCGGCGGATCTCGGGTAGGGGGTCTCGAACTGTGCATCAAGGCCGGATGGTAACAGGAGACAAGGGACACGATGTTTTTACCCAGGTTCGGGCCCTCTCGATGGAGGTAATACCCTACTCCTGCTTGATTAATATTGATGATATGGGTAGTACAAGAGGAGATCTACCATGAGATCAAGGAGGCTAAACCCTAGAAGCTAGCCTATGGTATGATTGTTGTACATATTGTATATCGACTAGCCTGGCCTCGGTTTATATAATGCACCAGAGGCCTAGGATAACAAGAGTCCTAGCTGAATACGCCGGTGGGGGAGGAGTCCTTGTCTTGATCGCCAAGTCTTGTGGAATCTTCCTTGTATGCGGCAGCCGTCCGAACTGGCCCATGAGTATACGGCCATGGGGGTCCTCGGCCCAATCCAACTGATCGGGAGACGACGTGATGAGTACCCCCTAGTCCAGGACACCGTCAGTAGCCCCCTGAACCAGTCTTCAAGTTGGGGACGCTCCTCGATTCTTCCGAACTGCTCTTCATCTTTGGTTGCCGGTCTTGAAAACTGGTTCAACAAATCTTCTCATCTTTGATCTTGAGGATCGCCGAAATGCATTCGACGAGTTTACACGTCGGGTATCCGAGGAGCCCCTTTAAGTTTCTGGCCTTTATCAATGCCTTGTTGTTTTTATGCCACACCTCGGGTTTGAAGTTGTTCCCGGGGGGCAGTGTCCTCTTGCGTCCGAGCTCCAACGCCGGACTGCATTCGAGGTATCTTTTGCAGCCGAGCACCAACGCCGGACTGCTTCCGAGCTCCAACGCCGAAATGTATCCGAGCTCCAACGCCGGACTATATCCAAGCTCCAACGCCGGACTATATCCAAGAAGTCATAGATCATCTTGGTCCAAAAAAGTTGAAGGAGTTTAGCCGAGCTTAATGCCGGAAATGCCATCTAAGGAGCCAGCCATTTGCATCCGAGCTATATGCCGAACTGCTTCCGAGGTGGTTCAGCACCTCGGTCATGGGCTGATTTTTGGTCAATATTTTTTATTGATGCAATTTATTCTCTAACGAGATATATAGCCAGTAGCCCTCAAGGTGTGTATCGGTCTAAAACCCGAGATGCAGATGAAGGATGACATAAGACCGCTGATCCCAGTAGCCGCTGAGACTCAGGTTGATTTGCAAAATCGGCCTGAGGATTAAGTCCTAGCTCGGCAGAATACTTCGGGACACTAAAAGCGGCGTGCTCAGTCCTTGAGACTCAGGTTGGGTGCGGCCGACCAACCCGGGGATCAAAATCTCCTCGGAAACTATATTGCACATAAAATTTTCTGCATTGGACAAGCAATGCAGTAGCCCCCGAGACCCTGGTCGGGTGGCAACACCAGATCAGGGGATCGATGTGCCCCTTTAATATTTGTAAATAATAAGCCCGAAGCCCAGTAGCCCCCGAGCCTTAATGCGGGCATGGGTGGCCGAATTAAGGATCAATATCCATAGTAAAATCACAAATTATGTGTAATGACTCTATGTATCCAAGTACTTTACGTCATTAATGCTCGGATCCGCATTGTACAAAGCTTTGTTAACCGACCATCGGCTTCCACCTCCTCGGCCAGTAGCCGAGGAGTGTTTGTCCTACTTTATAAAGCCTTTATGAGGGCAAAGATTTACAACAAACAAGGAAATCTGGCCATATGGTTTTATAAACAAAGGTACACAGAGAGTTATATCACCGTTTAACAGAAGAAATGTCTTCCAAAGAAAATAGTCCCACTAATGGTTCCTTTCTTTGGGTTGTCATGCTAAGCATGATCATTAAACCTCAGCTCTAATGTAAGAGCAAAGTATTGAGGATTTAGTTTGGGAGGCCAGTTAATAGCCCCCGGTGGTGTTCGGCGACAGTTGGGGTCAAGCCGTAAACACTTGGCCAATGTTATGAATGGCCCATCATTTAACATAGTCATCGGATCGCTGACCAGTTTACGCTTATTGTGAAAGTCAGTTTTCGGCTTTCTCCACTGAGGTGCTTAACCATGTGAGCTGGAAGCACAATCGCAGTGGTTCTCCCTTTGTACGCCTAGCCGAACAAAACGGAACGTAGGAAGCGAATGCAGGAACCAGGCAACCCAACTATTGACCGAAGACACAATTCGAAACCGATGCATATATAGCAATATCTGAGAATGTTTTTGCCGAATCCCTAAAGGTGTCCGGCGTTGCACTGCGAGACTAATGCTGGAAAAGCACAAATAGTTTAAAAGTGCCAAAAAAGCTTGGAAAACCAAGAAACGTCAGTAAAAACATGACGTCCGAACAATTTCAAGTGTTCGGTGCCAATCCGAAAGTTGGTCTTAGAAAAAAGAAGTGCTTCTGTCATGCTTTAACATGATACATCCCATCTCAAGACTTCGAGCGAGTCAGCCTACGGCTTCAACCTCCTATCCCGAGGGCGGAGTACTTCTCATCAGGCCAGTTTAGCAAACTAAACTCTAGCGGCTTTGAGGGAGAAATTAGGCTCCCCGGCTAGTGACCGCACACTTGTGTCGAAAAAAGGAGTGATAAATAATAATAAAACTTTGCAACGACTAAGAAGAAGAACACTTATTATAAAATGGCTCAAATAAACTTAAGAGCCCCCAAGTGACTTGGGTAGAAGAATGATTGCATGTACCGAAGTACTTATATCATATCTATGTTCAACCGAACTTTAAACGCGTCTTAACCGACCGTCAGCTTCTCCCTCTTTGGTTAAGGACCGAAAAGTGTTATGTACTCCATCGGTCGAGAATATCGATGGTGTTTCCAATAACCAGGCAATCAGGCCATAAGGCTGTAACAGACAAAGCGCGCTCAGGGAACTTATGCTATATTACTGCGAAGAGTAAGAAGCATCTTCGAAGAAAATAGTACCCCCACCGATACCTTTCTTCGGTGCTCATTGTTATTATGAGACTTGTGCAATAGATTTTTTGTACTCATGAGTTCCGTTGTGTGCCGACCATCATTGAAAACTATAAGAGCGCTAGCTTTCGGCTTCACCCAGTCTGAGGTCCGGCTCGGGCGACCCGATCGTGACAATCGCAGAGGTGCTCCCTTTACTCCCTAGCCGAACAACCGGGAACGTAGGGGTAAGCACAGGAGCCAGGCAACCCAGCTTGCAAATCGCTTAAGTCAATATGGTGCATATTGTGGCATAATACACGAACAAGGAATGAAGCCGTACAAGTATAATCACATGCAAGAGGAAAAGCTTCATAAAGGAAGCCCCCAAGTGAATTGGGTCCTTGAATTTGTGTGTCGCAAACAAAGTTTGGACAACGAAAATTTTTTACAAGCAACTTTTTTCCAAAAAAGTATAATGCTTGGTCGAACCGAACACAAGTTAGAAATTAAAGCTTTGAGCATGAAAGCGACTTAGCTGGTTAATGTATTCGGTATTGATGACACTGTCCGAGCTTGATGCGGGGCAAGGTTCCATCCCCCAAGCCGGTCCTGAGGTGGCGGCGCGGAGAGCTTGACACGCCGAAGTGGTGACATAGCACGGTCAATGCAGACCGGCAGAGTGACGCCGAAGTCCCCGGATCATTTTCCTATGCACAAAAAATAGTGCAAACCGGAGATAGTAGTAATAATGATAATTTAAAAAAACGTTGCATAATCAATAATTTATGCAAAGTGAGTAATAAAAGAAATATGGCCTGGCGCCGAAGTCAATGTCGATGCAGGGCGTCGGCGTGATGCGGTAAGGGCGTGGCAAAGCCTGAATTCACAGGTCGGTCCGAGCTCCGGATGCGGCGTTCGCCGGACTATGTACGGAGACTAACCGGACCACCATGCGACCGTCGTTAATGCGGCCACAATTTGATAGATCTGTGTACATATGATGGACAAACCAGAGTAATAATTTCTTGGAAAAAATGAACCCAAACAAGCAAAAAATACTGGGATTAATAGCACCTAGTTTATTTGTTGTAGCAATCCGAAGGAAGGTGATTCCTAAAATTGGGACCCGCTCCGCACACCCATTGCGTGATGGGCGATAAAATGATGGCATGGCAATGCTGGTAAAGGTTGACTCGCCGAGGCAAAGCCCTCGACCCAGCTAACGTGACGGAGCTGGTCGGCTAGTGACGCCGAAGTGTCCGGAGTAGGTTGATGAAGAGATGGCGAAGCCCCCGGTCCAGCCGAGATGTCGAAGCCCCGATGTCAGCCGATGAGTCGAAGTAGGTCAGCATGATGGACACCAACTTGAAGAAGCTATAGTGCGGCCCTGTCGATGCAGGTCGTAACGTGGTCGATGCCGGCTTGATGAAGCAACCGTGCGGCGTTGCTGGTATGCCTGCTCCGTGTAATCTGTGGGGTGGCGATGTTGGTGATGATTTATCCTTAGCGATGCCGGACTCTTGTTCGGCTTGCCGAGATGATGATCTAAAGAAGTTGAGCTCAGCTCAACAAAGTGACGCCGTGTCTTAACGCAGGTCGGCAGCCGTGGAGTAATACTGCCGGACTGGTTTGACACCAGCATGATGTTGAAGATCATGTTCAAAAGATCTTAAAGTTAGTGGGATGTGTTCGGAAACAAAACACAATACCCCATACAAAACTTCCTTCAAAAGGGATGTCCGAAATCCCGTTCATAGAAAAGATGAAATCGGGTCGGATTCGTTTTCGCGCAGAAAACAGATCCGAAAAGTGATGCACTAATCAGAAGGTTCCCGGAGTTTGGACGGTCGGATCGAGCTGAAAGTTTGAGAGGGGGTAGATATAGGAATTCCGCAACCGATCAACGGTTGGATCTTCCAAAGGACGTCCGAGCTAGAAGCTGGACACCACGCCCTAAACTCATCCAAATTCCCATCAAGATTTGACAGGGCTCCGATATATTGTGGATTGCCAGATATTCCTCAATCGGAACTCGACGAAATTTTCCAGGGTTGTTATAGACCCAATTCTGCAAAATTCCACCAAAGCAATTGTTAAAACGACACTTGAGGAGGTGGTGGCGGCGGATACAAGTTCGCTGTCCAGAAAAATAGCACGGTCGCTTGAGGGCAATGTTGATGTTGAGCCCCCGAGCTCCATAGTTGATTCCTCCGTGATCTTGATAGAGATCAGAGTTGATGTTTGATGAAGGCCCTCGTCTGGACATGGTGATCCGAACACGGGGCGCAATTCTTGGTCAAACCAAGGTGACCAGTCAAGCTGGTGACGAAGATGCCAAAGTCGCAGTTGATCTGCAGGCGAGCCATCAATCCTTTTGTCGATCACACAGTGGAACTCTCAATGAAAGCACCAATGTCGGTGTCAAAACCGGCGGATCTTGGGTAGGGGGTCCCAAACTGTGCGTCAAGGCCGGATGGTAACAGGAGACAAGGGACACGATGTTTTTACCCAGGTTCGGGCCCTCTCGATGGAGGTAATACCCTACTCCTGCTTGATTAATATTGATGATATGGGTAGTACAAAAGTAGATCTACCACGAGATCAAGGAAGCTAAACCCTAGAAGCTAGCCTATGGTATGATTGTTGTATATATTGTATATCGACTAGCCTGGCCTCGGTTTATATAATGCACCAGAGGCCTAGGATAACAAGAGTCCTAGCTGAATACGCCGGTGGGGGAGGAGTCCTTGTCTTGATCGCCAAGTCTTGTGGAATCTTCCTTGTATGCGGCAGCCGTCCGAACTGGCCCATGAGTATACGGCCATGGGGGTCCTCGGCCCAATCCAACTGATCGGGAGACGACGTGATGAGTACCCCTAGTCCAGGACACCGTAGGTCCTGTTCATCCACCCCTCCACGGGCACCCCTCCACCGTCTACTGTTCATCCAGCCCTCCACCACACCACGGGGTCCTGTTCATCCAGAGGCAACGCCACCGCTCACTGTTCATCCAAACCCCCGCAACACTCACTGTTCATCCCATCGATCGGCTTCAGTTAGCAGCAGTAGCCAAGGAATCGCTCGATCGGATTCAGTTAATAGCCATCGATCGATCGCTCGGGTTCAGTAACGTAGCCTGTAGTGCAATTGCTCGGGTTCAGTTAGAGCCCAACGCCTCGCTCGGGTTCAGTTAGAGCCAACGCCTCGCACACACGCGCGTACGTGTACGAGAGAAACGCGCATCGCTCGGCCCCGACCTCCCACCGTAACCGGGAACTCCCCGGAATTTTCCTCCCCCTCGCTTCTACCATGGTTTTTTCCGTCATGGATGGCCCAAAGAATGTCATGCAGCTGCGTCTCCGGCCCGCCCAGGACGAAAAGCCCATTTTCTGTCATGATTTTTTGTCATAGAAGTAGGAGCCGACCACATCTATGATGATACCGGGTTTTGTCACAGTTATCGTCATAGAAGTGTCATATGTATGACAGATTTTTTTTTGTTCGGCCCAAAATGTCATGGATGTGTCTTTTTTTTGTAGTGCCCGTACGACCCATCTTCACCAGCAAATACTCAAGACCCTCGCGAGGGGCCGAACCTTGCGAGGCGGACGACGCAAGACCTTCTCGGGGGCGGCCTCACCAGGCTGGCTCGCGAGGGGCAGAGAGATCAAGGCAAGGGGCAACTCGCGAGGTCCCTGTGATGCAAGCCATGACGACCAAGGCCAGGCGGGTGCCAGTGCATACAGTGTTCTCGTTTCCTCTTTGGTGCTAAAAAGGCAAGCGCAGGCAAGGAGTCCTGAGGCATCGGGCAAAGGTTTTCATATCAATGCAACAAGACCAAGACTAGCAGGACGACAGGACGGAGGTCACCATGGAGCCCAGGACAGCGTCACCACCAGAGCCTTTGGCAGGCGAGGACTACCTTTAGTCAGGATAACTTGTACTAGTTGTCTCCCTTCAAATTTGGCCGTTGTGGCATCCCTTCCCGCCAGCATTTGGGAAGAGGACCAGGACCTCTATAAATAGGGTTAGCCACCATAGTAGGAGGCAACTGCTCTGAGGCCATTCAGATCATCCTCACCCACACAAACTCATGAAGCACAAGAGCACCTCTCCTCAGGAGGATGTTCTTCCCTTGTAACTGATCATCCTCATCCCAAGGGGCAATCCACCACACCACACTGGAGTAGGGTATTACACCACATCGGTGGCCCGAACCAGTATAAATCTTGTGTCCCTTTGTTCTGCGAGTTCGATGCAAGGGGAGGAGAGATCTTCGTGCACACCCTAGTGTTCGAACCTCAAGGGTTTTGTCGGAACCTGAAATCTGACATTTGGCACGCCAGGTAGGGGTGCGCTGAAGCCTTCCTCCCGCTGATCCGCGTCCCATCGCTCCACCACATCCATGGCGGACGCGCGTCGATCCCGCGCTGAGCGCCGAGAAAGCCCTCGCCGCCCATGTCGCTCAGATAGCCCCTGTCGGTAGGCCTCCCCGTCGTTCCCCATCACGCACCGCCAACGTTGCCACCGGCCCGGTGGGAAACGAGCAGCAAGCATCCTCACCGCACCCTTCTGTGCGGCGGGACAACCGCACGCTACTCCGTCATTGACCCCAACCGACTCGTTGTCTCACGCTCGCCGCGTGCCCACGAACGCGTTGCTCATGGCACACGAGCTTCTGCGCTACCGCCCGGTTGACGATCTCTACGAGGACTGGCTGGACCGCATCGCCGAGCTCGTCAGTGCCGCTGGGGGCTCTCCTACACCATCCCTCTCGCTGCCTCGCTGATACGTCTCCAACATATCTATAATTTTGATTGCTCCATGCTATTATATTATCTATTTTGGATGTTAATGGGCTTTATTTTACCCTTTTATATCATTTTTTGGGACTAACCTACTAACCGGAGGCCCAACACAAATTGCTGTTTTTTTGCCCATTTCAGTGTTTCGCAGAAAAGGAATATCAAACGGAGTCCAAACGGAATGAAACCTTCGGGAACGTGATTTTCTCAACAAACGTGATCTAGGAGACTTGGAGTGGGTGTTAAGAAACGATGAAGGAGGCCACGAGGCAGGGGGCGCGCCCTCCACCCTTGTGGGCCCCTCGTTGCTCCACTGACCTACTTCTTCCTCCTATATATATATCCACGTACCCCCCAAACATCCAGGAGCACCACGAAAACCTAATTCCATCGCCACAACCTTCTGTACCCGAGAGATCCCATCTTGGGGCCTTTTCCGGAGCTCCGCCGGAGGGGGCATTGATCACAGAGGGCCTATACATCAACTCCATGGCCTCTCTGGTGATGTGTGAGTAGTTTACTTCAGACCTTCGGGTCCATAGTTATTAGCTAGATGTCTTCTTCTCTCTCTTTGGATCTCAATACAAAGTTCTCCTCGACTCTCTTGGAGATCTATTTGATGTAACTCTTCTTTTTGCGGTGTGTTTGTCGAGAACCAATGAATTGTGGGTTTATGATCAAGTTTATCTATAACAATATTTGATTCTTCTCTGAATTCTTTTATGTATGATTGGTTTATCTTTGCAAGTCTCTTCGAATTATCAGTTTGGTTTGCCCTACTAGATTGATCTTTCTTGCAATGGGAGAAGTGCTTAGCTTTGGGTTCAATCTTGCGGTGCTCGATCCCAGTGACAGAAAGGGAAACGACACGTATTGTATTGTTGCCATCGAGGATAAAAAGATGGGGTTTATTTCATATTGCATGAGTTTATCCCTCTACATCATGTCATCTTACTTAAAACATTACTCTGTTCTTATGAACTTAATACTCTAGATGCATGCTGGATAGCGGTCGATGTGTGGAGTAATAGTAGTAGATGCAGAATCGTTTCGGTCTACTTGTCACGGACGTGATGCCTATACATGATTATACCTAGATATTCTCATAATTATTCGCTTTTCTATCAATTGCTCGACAGTAATTCGTTTACCCACCGTAATACTTATGCTCTTGAGAGAAGCCACTAGTGAAACCAATGACCCCCGGGTCTATCTTCCATCATATTAATCTTCCAACACTTAGCTATTTCTATTGCCATTTATTTTACTTTGCATCTTTATTTCTGTTTATCATAAAAATACCAAAAATATTATCTTATCATATCTCACTCTCGTAAGTGACCGTGAAGGGATTGACAACCCCTTTATCGCGTTGGTTGCGAGGTTCTTATTTGTTTGTGTAGGTGCGTGGGACTCGAGCATGATCTCCTACTGGATTGATACCTTGGTTCTCAAAAACTGAGGGAAATACTTACGCTACTTTACTGCATCACCCTTTCCTCTTCAAGGGAAAACCAACGCAATGCTCAAGAGGTAGCAAGAAGGATTTCCAGCGCCATTGCCGGGGAGATTCTGTAAGTGCATCTAGTGCCACCCACAGTTGGTTTTGGAGTATTGACGACAAACCTAGTTGAGGGACTAATGTGTTTGTGAGAATTGCAGGATAACACAGGTAGAAGTCCCTCATTGATTCGGTTTTCCTACCAGAGATGACCCCTAAAAATGCATGAAGACATTGAAGTCAAAGGTGGTATATGAAGATACTCACATTGAAGACTATGACAAGAGAAGACACCACATGAAGCCTATGGAGCTTGAAGATTTAGATCTTTCGTAGTTCTTTTTCTTTTGTGTTGAGTCATAGAACCACCGTACTGTTAAGTGGGGTCCAAGAGAACCAGTCAGAATGACTGAAGTGATGCCTAACCAAAACCTATGTCTTCGAGTGAAGACTTTGAGAGCGAATCTTGTCCAGAGTCGGACAAGTCAGCTTTGCTTGTAGCCTAAGTAAAGTTGTCGAGTGAGTTTGAAATATGACCATTGGAACACATGTCAGTTCCTTAGTGACCCAGGGTCATTTCGGATAAATCAGGTTGGGTTGCCAAGTGGCTATAAGTAGCCCACCCCCCTACAACCATAAATGGTTGGCTGCTCAGATTGAGAGTACGGCTTTTGTCGTTTGAGAGCAACCCACCTCGAAGCCTTTGAGAGAGAATTCCTTGCAAGGATAAATCCCTAACCACCCAGTGCCAGAGAGAATTGGGCATCACTTAAGTCTTCTTGTCTGTGTGATCTGAAGACTTATTACACTTGAGGACTGTGCATCCTCCAGCCGGTTAGGCGTTGCGTTCTGAGCATCCAAGAGACATTGTGGATTGCCGGTGAACGAAGTCTGTGAAGGTTTGGGAGTCTACCTTGAAGACTTACCAGAGTGATTGGGCGAGGTCTGTGTGACCTTAGCTCAAGGGGAATACGGTGAGGACTGGGTGTCCTGAGCTGCGTGTTCAGGACTGGGTGTCCGGGACTGTGTGTCCTAAGGTTTAAATACCTAGCCGCCCTAACCATACGTACAGTTGTCACAGCAACTGGAACTGGTCCAACAAATCATTGTCTTCAGCGTGTCACTGGTTTCATCTTGCCTTCCCTTTACTTACTGTTACTCCTTGTGAAGTCATTGTATGATTGCACTATCTTTTGTCTTCACTGAGTGACTGCGCGTTCTGTTTGGCTTCATAATATCTTCCTACCTGATCCTTACTACCTAGCTGCTATTAGTCTTTGTGATTTCACTTCATTGAATACTTGACTATGGTTTTCCTAGTGTAGTCTACCTTCCGCTGCATGGTAATAGGTTTATTTCCATCGTTTGTCTTCGAAACTTCCACGTTTTGAAGACTTTCATAAAAATCGCCTATTCACCCCCCTCTAGTCGATATAACGCACTTTCAATTGGTATCAGAGCAAGGTGCTCCCTTGTTCTGTGTGATTCGGTTTAACCACCTGGAGTTTTAGCTATGTCGACTGTAGGGATAATTAAAGTCTCCGCTGCGTGCCCCGTCTTCGATGGAACTGAATATCCCTACTGGAAGAATAAGATGCGCATGCATCTTGAAGCCATTGACGTCGACCTATGGTATGTCGTCGAGAACGGCGTTCCCAAGGCTGGAGAAGGTGTCACTGCTGCTGATGTCAAGAAATTCGTTCAACTAGACTCTACTGCCAAGAATATCATCTGTGGTCATCTGACCAAAGGACAGTATGGCCGCGTGAGTGCTTTGAAGACATCTAAGCTGGTCTGGGACTGGCTCTCCAAGGACAATGAAGGCATCTCAACCCAGAGAGATCAGAGAATCAGTGTCCTTCGCAACCTCTTCAACCGCTTCAAGCGAAATGACAATGAGAATGTCCAACACACATTTGACCGACTCACTGACATCACAAATGAGCTTCAAGCCCTCGGCGCTACTGAGATCACCAAACATGAAGTCGTCAAGACACTACTGAGATCACTTGATAGTTCGTTTGACATCCTAGCCCTGATGATTCAAGAACGTCCTGATTTCAAGACACTCGATCCGTCTGACATACTTGAGAGGCTCAACACACATGAGTTTCAGCTTTCTGAGAAAAGAGATATCTACGGTCCAAACTATGGGCGAACTCGTGCCTTGAAGGGAAAAGCTGTCTCCTCATCTGAAGAAGAATCTGACAGCAGTTCTGATGATCCTGAAGACATTGGAAGGGAACTTGCTATGCTTGTTAAGAAGTTCCAAAAATTCACCAAGAAGAAAGGTTTCAGAAAGTCTTCCTGATCATGCTCAAGGAATGATGAAGCTTCTGCTCATGACTACAAGAAGAAAACATGTCACAAGTGCAAGAAACTTGGCCACTTCATCTCTGAGTGTCCACAGTGGGACAATGAGAACAAAAAGAAGAAGAAGAGCAAGGAATATGAATCTGACGACAAGAAGAAGAAGAAATACTCAAATTCTTCTTCCAAGTCTTCCTCAAAGTGTTCATCACACAAGAAGAGCTCATCTGGCAAGGCACGTGCATTTGTTGGCAAGGAAATGGATTCAGAGGAGGAGTCTGCTTCTGAGGAGGCGGAGGTGGAGTCTGAGGAGGAGTCCGATTCAGGCGTCGCAAGTCTGGCTACAGCATATGTTGCCAAGTCCATCTTCAACACTGAAGACAATGACTTCATCACCGACACCAATGCAAATGACAAGGACTACTCCGCTTCTACCTACTGCTTCATGGCACGCGGTGCCAAGGTAAACACACGCACTACTCACTATCAAACATCTAGTGACGACGACTCTGATTGTGATTTAAAACCCAGCTACAAAACACTTGCTAAAATTGCAACTGAACAACAGAAAGCTATGGAACATATTCAAAAACTGTTAGAGAGAAGCGATAATCTGTTAGGTGCTGAAATGACTCGATCTGAATCCTTAATTGAAGACATAAAAAATCTTCACGTTAAGTATCAGGAACTTGAAAGTCGTCATGAAACTCTCTCAGCAACTCATGAAAAGCTTTCCTATGATTATCTTCAAAGGAAGCAAGATCTTGAGAAATTGAGAGCGGTTCATGAAGATCGTCAAAACGAAAATGAGTCACTTCGCACCAAACAGATCAGTTCCGCTCAGGAAGGATTTGAACCACCATGTCTTAAATGCATTGAGTGTGATAATGCTACTTCTGTTGCTGAATGTTCTACTGCTACTACTGTTGCAATATCTTGAACTGTTGATGTGGTAACTAACCCCTCTGTTGAGGATACAACTGCTATTGCTGATGAGAATGCCAGGTTGAAGACATTGCTTGAAACAGGGATGTACAAAAGTCTTAAAGGGCATCAGACACTATGTGATGTCCTCAAAAAGCAGATTCTGAACCGAAACCCGAGGAAAGAGGGTGTTGGGTTCGTAAGGAAAATGAATGCTGATGGCTCTTACTGGAAACCTGAGCAGTACCCCAAAACCATGTGGGTTGCTGCAAAGGAACCTTCAGCAGATCCATCCAATCTATCTGGCTTCACTTGTGCTAACCCCATTATCATTGATGAATCCTTTGATGCAAACTATATACTGTTTAAAAATCAGAATGGTGATGTGTTTGCCAGGTACATTGGTACTAACTGCAGGAATGGACCGCCTATGAAGAAGATCTGGGTTCTGAAAAGGTGTCTGGAGAATCTTCCTGTGAATGTCATCATGACACCTCATGTGAAGAAGACAAACCTCAGACCAAAGGCTTCATACGGTCCAAAGGCTTCATACAGACAGAGGACTCACCTGAGTCGCACTAACGCAAATGTTTTGCAGGGAAACCATACTCAGGCGTATGAACACGAGAGCGGTTCATCAAACCGCCATGTTCATAAGAACAAGAACTATTCTGCTTATTCCTATGAGTACTATTGTCCACCTGCAAAACTGTTTGCTAGGGCTCCAAAGCCAAAATTCTCAGATGCTGCACTTAGACTTATTGCTTCAAAGCCACCCTTGAAGATGTGGGTGGCTAAGAAAGCTTAACTCTCTTTTGCAGGGAAAGGTCTCCAGCAGAAAACCAAAATCGTCTGACGCTATTGCTGGGGACCTTAAACATCTTGTAGGGCGCAAGATCAAATGCCCGAATGGTCTTACTATGTACTTCGTTCCTGAATCGCTTGCTACTCTCCCTATTAGTCCTAATCTGGATCTAAGCTTTCATAACCCATTGGTTCGTCAAATGTTTTTGCTTCACAATGCTCTTGGTGAAGCCTATCCCCCTAACTGCACTGTAGGGTACGACACCAGCGTCTTCAGAATGGATTATTTATAGTGGGTGTACAAATCACATGACTGGCAAAAGAAGCCTTCTTATGGACTCAACCTTACGTCCATCCGACAAGAGCCACATCACATTTGCTGACACTGGTAAAAGTAAGGTATTGGGTCTAGGTAGAGTTGCAATCTCAAGGGATCAACACATGGATAAAGTCATGCTTGTTGAATCCCTTGGCTTCAACTTAATGTCTGTCTCAATGCTTTGCGATTTGAACATGATCGTAATATTTGAAAATATCGTTGCCTTGTACTAATGGAATCTGACAAGTCTCTGGTATTTGAAGGGTATCGAAAAGATGATTTGTACGTGGTAGATTTCTTAGCATGACCACAGCTTGCCGTTATGTCTTCTAGCAAAAGCTTCAGAATGCTGGCTCTGGCATCGGAGGCTAGGACATGCTAGCATGAGGAACCTCCACACCCTTGCAAAGAAGAAGCATGTCATAGGCATCGAGGGCATCAAGTTCAAGAAAGATCACTTATGTGGTGCCTGTGAAGCAGGGAAGATGATGAGGGCCAAACATCCCTCGAAGACAATCATGACCACTACTCGACCCTTCGAACTGCTTCACATGGATCTTTTCGGTCCCAATCATTACTCAACTCTTACTACTACTGCTTGTCTCTATGGCTTTGTCATTGTTGATGATTATTCTAGATATACTTGGGTGCACATAATGCTTTACAAGACTGAAGTGCAGGATGTCTTCAGACGCTTCGCCAATCGAGCTATGAACAATTATGGCGCCAAGATAAAGCACATCAGAAGTGACAATGGCACTGAATTCAAGAACACTGGCCTTGATACATATCTTGATACCTTGGGCATCACACATGAATTCTCGGCTCCGTACACACCACAGCAGAATGGCGTCGTCGAATGCAAGAACAGAACACTCATTGAGATGGCCAGAACAATGCTAGATGAATACAAGACCCCAAGAAAATTCTGGCCTGAAGCCATTGATACTGCATGCCATACAATCAATCGTGTTTATCTTCACAAGCTTCTGAACAAGACATCTTATGAGCTCCTTACTGTCAAGAAGCCAAATGTCAGTTACTTCAGAGTATTTGGCGCAAGGTGCTGGATCAAGGACCCACATCACACCTCAAAGTTTGCACCAAAAGCACATGAGGGTTTTATGCTTGGATATGGAAAGGATTCACACTCCTACAGAGTTTTCAATCTCTTTCATTACAAAGTGGTTGAAACAGTGGATGTGTGGTTCGATGAGACCAACAGTTCACAAAGAGAGCAACTGCCAAATGTGCTAGATGAAGTTCCATCCAGTGAATCAATCAAGCTAATGGGAACTGGAGAAATTATACCTTCTGAAGCTCATCCTGAAGAAGAACTTATCATCTCAGCACCTGATCAACATGAAGACAATGCTTAGCTTGAAGACATTCCTTCTAACAACGACAATGATCAGCAAGAGCAAAGTCTTCGCCCTATACATCCTCGCATTGCCAATGAAGTGCAGATTGAAAGAATAATTGATAGCATCAATGCACCAGGTCCACTCACTCGTTCAAGGGCAACTCAACTAGCAAATTTCTGTGGGCACTTCGCATTCGTCTCAATAACAGAACCCAAGAAAGTTGAAGAAGCCTTCATGGAACCTGAATGGATTCAGGCTATGCAAGAAGAGCTTCATCAGTTTGAGCTGAATAATGTATGGGAACTAGTTAAGCATCCTGATCCATGGAAGCACAATATAATAGGCACCAAATGGATATACCTCAACAAGCAAGATGAGCATGGTCAAGTTGTCAGTAACAAAGCTCGTCTCGTTGCTCAAGGATATACTCAAGTGGAAGGCATTGGCTTCGATGAAACATTTGCTCCTGTGGCTAGACTTGAAGCCATATGCATACTGCTGGCCTATGCAAATCATCATAACATACTTCTATATCAAATGGATGTGAAGAGTGCTTTTCTCAATGGCAAGATTGAAGAAGAAGTGTATGTTGCACAACCGCCTGGCTTTGAAGATCCAAAACATCCTGACATGGTATACAAGCTCAACAAGGCATTGTATGGCCTCAAACAAGCCCCTCGGGCCTGGTATGACACACTCAAATACTTCCTGAAGAGCAAAGGCTTCGTACCTGGTTCCCTAGATCCCACTCTCTTCACGAAGACATATGATGGTGAACTGTTTATGTGCCAAATATATGTGGATGACATTATCTTCGGCTGCACCAATTAGAAGTACAGTGAAGAGTTTGGATATATGATGCAAGAGCAATATCAGATGTCCATGATGGGAGAGCTGAAGTTCTTCCTCGGTCTTCAAATACGACAACAACGCAATGCCATCTTCATATCTCAAGAGAAGTATCTCAAAGATTGCCTGAAGAAGTTTGGTATGCAAGACTGCAAAGGCTTCACAACACCAATGCCAGCCAAACATCATCTGGGTCCCGACGACAATGGTAAAGAGTTCGATCAAAAGGTATACCGCTCCATGATTGGTTCTTTACTTTATCTATGTGCATCTAGGCTAGATATTATGCTTAGTGTTTGCATGTGTGCTCGATTTCAAGCGGCACCAAAGGAGTCGCATCACTTAGCTGTGAAGCGAATTCTTCGATATTTGGCTCACACCCCAACTTTAGGATTATGGTATCCAAAGGGCTCAGAGATTGATCTAGTTGGATTCTCGGATGCTGATTATGCTGGTGACAAAGTTGATCGCGAGTCTACATCAGGCACATGTCACTTTCTGGGACGATCACTTGTATGTTGGTCTTCAAAGAAGCAGAACTGTGTATCTCTCTCCACTGCTGAATCTGAATACATTGCTGCTGGATCTTACTGCGCTCAGCTTCTGTGGATGAAGCAAACACTCAAGGACTATGGCATTCATCTGAAGCAAGTGCCACTTTACTGCGACAACGAAAGCGCCATCAAGATTGCCAACAACCCAGTTCAGCACTCGAAGACAAAGCACATTGAAATTCGTCATCACTTTCTCAGAGATCATGTTGTGAAGGAAGATATTGATATCATACACGTCAACACTTAAGAGCAATTGGCAGATATCTTCACCAAGCCCTTGGATGAGAAGAGATTTTGCAAGTTACGGTGTGAGCTAAATATCCTGGAATCCTCAAATGTCCTGTGATCAGGCACACATCCTAACCCTTATGCATATTGATGACTTAGATGTGCAACACACGAAGTAAAGTATATATTCAATCAATGAAGACATACATTCTAAGTGTGAATACATTAATGTGGAATTTGACTTCGGAGCGCCACGATAATTGTGCGCCGTGTCTGGGTCTAATACTTCCTATACGGTGGGTAACGCCACCACCAAATGTTTTATTTTGAAGTGTTTCTCTCATGGTGTTACATTTGCTATGTCTTCACATTTGGTTTGGCTTCAAACTCAACATGTCTTCATGATTATCTTCACTATGTTGATTATACAGATATATATATATCTACTAGTGTTCTGTCCTCTACAACATTCACTTATAGCTATGTCTTCTTGTTGAATCTTTTGAACTAAGTGAATGTGATCGGACCCTAACCTCTCTATGCTTTCTATCTCAAATTCTATCTCTCCAAGTCATATGCATTCTATTGAAACTGTCGAATGTCTTCTCTGCGTCCTTGTCAGCAGAAGATACAGAGACAACCATTAAGCCTGTTTTCAATGCTCATTCCTCCACATAAAATCCGGAGAAGTAGGAACGACCACCCAACAATCCAGGCGTGCGTGGGACGTGGAACAAACCCCAAAATTCCGCATAATGGCCACGTGTTCCTCAGATGCGAATCGCCAGGGGCACCTGTGTAATAGCATAGTGCCGCCCATGTACCTATAAACACACACTTCACAGCGGTCATTATCTCTTCTTCCACTCTTGCACGAACCCTAGCGCCACCACTAGCCTCGACGACGCCGACGATGAAGCGCTTCGCTGCCGCAACCTCTTCGATGCCGTCTTCACGCCGACCGCGGACATCGTCCTTTCCGCCGTCGCCGTAGGTGTCCTCCGTCACCAAGTTAGGTCACGGAAGATCGAACTGCTCGGCCTCATCTTCCACTCCGTCTAGCAGTTCTTAGTGTGGTAAATAAAACTTCCTTTTTACAGCACCGTTGATCCTATGGATTTGTCACTTTCTACCACAAGCAGTTTCTGTTCACACAAGTTAGATCTCTCTCATACTGCATCTCATAACATGCCTACTATATTCACTTGTGCTTCACAAAGTAGTTAGATTCCTCACTTGTACTGATCTGTGGATTTGTACAAATCTGGAACCAACTCCTTATCTATGAGTGAATGTCTTCGCACGATGAGGTCAATGTCTTCTAAACTGATTTATCTTCAAAATCTTCTGAGAATGCATATGACCTCTTCCCCTTCCCTCGCACCTTAATGCTATCACAGGTACATGTCCGTGGGAGAATCCTTTGGTTCTCATAGTCTGCATTCATTTGCAGAATTCTTACAGCATCACATAAATTCTCCCGAAGCCAGTTCCTGTTGGTCCAGCAAGCGAAAACCTTTGAAGCCGTTGAACGTGTTGAAGCCTTTCAACTTAAAGTTTATGGCTTCGGAGAAAGTAGCAAGGAAGGATGGCAGAAAGTGTCGTGGAGAAACATCTAGAGATCTGCCAGATGAACTCTCGGAACTGTACAAGACAGATCCTGAAGAGGATTACGGTCAGCGCAAGACCCGAATCCAATGGATTCGAAGATATTGGGCAGAACAATGGTTGAAATACCGATTTGTTACCCAGGAATATGCTGAGAAAAACGCCATCAAGAGACCGTGGGGAGACATCCTGTACAAGAATCTTCTACCCAGGTCCAGAGATGAAGCCATTGCTCAAGCCTTCTATCCCTGCATGGTCCGTGGGCCACAACCTGATGATGCACACCCATCGTCACTCCTATGGTGTCGTGACGACAATCTGTTCAAGCGCAACTTCCAGTTTGCCCAGAACTCAGCGAAGCAGAACAAGAAGACTTTGGGGTTAGACTTCAACCCTGGTCCCTCAGCACCAAGGGCAGATGGCACACGAGATGCAGAACCAAATGTCATCGGTCCTTTCTACAACCTTGCAGGCCTCATCACCCAGATCTTGGTTCAAGGGACTGCAGTGAATGAGCCTGCCACTGCTGCTGAATCAGATGAAGCGCCTGCAGTACCGAAGCCAAAGCAGTTGAAGAAGCCTAAGGCTTCAAAGCCGGCCCCTTCACCAAAAATCTCACGGGCGGAGCCACTGGCAACTGCACCTCCTGAAGACAGTGTGCAGTCCGAAGACTTATCTCGCATCTCTAAGCCCTAGAAGGCCAAGATGGCACTGCCTCACACTGGCCAAGAGCTAACTGTTGCTGCCATTCTGTGCAATGACGCCATAGATCTGTCAAGTGATGAAGATCTTGCTGATGACGCTCTTGAGCAACTCATCAAGAGCAAAGAAGAAGTAGAAATCTTCAATGATCTGCCTCTCTTTGATGTAACCATCATCCACAACTTCATTGATGAGTGGTTTGACACACCAAATATCAGCTTTGAAGATCTGCGGCTACCCATTGGCCTCAGTGTCGCCTTCCAAGGCGCCATTGCTTCAGAGCTAGTTGTCGCCCAACGCATTGTTGAACTGAAGCAAAAGATTGACTATGAAAAGGCTCAGGTCAAGAAGCATATGGCCAAGCTCAGTGTGCAAGAAGTGAAGAACTTCAAGATCATGATGCACGAGCTCAAAGAAGCCTTTCTGAAGAAACGTGCAGAAGCTCAGGGTTCACGAGGGCGCATGAAGGCTCTGGCTGACAAATGTGTGCAAGCCTATAATGAGTCTGAGAAGCGCAAGGCCCTTGGGTGTCCTGGCATCGACCCCGGGATGGCCGCAAAGAAGAAGAAGAAGCCTGCTACAGCTGAACCCGACGCACCAAGGTAGGAAGCAGTTCCAATTGTCTTCCCAACAAGAATGACTGGCTCGAAGCCAAAGAGCCGGTCAACCGCTTCAGAGCTCAAGAAGACGAGGACTGCTGAGGCTGAAGCCAGGAAGAGTAAATACCCTGAAGCCTCTCCTACTGCCCCCTCCAAGAAAAAGAGAAAGACCAAGAAAGATCGGGCTGCTCCCTCAGAGCCTTTGATAGTTGAACCTATTTCCATGGTTCGTCCTGACGCAGAACGTCAACTGACTGTTCATGAGCCTGCTTCCACAGAGGCTCATGAAGCTGAAGACTTTCCAGCAGCTGATCCCATCGCTGCTGAAGAAATTGGTCAGCATGACCATGTAGTAGATGGTGCAGTCCTTCCTCAGCTTGAAAATAGCGAACTCATCAGCATTGGTCATCCACTGACGCCAATCGCACGGGATGCTTCATGGGCGGATCGCCCACAAGAGGAAGAAGACTATGAGGCCCAGCCCACTCCAACTCCACATGCGTCGTCTGCGTTCCGCAGGCTTCGCAAAGGTCCAAGGCCTCAAGTCTCTGCTGAAGACATTCTGGCTGCATCAGCCGCGGAAGAAGAAGTACCACAAGTTGCCACTTCCCTGTCCCACCAAGAAGCAGTTCTCCAGGAGAACGAGCCTGTGACTGACCCTCCAGCTCGTCAAGTGGAGGATGAAAATCTTGAGGCTGCCACAACCACCAATGAAGATGATGTGGAGCCCTCCCCAACAAAAGCTTCAGAAGACAGCGAAGCCACTGATCCCGCCACTTTTGTTCCTGAGTCTGCTGCAGGTCCCCAGTTCGACTATCATGTTGAGCACAGGCCTCAGGTATAGAAGCCAATCCCAAGATTGCCAAGGTTCCCAGGTCCTGCATCAGCACCTGGCTCCTTCAACATCAATGGCTTTAGGGCAGACAACACATTCTTCAATAGCTCCAGGAACCCCTACTCAAAGGAAAGGATATCCTCTGATCGGTTCTGGAGCTATCCTCAGCGAAGCTATTACTCATGCATTCTTTACAACCAAGGTCGCATCTTCCCACACAAGCGCCTTGACATTGGAGCTATAGCTGGTCTGCCTTGTCTGGAAGAAGCTTTGGATTGCTTCAAGCAAGTTGGACTGCTGCAGTTCATTACTGACCAAGAGCATTGGAATGAAGAGCTGCTGCTCCAATTCTATGCCACACTTCACATCGGCGGGTACAGCAGAGATCCGAAGACTTGGGTCCTGGAGTGGATGACAGGCAACGTTCATCACGAAGCCAATGCATTGGACATCATTGAGCTCACTAGCTTGCCCACTCCTGGCGATCTCTTCGAGCAAGGCTGTCAGCTGCATATTGAAGCTATTGAAAGCATCTTTCAGAAGCCAGAACCTGATATGATTCAGATGCTCAGCATGATGAAGCCATTGCCCCAAGATGCTGCTTATCCCATGGAGTTCTTCGTTGAAGACCTTGAGTATCTGCCAAGAACCATTTATCACATCATCAGGCGAACTCTCTGGCCCATCAAAGGGCACTCTCCAAATGCCAAGCTTGAGGGCACAATGAAGACTTTGATATTCTATATTCTTCATGGAAAATGCTTCAATGCACAGGACTTCTTCATACACCAACTTGCTGCATCAGGCACTAATCTGTTTGGTTTGAAATTCTACGCCCCTTGGGTCATGCGGCTGATCAAGCTACACTCCGCTATCTCGTATCAGCCCTCAGCCCGCAACCATCGGATCTTCTTGCCTGATGTGGACATGTCTACTGAAGCCATATATTCTGAGCCTACCAAGGAACCTCTAAGTCTTCAGAATGCAGAACATCAGAGCTTCACTCAGAACATTGAAGGAATTGAAGCAGTCTCTCGGGTGTATCCTTTGGCTGGCACTACACGTGCACCACACCCTGCTTCCACTGAAGCCACTGACAGTACAACTGCTCCAAGACCCAAGAAGCGCACTCGTGTTCTCAATGATCAAGAGCTTCTTGTGGCTCTTCATCAGAAATAGGATAGGCATCATGACTGGCTGAAGCGTCAGATGAAAAGCCTCTTGGTGGATGTTAATCGCATTCGCAATCTTGCCACCAAGAATGCTTTCGTTGCCCATGAAACCTGTCGCCGCACATGGAAAGGGCTAACGATGATGTGTTCTAAAGCTGATCTTCAAGAGGATGGCTTCACTGAGCGATTCAAGTTTGACTCCACACCTCCTCGAAGGGCTGTGCTGCTAGGAACTCCATCCCTTGAAGACTCTGAGTTCTCTTCCTCTGCTGCAATAGTGACTGCTAGAATTATCGAAGATGAAGACGATGCTACTTCACCGCCACCTCCTTCAGCACCGCCAAGCTCTTCAGCACCGCCAAACACCACCAACGACCCTGCTACTTCACCTACTCCTCATGGGAACGAGTAGAGACTCTATGTCTTCAAACCTTTTTGGTCCTTACTGACAAAAGGGGAAGAAGCATATGAGGTTGATAGTCTTCAAGCGGGTCCATATGGGGGGGTGCTTTATATTTTTGCTTTGTGATTACAACTCTCGTTTTGCTACATTTGGTTCTTTGAGTTGTAACACTTAAACTAGATGGTCGTCTGCTACTTATTTGCCACCTTGTTTTTGCGATGATAAATTCCGCATGTGCGACGATAAATTCTGCACTTAGATCATTCTGCAGACGTCCATTTTCCATTATGCATGACATTATCTTCATATACTTTCACATGCATAGTGGATTGTCATCATAAGTTGAAGTGGATCTCCATAAGTACATCCTGCCATGTGCATTTGCATTCCAAAAGAAAATTACCTATATGCACATCTTCAGGGGGAGCCCTTGCAACTTATGAAAACAATTCCTTATCCTTTACAATTTCACAGATTATATTCCCCGTTGAAAACTTCAACTAGTTTGTCATCAATCACCAAAAAGGGGGAGATTGTAAGTGCATCTAGTGCCACCCCTAGTTGGTTTTGGAGTATTGACGACAAACCTAGTTGAGGGACTAATGTGTTTGTGAGAATTGTAGGATAACACAGGTAGAAGTCCCTCATTGATTCGGTTTTCCTACCAGAGATGACCCCTAAAAATGTATGAAGAGATTGAAGTCAAAGGTGGTATATAAAGATACTCACATTGAAGACTATGACAAGAGAAGACACCACATGAAGCCTATGGAGCTCGAAGACTTAGATCTTTCGTAGTTCTTTTTCTTTTGTGTTGAGTCATAGGAACCACCATACTGTTAAGTGGGGTCCAAGAGAACCAGTCAGAATGACTGAAGTGATGCCTAACCAAAACCTATGTCTTCGAGTGAAGACTTTGAGAGCGAATCTTGTCCAGAGTCGGACAAGTCAGCTTTGCTTGTAGCCCAAGTAAAGTTGCCATGTGATTTTGAAATCTGACCGTTGGAACACGTGTCAGTTCCTTAGTGACCCAAGGTCATTTCGGACAAATCAGGTCGGGTTGCCAAGTGGCTATAAATAGCCCACCCCCTACAACCATAAACGGTTGGCTGCTCAGATTGAGAGTATGGCTTTTGTCATTTGAGAGCAACCCACCTCGAAGCCTTTGAGAGAGAATTCCTTGCGAGGATAAAGCCCTAACCACCCAGTGCCAGAGAGAATTGGGCATCACTTAAGTCTTCTTGTCTGTGTGATCTGAAGACTTATTACACTTGAGGACTGTGCATCCTCCAACCGGTTAGGCGTTGCGTTCTGAGCATCCAAGAGACATTGTGGATTGCCGGTGAACAAAGTCTGTGAAGGTTTGGGAGTCTACCTTGAAGACTTACCAGAGTGATTGGGCGAGGTCTGTGTGACCTTAGCTCAAGGGGAATACGGTGAGGACTGGGTGTCCTGAGCTGCGTGTTCAGGACTGGGTGTCCGGGACTATGTGTCCTAAGGTTTAAATACCTAGCCGCCCTAACCAGACATACAGTTGTCACAGCAACTGGAACTGGTCCAACAAATCATTGTCTTCAGCGTGTCACTGGTTTCATCTTCCCTTCCCTTTACTTATTGTTACTCCTTGTGAAGTCATTGTATGATTGCACTATCTTTTGTCTTCACTGAGTGACTGCGTGTTCTGTTTGGCTTCATAATATCTTCCTACCTGATCCTTACTACCTAGCTGCTATTAGTCTTTGTGCTTTCACTTCATTGAATACTTGACTATGGTTTGCCTAGTGTAGTCTACCTTCCGATGCATGGTAATAGGTTTATTTCCATCGTTTGTCTTCAAAACTTCCACATTTTGAAGACTTTCATAAAAATCGCCTATTCACCCCCCCTCTAGTCGATATAACGCACTTTCAGATTCATGCCAAGTCAAGTCAAGATTTGACTCCCGACAACGAGCCATTTCCGGCACCGTTGCCGAGGAGTCTATGCAAAAGTGAAGACATACCAAGTACCCATCACAAACTCTTATCCCTCACATTACATTATTTGCCATTTGCCTCTCGTTTTCCTCTCCCCCACTTCACCCTTGCCGTTTTATTCGCCCTCTTTTTCCGTTCCCCTTCTCTTTTTTTATTTGCTTTTTTTGCTTACATCCTGTTTGCTTGTGTGTTGGATTGCTTGCTTGTCACGATGGCTCAAGACAATACTAAATTGTGTGACTTTGCCAATACCAACAACAATGATTTTCTTAGCACTCCGATTGCTCCTCTTACCGACGCTGAATCTTGTGAAATTAATGCTGCTTTGTTGAATCTTGTCATGAAAGGTCAATTCGCCAGCCTTCCTAGTGAAGATGCCGCTACCCATCTAAACAACTTTGTGGATTTGTGTGATATGCAAAATAATAAAGATGTGGACAATGATATTGTTAAATTGAAGCTATTTCCTTTTTCCCTTAGAGATCGTGCTAATGCTTGGTTTTCGTCTTTGCCTAAAAATATTATTGATTCATGGAATAAGTGCAAAGATGCTTTTATCTCTAAGTATTTCCCTCCTGCTAAGATCATCTCTCTTAGAAACAATATTATGAATTTTAAGCAACTTGATCATGAACATGTTGCACAAGCTTGGGAGAGGACGAAATTAATGATACATAATTGCCCTACGCATGGTTTGAATTTATGGATGATTATACAAAATTTTTATGCCGGATTGAATTTTGCTTCTAGAAATCTTTTAGATTCGACCACGGGAGGCACTTTTATGGAAATCACTTTAGGAGAAGATACCAAACTCCTAGATAATATTATGGTTAATTATTCTCAATGGCACACTGAAAGATCTACTAGTAAAAAAGTGCATGCAATTGAAGAGATTAATGTTTTGAGTGGAAAGATGGATGAACTTATGAAATTGTTTGATAATAAGAGTGTTTCCTATGATCCTAATGATGTGCCTTTCTCTACCTTGATTGAGAATAATAATGAATCTATGGATGTGAATTTTGTTGGTAGGAACAATTTTGGTAACAACGCGTATAGAGGTAATTTTAATTCTGGGCCGTTTCCTAGTAATTCCTCTAATAATTATGGTAATTCCTACAACAATTCTTATGGAAATTTTAATAAGATTCCCTCTGAATTTGAGACTAGTGTTAAGGAGTTTATGAATTCGCAAAAGAATTTAAATGTTTTGCTTGAAGAAAAATTGCTTAAGGTTGATGAATTGGCTAGGAACGTTGATAGAATTTCTCTTCATGTTGATTCTTTGAAACTTAGATATATTCCACCTAAGCATGATATCAATGAGGCTCTCAAAGCCATGAGAATTTCCATTGATGAGTGCAAAGAAAGAACCGCTAGGATGCGTGCTAAGAAAGATTGCTTTGTGAAAGTGTGTTTTTCTAGTTTCTATGAAAATAAAGATGAAGATCTAAAAGTTGTTGATGTGTCTCCTATTAAATCTTTGTTTTGCAATATGAATCTTGATAATGATGGGACTCAATATGAGCCACCTTTACCTAGAAGGCATTCCAAAAATTTGGAGTTTTTAGATGTTGATGCAAAAATTGGTTAATGTGGGATTGAAGAGGTCAAAACTTTAGATATCAATGAACCCACTATTTTGGATTTCAAGGAATTTAATTATGAAAATTGCTCTTTGATAGATTGTATTTCCTTGTTGCAATCCGTGCTAAATTCTCCTCATGCTTATAGTCAAAATAAAGCTTTTACTAAACATATCGTTGATGCTTTGATGCAATCTCATGAAGAAAAACTTGAGTTGGAAGTTTCTATCCCTAGGAAACTTTATTATGAGTGGGAACCTACAATTAAAATTAAAATTAAAGATCATGAATGCTATGCTTTGTGTGATTTGGGTGCTAGTGTTTCCACGATTCCGAAAACTTTATGTGATTTGTTAGGATTCTGTGAATTTGATGATTGTTCTTTAAACTTGCACCTTGCGGATTCCACTATTAAGAAACCTATGGGAAGAATTAATGATGTTCTTATTGTTGCAAATAGGAACTATGTGCCCGTAGATTTCATTGTTCTTGACATAGATTGCAATCCTTTAGGTCCTATTATTCTTGGTAGACCTTTACTTAGAACGATTGGTGCAATTATTGATATGAAGGAAGGGAATATTAGATTCCAATTTCTGTTAAGGAAAGGCATGGAACACTTCCCTAGAAAGAAAATTAAATTACCATATGAATCTATTATGAGAGCCACTTATGGATTGCCTACCAAAGATGGCAATACCTAGATCTATCCTTGCTTTTATGCCTAGCTAGGGGCATTAAACGATAGCGCTTGTTGGGAGGAAACCCAATTATATTTTTATTCCTTGCTTTTTGCTCCTGTTTAGTAATAAATAATTTATCTAGCCTCTGTTTTGGTTGTGTGTTTTATGTTTAATTAGTGTTTGTGCCAAGTAAACCTGTTGGGAAGACTTGGGGAAAGTCTTTTTGATCTTGCTGTAAAAAACAGAAACCTTAATGCTCACGAGAATTGCTGGCATTTTTATTTGGAAAGTGATATTTAGTTAATTATTTTTCAGATGATTAATAGATAAATTCCTCACGTCCATCAATTTATTTTAGAATTTTTTGGGTTCCAGAAATTTGCGTTAGCTAAAGATTACTACAGACTGTTCTGTTTTTGACAGATTCTGTTTTTCGTGTGTTGTTTGCTTATTTTGATGAATCTATGGCTAGTGAAAGAGTTTATAAACCATAGAGAAGTTGGAATACAGTAGGTTTAACACCAATATAAATAAAGAATGAGTTCATTACAGTACCTTCAAGTGGTGTTTTCTTTTCTTTCGCTAACGGAGCTCATGAGATTTTCTATTTTGAGTTTTGTGTTGTGAAGTTTTCATGTTTTGGGTAAATCTTCGATGGATTATGGAACAAAGAGTGGAAAGAGCCTAAGCTTGGGGATGCCCATGGCACCCCAAGATAAAATTCAAGGACACCAAAAAGCCTAAGCTTGGGGATGCCCCGGAAGGCTTCCCCTCTTTCGTCTTCGTCTATTGGTAACTTTACTTGGAGCTATATTTTTATTCACCACATGATATGTGTTTTGCTTGGAGCGTCTTGCATGATTTTAGTCTTTTCTTTTTAGTTTACCACAATCATCCTTGCTGTACACACCTTTTGAGAGAGACTCACATGATTTGAAATTTATTAGAATATTCTATGTGCTTCACTTATATCTTTTGAGCCATATAATTTTTGCTCTAGTGCTTCACTTATACCTTTTAGAGCACGGCGATGGTTTTATTTTATAGAAATAATTGATCTCTCATGCTTCACTTATATTATTTTGAGAGTCCTTTAGAAGAACATGGAAATTTGCTTTTAGGAATAATATAAAATTTTTCACAGAAAGTGCATTGAATACTATGAGAAGTTTGATACTTGATAATTGTTTTGAGATATGGAGATGGTGATATTAGAGTCATGCTAGTTGAGTAGTTTTAAATTTGAGAAATACTTGTGTTGAAGTTTGTGATTCCCGTAGCATGCATGTATGGTGAACCGTTATGTGACGAAGTCGGAGCATGTTTTATTTATTGATTGTCCTCCTTATGAGTGGCGGTCAGGGATGAGCGATGGTCTTTTCCTACCAATATATCACCCTAGGAGCATGTGCATAATACTTTGTTTGGGTAACTAATAGATTTTTGCAATAAGTATGTGAGTTCTTTATGACTAATGTTGAGTCAATGGATTATACACACTCTCACCCTTCCACCATTGCTAGCCTCTCTAATACCGCGCACTTTTCGCCAGTATCATACACCCACCATATACCTTCCTCAAAACAGCCACCATACCTATCTATTATGGCATTTGCATAGCCATTCTGAGATATATTGCCATGCAACTTTCCACTGTTATGTTATTATGACACGCTTTATCATTGTCATATTGCTTGCATGATCATGTAGTTGACATCATATTTGTGGCAAAGTCACCATTCATAATTCTTCATACATGTCACTCATGCATCATTGCACATCCTGGTACACCGCCGGAGGCACTCACATAGAGTCATATTTTGTTCTAAGTATCGAGTTGTAATTCTTGAGTTGTAATTAAATAAAGTGTGATGATCATCATTATTAGAGCATTGTCCCAAGTGAGGAAAGGATGATGGAGACTATGATTCCCCCACAAGTCGGGATGAGACTCCGACGAGAAAAAGAAAGAAAGAGAAAGGTCATAAAAAAGAGAAGGCCCAAAAAAATGAGAGAAAAAGAGAGAAGGGACAATGCTACTATACTTTTTACACACTTGTGCTTCAAAGTAGCACCATGATCTTCATGATAGAGAGTCTCCTATGATATCACTTTCATATACTAGTGGGAATTTTTCATTATAGAACTCGGCTTGTATATTCCAATGATGGGCTTCCTCAAAATGCCCTAGGTCTTTGTGAGCAAGCAAGTTGGATGCACACCCACTTAGTTTCTTTTGTTGAGCTTTCATACACCTATAGCTCTAGTGCATCCGTTGCATGGCAATCCCTACTCACTCACATTGATATCTATTGATGGGCATCTCCATTGCCCGTTGATAAACCTAGTCGATGTGAGACTATCTTCTCCTTTATTGTCTTCTCCACAACCACCATTCTATTCCACCTATAGTGCTATGTCCATGGCTCACGCTTATGTATTGCGTGAAGATTGAAAAAGTTTTGAAAAAGTTAGAGTATGAAACAATTGCTTGGCTTGTCATCGGGGTTGTGCATGATTTAAATACTTTGTGTGGGGAAGATGGAGCATAGCCAGACTATATGATTTTGTAGGGATAACTTTCTTTGGCCATGTTATTTTGAGAAGACATAATTGCTTTGTTAGTATGCTTGAAGTATTATTATTTTCTATGTCAATATAAACTTTTGTCTTGAATATTTCTAATCTGAATATTCATACCACAATTAAGAAGATTTACATTGAAATTATGCCAAGTAGCACTCTGCATCAAAAATTCTCTTTTTATCATTTACCTACTCGAGGACGAGCAGGAATTAAGCTTGGGGATGCTTGATACGTCTCCAACGTATCTATAATTTTTGACTGCTCCATGCTATTATATTATCTATTTTGGATGTTAATGGGCTTTATTTTACACTTTTATATCATTTTGGGACTAACCTACTAACCGGAGGCCCAACCCAAATTGCTGTTTTTTTGCCTATTTAAGTGTTTCGCGGAAAAGGAATATCAAACGGAGTCCAAACGGAATGAAACCTTCGGGAACATGATTTTCTCAACAAACGTGATCCAGGAGACTTGGAGTGGGCGTCAAGAAACGATCAAGGAGGCCACGATGCAGGGGGGCGTGCCTAGCCCCCTAGGCGCGCCCTCCACCCTCGTGGGCCCCTTGTTGCTCCACCGACCTACTTATTCCTCCTATATATATATCCACGTACCCCCAAACATCCAGGAGCACCACGAAAACCTAATTCCACCGCCGCAACCTTCTGTACCCGAGAGATTCCATCTTGGGGCCTTTTCCGGAGCTCCGCCGGAGGGGGCATTGATCATAGAGGGCCTCTACATCAACTCCATGGCCTCTCCAGTGATGTGTGAGTAGTTTACTTCAGACCTTCGGGTCCATAGTTATTAGCTAGATGGCTTCTTCTCTCTCTTTGGATCTCAATACAAAGTTCTCCTTGATTCTCTTGGAGATCCATTTGATGTAACTCTTCTTTTTGCGGTGTGTTTGTCGAGAACCGATGAATTGTGGGTTTATGATCAAGTTTATCTATGAACAATATTTGATTCTTCTCTGAATTCTTTTATGTATGATTGGTTTATCTTTGCAAGTCTCTTCGAATTATCAGTTTGGTTTGGCCTACGAGATTGATCTTTCTTGCAATGGGAGAAGTGCTTAGCTTTGGGTTCAATCTTGCGGTGCTCGATCAAAGTGACAGAAAGGGAAATGACACGTATTTTATTGTTGCCATCGAGGATAAAAAGATTGGGTTTACATCATATTGCATGAGTTTATACCTCTACATCATGTTATCTTACTTAAATCATTACTCTGTTCATATGAACTTAATACTCTAGATGCATGTTGTATAGCGGTCGATGTGTGGAGTAATAGTAGTAGATGCAGAATTGTTTTGGTCTACTTGTCACGGACGTGATGCCTATATACATGATCATACCAATATATTCTCATAATTATTCGCTTTTGTATCAATGGCTCGACAGTAATTCGTTTACCCACCGTAATACTTATGCTCTTGAGAGAAGCCACTAGTGAAACCTATGGCCCTCGGGTCTATCTTCCATCATATTAATCTTCCAACACTTAGCTATTTCTATTGCCGTTTATTTTACTTTGCATCTTTATTTATCTTTGTCATAAAATAACCAAAAATATTATCTTATCATATCTATCAGATCTCACTCTCGTAAGTGACCGTGAAGGGATTGACAACCCCTTTATCGCGTTGGTTGCGAGGTTTTTTTTTGTTTGTGAAGGTGCGTGGGACTCGAGCGTGATCTCCTACTGGATTGATACCTTGCTTCTCAAAAACTGAAGGAAATATGTACGCTACTTTACCGCATCACCCTTTCCTCTTCAAGGGAAAACCAACGCAGTGCTCAAGAGGTAGCACTCGCCCACCTTCGGCCGTGGGCAACATGGCTCACGGAGCGCCTCTGCCGCCTCCGCATCAAGACGGCATCCTTTCCACAAGACGCGCAGCTCATGGAGCACCACCGCCCCTCCGCGTCAAGACGGTGTCCTCGCCCCAAGACACACGGTCCCGCGGCGTGATCCGCCATGATGTGTGTCCGCGCACGACGAAGGAAGCTGCCAAGAGGTTCCTCGGCCGCAAGAAAATGCTCCAGTGCTCCCGGCACCAACACGACAAGACCAATGTGCCGCCTGCGGCGGCAGTGCGCGGACATCAAGGGCAGGCTCCACCCCTGCAGAGGGCCCCGGTGGCCACCGCAGGCTACCGCACCTTCGCTCCCGAGCTGCGCACCATTGTTTGGCCAGGCAAGTTCAAGTCGGATCTGCCTCCACGCTACGACGGCACCCCTGACCCTACGGAGTTCCTGCAGCTCTACGAACTAAGCATCGAGGCGGCCAACGGCGACGAAAAAGTTATGGCGAACTGGTTTCCCATGGCTCTCAAGGATGGCGTTCGCTCGTGGCTCCTGAACTTGCCCGCGGGATCAATCTCCTCCTGGGATGAGTGATACGTCCATTTTGCATCATGCTTTTATATCGATATTTATTGCATTATGGCTGTTATTACACATTATGTCACAATACTTATGCCTATTCTCTCTTATTTTACAAGGTTTACATGAAGAGGGGGAATGCCGGCAGCTGGAATTCTGGGCTAGAAAAGGAGCAAATATTAGAGACCTATTCTACATATCTCCAAAAGTCCTGAAACTTCACGGGAGCATGTTTCAGAATATATAAAAAATATTGGGCGAAAGAAGTACCAGAGGGGGGCCACCCACCGTCCACGTGGGTGGGGGGCGCGCCCTACCCTCCTAGGCGCGCCCTGCCTCGTAGGCCCCCTGGTGGCCCTCTAATGCCCATCTTTGGATATATGGAGTCTTTCGTTAGGAAAAAAATCATAAGCAAGCTTTCATGAAGAAACTCTGCCGCCACGAGGCGAAACCTTGGCGGAACCAATCTAGGGCTCCGGCGGAGCTGTTCTGCCGGGGAAACTTCCCTCCGGGAGGGAGAAATCATCACCATCATCACCACCAACGATCCTCTCATCGGGAGGGGGTCAATATCCATCAACATCTTCACCAGCGCCATCTCATCTAAAACCCTAGTTCATCTCTTGTATCCAATCTTTGTATCCAAACCTCAGATTGGTACCTGTGGGTTGCTAGTAGTGTTGATTACTCCTTGTAGTTGATGCTAGTTGGTTTACTTGGTGGAAGATCATATCTCCAGATCCATTACGCATATTAATACCCCTCTGATTATGAACATGAATATGCTTTGTGAGTAGTTACGTTTGTTCCTGAGGACATGGGAGAAGTCTTGCTATAAGTAGTCATGTGAATTTGGTATTCGTTCTATATTTTGATGAGATGTATGTTGTCATCCCTCTAGTGGTGTCATGTGAACGTCGACTACATGACACTTCACCATTATTTGGGCCTAGAGGGAGGAATTGGGAAGTAATAAGTAGATGATGGGTTGCTAGAGTGACAGAAGCTTAAACCCTAGTTTATGCGTTGCTTCGTAAGGGGTTGATTTGGATCCATATGTTTCATGCTATGGTTAGGTTTACCTTAATACTTCTGTTGTACTTGCGGATGCTTGCAATAGGGGTTAATCGTAAGTGGGATGCTTGTCCAAGTAAGGACAGTGCCCAAGCACCGGTCCACCCACATATCAAATTATCAAAGTACCGAATGCGAATCATATGAACATGATGAAAACTAGCTTACGATAATTCCCATGTGTCCTCGGGAGCGCTTTCCTTCATATAAGAGTTTGTCCAGGCTTGTCCTTTGCTACAAAAAGGATTGGGCCATCTTTCTGCACCTTATTTACTTTTATTACTTGCTACTCATTACAAATTATCTTATCACAAAACTATCTGTTACCAATAATTTCAGTGCTTGCAGAGAATACCTTACTAAAAAGTTCTTATCATTTCCTTCTGCTCCTCGTTGGGTTCGATACTCTTACTTATCGAAAAGGCTACGATAGATCCCCTACACTTGTGGGTCATCAATGAGATGCACGACCGCTTCATCGCCAACTTCCAGGGCACTCGCGACCGCCCTCCGGCCGCGGGTGACCTGCGCCGCATCAAGCAACAGCCGGGAGAGACCCTGGAGAAGTACATCCGGCGCTTCAACATTGTCCGCCTCAAGATCCCCAAGGTGATAGATGAAGCCATCATCTCAGCGTTTTCTGATGGCGTCTGCGACGTCAAGATGAAGGAGGAGCTCGACATCCACGAGGAGGTATGCACGACTCTGGAGCTGTTCAACATAGCAACCAAGTGTGCAAGAGCTGAGGAGGGGCGTCTTTCCCTCCTCAAGCTCCCAGGTACCGACCCGGAGGAGAAGAAAGCCAAGGCCAAGGACGTGAAGTGCAAGGGAGTTGCCGTACTCGCAGCAGAGCCGGATATGAAGCGCGGCCGGGACCATCCCGAGTCGTCCAAGAGCAGCCGACCTTTCTGCGCCTTCCACAACACACACATCCACAACACCAACGACTGTCAAGAGCTCAGGGCCATTCGAGATGGACGCTTCGGTCGACGCCCCGAGTGCAACGATCGGGGCTACGGCCGAGGAGGAGGATGATGCGAAGGACGCTGGGACGATCGCGGCCCCCGCCAGGAGTGGCGCAACCGGCCTCATGAGGACCACTGGCAGGAGCAGCCTCGTGAGGGCGCCTGGCGCGACCAGCCTCCCGAGGACCGCCCTCAGGGCAATGCCGGTCTTCCTCCACTGCCGCCGCCACCAAGAAGGAATGGCGACCACCATCAGGACGAGGGGGCTGGGGGCTTCTAGGAACCGTGTGCTATCGCCTGCATCTTGGGTGGAGCTCAGGCCCCAGCATCTCAGCGTATCTTCAAGTAGTTTGCTCGCGAAGTGAACTCAACCTTTCCTAGGCTCGAGGCCACGCGCCCGCTCAGGTGGTCCAAGTACACCATCACCTTCAGCTCAGCGGACCAGCTCAAGTGTGCAGCGACCGCCGGCGTCCTCCCGATGCTCTGTTCACCCGTCATCAGCAATGTCCAAGTCACCAAGACCCTCATCGACAGCGGCGCGGGGCCCTGCTTCCTGTCCGTCGAGACGTTCGACAGCCTTCAGGTGCCCTACGATCAGCTTCAGCCCACCAATCCCTTCTCAAGAGTGACTGACGGCTCCACCACCCCGATAGGGCAGGTCCGCCTCCCAGTCACCTTCGGAGAGCGCGACAATTACCGCACCGAGCTCATCGACTTTGACGTTGCTCACATCCGTCTGCCGTACAATGCCATCCTCGGGTATCTGACCCTGCCCAAGTTCATGGCAGTGACCCACCACGGCTACAACATCCTCAAGATGCCAGGAAGAGGCGGGATCATCACAGTCCCCTGCGAAGAAAGAGATGCGGTGTGCTCCCTCGAGCGCGCCTTCCAGGACACAGCAATCGAAGACCCTAATAGCAAGGGCACGTACCCTCCTGAGGCCACCCCGAAGAAGAAGAAGAAACTACTCCGCACAGGGTCTCAGGGCAGCGGCGCCTCTAGCGGTGCCACATTAGGATCGGCACCTGCACCTGGGGCGCCTCCCTCCCTCGCATAGGAAGGCGTGCCTGGCACCCTCCTCGGGCAGGGCTTGGGGGCTCTCTTCTGGAGGGCCTCAGACCTAGCCGACATCATGAGGGAGGCGCTCGGGCACCACATGGAGGCGTGCTTTGCAGTATGTCTTCCTCAAGGGGACCTCGAGCAAGGAGCACCCGGCGCTCAGGAGTTCATTGCCAAGACCACTCAGGAGCTGCAGGATGCAAGGGCCATGTGCGGCGACCGCTGCCCACCTGGCGCCACACCCCATCCAGGCGAGGGTGGCGAGCTGCGCGTCTGCATCGACATCCCAGGGCGCATCCGGGCCGCATCTCAGGAGTGCTTCTGGCCTTCACGCGCTGGCCAGTGCGAGGGTCCACCTCACAGCTATGTTCGCATGCCGTTTGGCCTACCAAGCATGGGGGCCGCCTTCCAGCGCAACCTACGAAGCATCCTGGCAATCCAGGAGGCCATGCATCACGTAGTCCTAGCAGAGATGGAGACGGTCCTCAGGGAGGCACCTGAGCCCCCAGAGCCTCCCGAGGCTCAGGGTCTTGGCGGCTCATGAGGAGCGACTACTTCAGCACGTGCCTGAAAGCACAAGTGCTCCCTAGGTGGTTTTGATAATTGATGACAACATATCTCTTGTTGGACTAACATTTCTATCTAGCATGTTTCAGGTAAGTTCAACAATGGAGTGGCATGGACTAAAGGTTGTGGGAACTCCTTCAAGATGCTAAGGACAAAGGATTGGCTAAAGCTTCAAGCTCAAGACTCTTCATTTTACATTTTAGTGATCCAAGATCACATTGAGTCCATAGGAAAAGCCAATACTATCAAGGAGGGATGAGGTGTTACTTAATGAGCCTCTTGCTTCATGTGCTTAATGATATGCTCCAAAATCCTCAGCTACTTTTCCACTTCCACATATGACCTAAACCCTGAGCCAAACTCGGTCCTACCGATTCTTCCTATCCGGCGCCACCGAGTTTCACTTGTCATTAGCCACTGCCAAACCCTAGCAATTCGGTTCTACCAATAAGGATCTCGGTCTCACCGAGATGGGATTGCAAACTCTCTGTTACCTATTGCAATATTCTCGGTCCCACCGAGATACGCAATCGGTCCCACCGGGATTGCAATGTGAACTCAGTGTTTCCCCTTTGTAACTTTTCGGTCTCACTGAGTTCCACTCGGTCTCACCGAAAGAGCAAATCGGTCCCACCGAGTTTTCCTGACCAACTCTCTGGTTAGCTAATTACCAAATTCGGTCCCACCGAGTTTGTGTAATCGGTCTCACCGAGATTACATTATGCCCAAACCCTAACCGAATCAGTCCTACCGAGTTGCATGTCAGTCCCACCGAAATTCCTAACGGTCACTAGGTTTACTATTTCGGTCAGACCGAGTTTTCTGATTCGGTCCCACCAAGATTGGTAAATTGTGTGTAACGGTTGGATTTTGTGTGGAGGCTATATATACCCATCCACCTCTTTCTCATTCAGTGAGAGAGCCATCAGAACACACACACCATTCCAACTCATATGTTCTGAGAGAGAACCACCTACTCATGTGTTGAGATCAAGACATTCCATTCCTACCATATGAATCTTGATCTCTAGCCTTCCCAAGTTGCTTTCCACTCAAATCTTCTTTCCACCAAATCCAAATCCTATGAGAGAGAGTTGAGTGTTGGGGAGACTATCATTTGAAGCACAAGAGCAAGGAGTTCATTACCTACACACCATTTGTTACTTCTTGAAGAGTGGTGTCTCCTAGATTGGCTTGGTGTCACTTGGGAGCCTCCGACATGATTGTGGAGTTGAACCAAGGAGTTTGTAAGGGCAAGGAGATCGCCTACTTCGTGAAGATCTACCGCTAGTGAGGCAAGTCCTTCGTGGGCGATGGCCATGGTGGGATAGACAAGGTTGCTTCTTCGTGGACCCTTTGTGGGTGGTTGCTTCTTCGTGGACCCTTCGTGGGTGGAGCCATGTGTGGACTCGCGCAACCGTTGCCCTTGGGCGGAGCCCTGTGTGGACTCACGCAACCGTTACCCTTTGTGGGTTGAAGTCTCCATCAATGTGGATGTAGGATAGCACCACCTATCCGAACCACGGGAAAAACATCCGTGTCTCCAATTGCATTTGATCTCTCCAAACCCTTCCCTTTACATTCTTGCAAGTTGCATGATTTACATTCCGCTGCTCATATACTCTTTGCATGCTTGCTTGATGTGTATTGCGTGTTCTGAAATTGTGAATAAACCCCACTTAAACCGAAAAAGCTTAAAGATTGCAACTTTAGCACTAAGTGTCTAATCACCCCCCCTTTAGACACATCTACTTCTAGATCCTACAAGTGGTATCAGAGCTTTGGTCTCCATTGCCTTGGTTTAATCACCATTGGAGGAAGATGGATGTGTCTACTCTAGGGAGTCTTAGACATAGAGTGCCTATTCTTGATGGAAAGTATTTTCATGAGTGGAAAAATGAGATGCTTGTAATCTTCAATCAATATCATTTGAACAAGTATATTACTAGCCCTTGTGCACCCCATATTGATCCCCTGCATCCTACCCTAGATGAAGATATTGACATGATTCGCAATCTTAGAACTATTGAGCTCATCATTAGAGGTTTGCCCAAAGATTTGATTGCTAGTTTGCCTACTCAAAATTGCGCCTATACTATATGGAAATTTCTTGAGGAACGGTTTCCCAATCACTCCTTGAAAACTTTGGATGAAACTCTCCATAAATCTATTGCCTTGAGTAAGATGAACTCTAGTGATCCTAGCTTTGGTTAATGTCTTATTGAACTTGCCAATTTTAAGCATGCTAAAGGAGATGTTGGAATCATTAATGATATCATACTCAAAGCTATAAGAATTCATAAAAGTAACCACTTTGATCATCTATCTAATGAATTACCCTCTCTAGGAAATGATGAGTCACAAGATCATGATGAACATGAATATTATGATGATGATGATAGTGACTCCGATCTTGATAATGCAATGAGACATTTTGGTCTTATGGCAAATCTTCGGGGATATGAATCAGGAGGAAAGGAATGGGTCCTTGATAGTGGATGCACTGATCATATGACCGGAGATGAAGAGATGTTCCGTGAACTTGCTGAAAACAACGGCCCTCGAAAATATGTCACCTTTGGTGATAATTCAAAGGGTAAAGTGGTTGGCCTTGGTAAGGTGACCATCTCACATGATAGTTCCATAAAATGTCATGCTCGTTGAATCTCTTGGCTACAACTTACTTTCAGTATCTAGACTTGCTGATTTCGGTTTGAATGTCCTATTTACTGAGGTAGATTGCCAAGTATTTCGTCGAGACAATCATAAAATGGTCTTTACGGGTATGCGTAGAGGTGATCTTTA
Source organism: Triticum dicoccoides (assembly GCF_002162155.2). Classification (NCBI taxonomy): domain Eukaryota; kingdom Viridiplantae; phylum Streptophyta; class Magnoliopsida; order Poales; family Poaceae; genus Triticum; species Triticum dicoccoides. The sequence continues at coordinate 142,590,483 of NC_041384.1, forward strand.
CATTGTCGATTTCTCTAAAAAGGCACAACCTAAAACTTGCTTTGTTGCTAAATCCTCAAAAGGTTGGTTATGGCATAGACGACAAGGTCACGTTGGCATGAGAAACCTTGACAAGCTTATTAATGGAAATCATATCCTTGGAGTTAACAATGTCATATTTGATAAGGATAGACTTTGCAGTGCTTGTCAAGCAGGTAAACAGGTTGGAGGAAGACATCCCGTGAAGAACATCATGACCACAAGGAGGCCACTCGAGCTGCTTCACATGGATCTTTTTGGTCCCAACGCCTACAAGAGTCTCGGTGGAAATTCTTTTGGTCTAGTTATAGTTGATGATTTTTCAAGATTTACGTGGGTGTTCTTTCTTAATGACAAGTCGCAGGTCCAGAAGATCTTCAGAAACTTCGCTAGGAAGGCCCAAAATCAGTTTGATGTGAAGATCAAGAAGGTTCGGAGTGACAACGGAACGGAGTTCAAGAACGCAAATGTGGACACCTTTCTTGACGAAGAAGGGATTTCACACGAGTTCTCGGCTACGTACACACCTCAACAAAATGGAGTTGTTGAGAGGAAGAACCGGACGCTCATCGAAATGGCAAGAACGATGCTTGATGCATACAAGACGCCAAAGCACTTTTGGGCAGAAGCGGTTGAGACATCTTGTCACGCAACAAATCGCTTATATCTTCACAAGCTACTCGGCAAGACGGCATACGAGCTCCTCACCGGTAACAAGCCTCAAGTTGGATACTTTCGAGTATTCGGCTCAAAGTGCTACATTCTTGATAAGCATCGTCGTTCAAAGTTTGCTCCTAAATCTCATGAAGGTGTTCTACTTGGTTATGTCTCAAACTCTCACACTTACCGTGTCTACAACAATTTCACCCGAAAGGTTGAAGAGACGGTAGATGTGAAGTTTGATGAATCTAATGGCTCGCAAGTAGAGCAATTGCCAATTGATGTAGCAGACAAAGACCCTTCGGAAGCAATTCAAGACTTGCCCATTGGCAAAATTCGTCCAACGGAGGTGAAGGAGAGTACTTCATCCGTCCAAGTGGAAGCTTCTACTTCACAACAAGGTGAACCAAGAATCGACATGGAAGCATCCACAAGTGGGACACACCAAGATGAAGAAAACGAGGAAGTACGTCAAGATGAACATCAACAACCTCCTTCTCCACCACGACAAGAGAACAACGACGTCAACAATGAAGAAGGCCAAGAAGAAGAACAAGATGAAGAAGATGTTCAATGAAGACCCAAGCAAAAGCTCTCACGAGTTCGAGCAAGAATTGCCAAAGATCATCCAGTCGAGCAAATCCTCAATGATATACAAACCGGGAGAATCACTCGCTCAAGAACTCGTTTAGCTAACTTTTGTGAAAACTATTCATTCATCTCTAGCATTGAACCAATGAAGGTTGAAGAAGCATTGGAAGATCCGGACTGGATAAACGCTATGCATGAAGAGCTACATAATTTTGAGAGAAACCAAGTTTGGACATTGGTTGAGAAGCCCGACAACAACCACAACATCATTGGTACCAAATGGGTGTTTCGCAACAAGCAATATGAAGATGGACAAGTGGTCCGCAACAAAGCACGTCTCGTCGCCCAAGGATACACACAAGTCGAAGGTATGGACTATGGTGAGACGTATGCTCCTGTTGCTAGACTTGAGTCCATTCGCATCTTACTTGCCTATGCTAATCACCATAATATCACCTTGTACCAAATGGACATTAAAAGTGCTTTTCTAAATGGAGAAATAGAGGAGGAAGTTTATGTCAAACAACCTCCCGGCTTTGTCAATCCTAAGAAACCAAATCATGTTTACAAACTTCACAAAGCTCTTTATGGTCTTAAACAAGCTCCTAGAGCACGGTATAAATGCTTGACCAAGTTCCTTACTACAAGTGGTTTTGAAATTGGTAAAATTGATTCTACTATTTTTACTAAAAAGGTTAATGGAGAACTATTCGTATGCCAAATTTATGTTGATGACATCATATTTGGTTCAACTAACCCTCTCTTTAGTGAAAAGTTTGGAAAGCTAATGTCAGAGATGTTTGAGATGTCTATGTTGAGCAAACTCAAATTCTTTCTCGGGTTACAAATCAAGCAAACTAAGGAAGGTACATTTGTCTCTCAAACAAAGTACACCAAGGACTTATTCAAGAAGTTCAATATGCAAGAATGCAAAGGTATGTCTACACCCATGCCTACTAGTGGACATGATGATTTGACCAAAGATGGCGAACCTGTTGATCAAAAGGTTTATCGCTCTATGATTGGTTCATTGTTATACCTATGTGCTTCACATCCCGATATTATGCTAAGTGTGTGCATGTGTGCATGATATCAAGCTGCTCCTAAAGATTGTCATCTTAAGGCTGTGAAAAGGATAGTGAGATATTTAATCCATACACCAAGTTTTGGCATTTGGTATCCTAAGAGGTCTTCTTTTGATCTTGTTGGCTATTCCGACTCAGATTATGCCGGAGACAAGGTTGATAGAAAGTCCACTTCGGGTACTTTTCAATTTCTTGGTAGATCTCCTGTGTCTTGGTCTTCCAAGAAACAAAACTCGGTATCCTTATCCACCGCCGAAGCGGAATACATTGCCGCTGGTTCATGTTGTGCTCAATTACTTTGGATGACCCAAACTCTTAAAGATTATGGGATTTATGTGAAACATGTTCCACTGCTTTGTGACAATGAAAGTGCTATCAAAATTGGTCATAATCCGGTACAACATTCTCGAACTAAGCATATTGAAGTTCGCAATCATTTCATTCGAGATCATGTTGCTAAGGGTGACATCAATCTTAAGCATGTTCGCACCGATAAGCAATTAGCGGATATATTCACTAAACCGCTTGATGAGAAAGTGTTTTGCAGGTTGAGAGGAGAATTGAACATCATTGACGCTTCGAACTTGGAGTAGAAACTCCATTGGATACATGCAAGACATGAGCTTATAACTAATCCATGATGTATCTCTTATGATAACTATCTTATGTCTTGGATATATTTGCACCTTGCATGTTGTCTAACCCATGTAGGTGCTTGGTTGAATCTAATTCCATGAGATTGTGACTCACTCACATCTTGAGAAATCTCTACAAGACCAAGACTCTACACAATAGTGGTTGAAGACAAGGAAGCACAAAACCATTCAAACATATCCTTTGACAAATTCTATGTTAAGCTTCATGATTGTCATTTTTGGATACACAAGTGCTCTTCCTTGCAAGAACTAACCCATGTAGGTAGATGAACTCAAACTCCAAGTGGTGCTCCCAACTCTTGATGAACTACATCAACCCTGAGCACCCACACAAGTTCAACTACATGAGCAAGAACCACATCACCACCCAAGGTATGTTATTCCATCTTAGAGAAGCTTTACTCCAAGACATGAGTCAAAGCAACTCAACAAGATGTGAATACATCAAGATGCTTAAACGAAAAATGGTAACCCCATTTTGAGCTTAAACAATGAGTATGACCTATGATCAAGTGTTCTCACTTGACTCCTAAGTCAATATACTCTAACATAGGTAACTATGTCACCGCCTAATTCTAGATGAAGTTCTCTTGTGTTCTTTTCTGAGTTATTGCATTTGTCCCTTGCATATTTGTTTCCTTCTTTTTCAAACAAAACAAAAACAAAAACTTCATCTAGAAACTTTCACTCTTTTCTTTCTTGGTTCTTGTTCTGCATATTTCTGCATCAAATTCATTGCAAATCTTTGAGAGATCTTACTTGACTAGTGAGCTGAGGTGACAAGTGTTTTTCTCTGTGATGAGCTCGGTTTCACCGAATTGCCATTTTTGGTCCAACCGAATCCCTTCGGTACTACCGAAACATGCCACTCGGTGCCACCGATTTTGCAACAGGAAAAACAGTTTGCCACATATTCTATATTTCTTCTGATCCAGCTCCACTCAATGAATCTTGTCCTCTACAAGCATCACATTTTTATTCCCTGCTCTGTACTGAATCTCAAGGACCAAACCTATTCGACGGATTCCAGGAAAAACCTTCTTGGAAATTGATGTCAAAGGGGGAGAGAGAGATCACATCAAAGCTTATCATCAGGGAGAGAGAGATCACATCAAAAGCTTATCACCTACAAAGGAGAAAGTACTAAGGGGGAGAGAATACTCAAGGATCCCATATATTAAGGGGGAGAAAGAAATCTCCAAGGGGGAGAGAATACTCAAGGATCCCATATGCTTGATGTTCAAGAGGAGAGATGCCACATGTCCTTTTGGGGGAAAGACATGTTCATATGAACTCATTTGAATTAAGTTCTATTCATATCTTTCAGCTCTGATTTTCTGTTTCCTATCTTCTCCCAATATCCCATGTACGATTCAGGGGGAGCAAGACACCTAAGGAAAAGAAATCAGTCAAATTCTTTGCATATCTTTATCCTTGGGGACATGTTGAATTCAATGTGGTACCTTGTACTCACTCTCTACATGTCATCCCAGTCTTGGTATTCTTGTGGTTTCTTTTGTTTGCTCTGGCTAGTGGATGTACCTGTGTTATCTAACCTTGTTTGTGCAGGTTCATTCCATCCTAAGCCAACTCAAGACCACAAGGTAAGTATATGCATCAAAATCATGAGTATGAGGAATTCTTGCTTATGTACATACTATTTGCAAGAAGGACTCATGAGCATGAAGGTATTTTCCTTGATAATCTTTTGCTCTGATGCATATGGCCAAGATGCATGTAACACATTGCCTACTCTGTCATGGTTATGCTCTAACATGCCTCTATATTTCATATTTACATGAGTGCATACATGTAGGGGGAGCCTATGCTCGTTACATGTCCTTCCAAAGCTTTACTTGTTGTTCTTTATATCTTTATCTAAAGCTTTGACGTATGTTGCCATCAATTATCAAAAAGGGGGAGATTGAAAGCACAAGTGCTCCCTAGGTGGTTTTGATAATTGATGACAACATATCTCTTGTTGGACTAACATTTCTATCTAGCATGTTTCAGGTAAGTTCAACAATGGAGTGGCATGGACTAAAGGTTTTGGGAACTCCTTCAAGATGCTAAGGACAAAGGATTGGCTAAAGCTTCAAGCTCAAGACTCTTCATTTTACATTTTAGTGATCCAAGATCACATTGAGTCCATAGGAAAAGCCAATACTATCAAGGAGGGATGAGGTGTTGCTTAATGAGCCTCTTGCTTCATGTGCTTAATGATATGCTCCAAAATCCTCAGCTACTTTCCCACTTCCACATATGACCTAAACCCTAAGCCAAACTCGGTCCTACCGATTCTTCCTATCCGACACCACCGAGTTTCACTTGTCATTAGCCACTGCCAAACCCTAGCAATTTGGTTCTACCAATAAGGATCTCGGTCTCACCAAGATGGGATTGCAAACTCTCTGTTACCTATTGCAATATTCTCGGTCCCACCGAGATATGCAATCGGTCCCACCGGGATTGCAATGTAAACTCAGTGTTTCCCCTTTGTAACTTTTCGGTCTCACCGAGTTCCACTCGGTCTCACCGAAAGAGCAAATCGGTCCCACCGAGTTTGCCTGACCAACTCTCTGGTTAGCTAATTACCAAATTCGGTCCCACCGAGTTTGTGTAATCGGTCTCACCGAGATTACGTTATGCCCAAACCCTAACCGAATCGGTCCTACTGAGTTGCATGTCAGTCCCACCGAAATTCCTAACGGTCACTAGGTTTACTATTTCGGTCAGACCGAGTTTTCTGATTTGGTCCCACCGAGATTGGTAAATTGTGTGTAACGGTTGGATTTTGTGTGGAGGCTATATATACCCCTCCACCTCTTTCTCATTCAGTGAGAGAGCCATCAGAACACACACACCATTCCAACTCATATGTTCTGAGAGAGAACCACCTACTCATGTGTTGAGATCAAGACATTCCATTCCTACCATATGAATCTTGATCTCTAGCCTTCCCAAGTTGCTTTCCACTCAAATCTTCTTTCCACCAAATCCAAATCCTATGAGAGAGAGTTGAGTGTTGGGGAGACTATCATTTGAAGCACAAGAGCAAGGAGTTCATTACCTACACACCATTTGTTACTTCTTGGAGAGTGGTGTCTCCTAGATTGGCTAGGTGTCACGTGGGAGCCTCCGACAAGATTGTGGAGTTGAACCAAGGAGTTTGTAAGGGCAAGGAGATCGCCTACTTCGTGAAGATCTACCGCTAGTGAGGCAAGTCCTTCGTGGGCGATGGCCATGGTGGGATAGACAAGGTTGCTTCTTCGTGGATCCTTTGTGGGTGGTTGCTTCTTCGTGGACCCTTCGTGGGTGGAGCCCTGTGTGGACTTGCGCAACCGTTGCCCTTGGGTGGAGCCCTGTGTGGACTCACGCAACCGTTACCCTTCGTGGGTTGAAGTCTCCATCAACGTGGATGTAGGATAGCACCACCTATCCGAACCACGGGAAAAACATCCGTGTCTCCAATTGCGTTTGATCTCTCCAAACCCTTCCCTTTACATTCTTGCAAGTTGCATGATTTACATTCCGCTGCTCATATACTCTTTGCATGCTTGCTTGATATGTATTGCGTGTGCTGAAATTGTGAATAAACCCCACTTAAACCGAAAAAGCTTAAAGATTGCAACTTTAGCACTAAGTATCTAATCACCGCCCCTTTAGACACATCTACTTCTAGATCCTACAGCGCCTTTAGCTACCCCAACACTCCTTCGACAACAAAACCAGGTGACATTTTCCAAGTTCATTCAGCTGGGAGCGCCCCTCGGGCTGCATTATTCCCAGGTCGCATGGGCCTGTCCTTGGGGCATGTATCATCTTGCATCTTTAGCATACCTCACTGGGGGCGCCCCTCGGGCTGCATCGTCCCCAGGCCGCTCGGGTCCGTCCCAGTGGCATGTATCGTTCTCGCTTTTATCTAAGATAGCTAGTTCCCATGCATGATTTATTTATAGTGATCACCTGATTGATATCCACCCACCACGGGAGCCGCGCGCCGATTGTTTTTCTTTAGGATCCTTCTGATGAGAAGACTAGGCACGGCGCCTGTGCTCGGGTCCGTCCCTGCAGCATCGATGAACCCAATGGCTGAGCTCTGTCTGGCGGGCCGGCCCCGTTCACGTCACCTCCTGTGGTCATTGGTGCTTGGCCTCCTCATGCGATAGCCTCAGGAGATCCACTCGGTGCAGGTTGCCTAACCATCTCACAGGACCACCACAGCTATCAAGAGCCAAGACCAGGTGCAACCCGCCTTGAGGTAGGGCCTCGTGAGTCCTACGCTGGCTCACGAGTGCCCAGACACACCTTGTCCAGCCCTGCCGTGCAAGCCACGTGTCAGAGCGGGGCTGTACATGCCCCGGGGGCTCCACTCAGAGGAAGCCCTCACCCACGCACCAGTGGAAGCACCATGCTCCGCGCTCGCAATCGACACTGCCGAGGAGCGGCTATGCCCGTGCAAGTGCAGAAGCCCTATGCTCCGCGCTGGTGATAAACAACTGTGGGTGGCCTCATGGCCGTATCAACCTCGGGGAGCCTCCGAGCTCAGTGTCTGGCCTCATCACAACACCTCCCCTCGGGAGAGTCGCGCGAGGGGACTGGGCACGGGGGCTATGCTCGGGTCACGCCCAAGCGTACGCCACCCTGCCAGGTCCCTCGGACCTGGTCGTCGTGCGCCCTCCCAAGCGGAGCCAAGGTATGAAGGTCGTTTGGACGTCAAGGGGGACTCCTGAGCATCGCGACTCAGCAGCCTAACTGGCCACATAGCCCCTCACTCCTTGGTCCATCCTGGTGATCTGGACGGTCCAATGGCGGCTGAGGTATGCGCGGGGTTGGGTCCTGCCGACGTAGAACACTAGGCCTATTCTCGCATCTCCTTTCTATAAGATGTTTGCGCGTCAAGGGGGACTCCTGAGCATCGCGACTCAGGAGCCTAACTGGCCACATAGCCCCTCACTCCTTGGTCCATCCTGGTGATCCGGACGGCACAATGCCGACTGAGGTACGCGCGGGGTCAGGCCCTGCCGACGCAGAACACCAAAGCAAACGGAAAGGAAATCGCGGAATTTCAAAAAAATATTACAAGACATACTGTTTCTCGAATACCAAGCACAAGTTTAAATGCCTCCACGAGGCATGGTTCATGTTGCAAAAGCAAAGCAGGAAAAGGAGTCGCCGACAAGTCATCCCATCATCCCTGGACGCCGCCTTCTGAAAGCACAAGTGCTCTCTAGGTGGTTTTGATAATTGATGACAACATATCTCTTGTTGGACTAACATTTCGATCTAGCATGTCTCAGATAAGTTCAACAATGGAGTGGCATGGACTAAAGGTTGTGGGAACTCCTTCAAGATGCTAAGGACAAAGGATTGGCTAAAGCCTCAAGATCAAGACTCCTCATTTTACATTTTAGTGATCCAAGATCACATTGAGTCTTTAGGAAAAGCCAATACTATCAAGGAGGGATGAGGTGTTGCTTAATGAGCCTCTTGCTTCATGTGCTTAGTGATATGCTCCAAAACCCTCACCTATTTTCCCACTTCCACATATGACCTAAACCCTAAGCCAAACTCGGTCCTACCGATTCTTCCTATCCGGCGCCACCGAGTTTCACTTGTCATAAGCCACTGCCAAACCCTAATCAGTTCGGTCTCACCTATGGGATCTCGGTCTCACCGAGATGGGCTTGCAAACTCCCTGTTACCCATTGCAATATTCTCGGTCCCACCGAGATATGCAATCGGTTCCACCGAGTTTGCTTGGCCAAATCTCAGATTCACTTATTACCCAAATCGGTCCCACCGAGTTTGAGTAATCGGTCAAACCGAGTTTTGGATTTACCCTAACCATAGCACATCGGTCCCACCGAGTTGATCCAGTCGGTCCCACCGAAATCTCTAACGGTTACTAGGTTTACATTTTCGGTCCGACCGAGTTTGATTCGGTCCCACCGGGATTGGAAAACTGTGTAATGGTTGGATTTTGTGTGGAGGCTATATATACCCCTCCACCTCCTCTCCATTCGAAGAGAGAGCTATCAGAACGCATACACCATTCCAACTCATATGTTCTGAGAGAGAACCACCTACTCATGTGTTGAGATCAAGATATTCCATTCCTACCATATGAATCTTGATCTCTAGCCTTCCCAAGTTGCTTTCCACTCAAATCTTCTTTCCACCAAATCCAAATCCTATGAGAGAGAGTTGAGTGTTGGGGAGACTATCATTTGAAGCACAAGAGCAAGGAGTTCATTACCTACACACCATTTGTTACTTCTTGGAGAGTGGTGTCTCCTAGATTGGCTAGGTGTCACTTGGGAGCCTCCGACAAGATTGTGGAGTTGAACCAAGGAGTTTGTAAGGGCAAGGAGATCGCCTACTTCGTGAAGATCTACCGCTAGTAAGGCAAGTCCTGTGTGGGCGATGGCCATGGTGGGATAGACAAGGTTGCTTCTTCGTGGACCCTTTGTGGGTGGTTGCTTCTTCGTGGACCCTTCATGGGTGGAGCCCTGTGTGGACTCGTGCAACCATTACCCTTTGTGGGTGGAGCCCTGTGTGGACTCTCGCAACCGTTACCCTTTGTGGGTTGAAGTCTCCATCAACGTGGATGTAGGATAGCACCACCTATCCGAACCACGGGAAAAACATCTGTGTCTCCCATTGCGTTTGATTTCTCCAAACCCTTCCCTTTACATTCTTGCAAGTTGCATGCTTTACATTCCGCTGCTCATATACTCTTTTGCATGCTTGCTTGATATGTATTGTGTGTGTCGAAATTGTGCCTAAACTCCACTTAAACCGAACAAGCTTAAAAATTGCAACTTTAGCATTAAGTGTCTAATCACCCCCTCTAGACACATCTACTTCTAGATCCTAAAAGTGGTATCAGAGCATTGGTCTCCATTGCCTTGGTTTAATCACCATTGGAGGACGATGGATGTGTCTACTCTAGGGAGTCTTAGACATAGAGTGCCTATTCTTGATGGAAAGTATTTTCATGAGTGGAAAAATGAGATGCTTGTAATCTTCAATCAATATCATTTGAACAAGTATATTGCTAGCCCTTGTGCACTTCATATTGATCCTTTGCATCCTACCCTAGATGAAGATATTGACATGATTCGCAATCTTAGAACCATTGAGCTCATTATTAGAGGATTGCCCAAAAACTTGATTGCTAGTTTGCCTACTCAAAGTTGTGCCTATACTATATGGAAATTTCTTGAGGAACGATTTCCCGATCATTCCTTGAAAACTTTGGATGAAATTTTCCATAAATCTATTGCCTTGAGTAAGATGAATTCTAGTGATCCTAGTTTTGGTAAATGTCTATTTGAACTTACCAATCTTAAGCATGCTAAAGGAGATGTTGGAATCATTAATGATATCACATTCAAAGCTATAAGAATTCATAAAAGTGACCACTTTGATGATCATTTATCTAATGAATTACCCTCTCTAGGAAATGATGAGTCACAAGATCATGATGAACATGAATATTATGATGATGATGATAGTGACTTCGATCGTGATGATGAAATGAGACATTTTGGTCTTATGGCAAATCTTCGGGGATATGAATCAGGAGGAAAGGAATGGGTTCTTGATAGTGGATGTACTGATCATATGACCGGAGATGAAGAGATGTTTCTCGAGCTTGCTGAAAATGACGGCCCTCGAAAATATGTCACCTTTGGTGATAATTCAAAGGGTAAAGTGGTTGGCCTTGGTAAGGTGGGCATCTCACATGATAGTTCCATTCAAAATGTCATGCTCGTTGAATCTCTTGGCTACAACTTACTTTTAGTATCTAGACTTGCTGATTTCGGTTTGAATGTCCTATTTACTGAGGTAGATTGCCAAGTATTTCGTTGAGACAATCATAAAATGGTCTTTACGGGTATGCGTAGAGGTGATCTTTACATTGTCGATTTCTCTAAAAAGGCACAACCTAAAACTTGCTTTGTTGCTAAATCCTCAAAAGGTTGGTTGTGGCATAGACGACTAGGTCACGTTGGCATGAGAAACCTTGGCAAGCTTATTAAAGGAAATCATATCCTTGGAGTCAACGATGTCATATTTGATAAGGATAGACTTTGCAGTGCTTGTCAAGCAGGTAAACAGGTTGGAGGAAGACATCCCGTGAAGAACATCATGACCACAAGGAGGCCACTCGAGCTACTTCACATGGATCTTTTTGGTCCCAACGCCTACAAGAGTCTCGGTGGAAATTCCTTTCGTCTAGTTATACTTGATGATTTTTCAAGATTTACGTGGGTGTTCTTTCTTAATGACAAGTCGCAGGTCCAGAAGATCTTCAGAAACTTCGCTAGGAAGGCCCAAAATCAGTTTGATGTGAAGATCAAGAAGGTTCGGAGTGACAACGGAACGGAGTTCAAGAACGCAAATGTGGACACCTTTCTTGATGAAGAAGGGATTTCACACGAGTTCTCGGCTACGTACACACCTCAACAAAATGGAGTTGCTGAGAGGAAGAACCGGACGCTCATCGAAATGGCAAGAACGATGCTTGATGAATACAAGATGCCAAAGCACTTTTGGGCAGAAGTGGTTGAGACAGCTTGTCACGCAACAAATCGCTTATATCTTCACAAGCTACTCGGCAAGACGGCATACGAGCTTCTAACTGGTAACAAACCCCAAGTTGGATACTTTCGAGTATTCGGCTCAAAGTGCTACATTCTTGATAAGCATCGTCGTTCAAAGTTTGCTCCTAAATCTCATGAAGGTTTTCTACTTGGTTACGGCTCAAACTCTCACACTTACCGTGTCTACAACAACTTCACCCGAAAGGTTGAAGAGACGGTAGATGTGAAGTTTGATGAATCTAATGGCTCGCAACTAGAGAAATTGCCAATTGATGTAGGAGACAAAGACCCTTCAGAAGCAATTCAAGACTTGTCCATTGGCAAAATTCGTCCAACAGAGGTGAAGGAGAGTACTTCATCCGTCCAAGTGGAAGCTTCTACTTTACGACAAGGTGAACCAAGAATCGACATGGAAGCATCCACAAGTGGGACACACCAAGATGAAGAAAACGAGGAAGTACGTCAAGATGAACATCAACAACCTCCTTCTCCACCACGACAAGAGAACGACGATGTCAACAATGAAGAAGGCCAAGAAGAAGAACAAGATGAAGAAGATGTTCAACGAAGACCCAAGCAAAATCTCTCACGAGTTTGAGCAAGAATTGCCAAAGATCATCCCGTCGAGCAAATCCTCAATGATATACAAACCGAGAGAATCACTCGCTCAAAAACTCGTTTAGCTAACTTTTGTGAAAACTATTCATTCATCTCTAGCATTGAACCTATGAAGGTTGAAGAAGCATTGGAAGATCCGGATTGGATAAACGCTATGCATGAAGAGCTACATAATTTTGAGAGAAACCAAGTTTGGACATTGGTCGAGAAGCCCGACAACAACCACAACATCATTGGTACCAAATGGGTGTTTCGCAACAAGCAAGATGAAGATGGACAAGTGGTTCGCAACAAAGCACGTCTCGTCTCCCAAGGGTACACACAAGTCGAAGGTATGGACTATGGTGAGACGTATGCTCCCGTTGCTAGACTTGAGTCCATTCGCATCTTACTTGCCTATGCTAATCACCATAATATCACCTTGTACCAAATGGACATTAAAAGTGCTTTTCTAAATGGTGAAATAGAGGAGGAAGTTTATGTCAAACAACCTCCCGGCTTTATCAATCCTAAGAAACCAAATCATGTTTACAAACTTTAGAAAGCTCTTTATGGTCTTAAACAAGCTCCTAGAGCTTGGTATAAATGCTTGACCAAGTTCCTTACTACAAGTGGTTTTGAAATTGGTAAAATTGATTCTACTCTTTTTACTAAAAGGGTTAATGGAGAACTATTTGTATGCCAAATTTATGTTGATGATATCATATTTGGCTCAACTAACCCTCTCTTTAGTGAAAAGTTTGGAAAGCTAATGTCAGAGAAGTTTGAGATGTCTATGATGAGTGAACTCAAATTCTTTCTCGGGTTGCAAATCAAGCAAACTAAGGAAGGTACATTTGTCTCTCAAACAAAGTACACCAAGGACTTATTCAAGAAGTTCAATATGCAAGAATGCAAAGGTATGTCTACACCCATGCCTACTAGTGGACATAATGATTTAACCAAAGATGGTGAACTGGTTGATCAAAAGGTTTATCGCTCTATGATTGGTTCATTGTTATACCTATGTGCTTCACGTCCCGATATTATGCTAAGTGTGTGCATGTGTGCACGATATCAAGCTGCTCCTAAAGATTGTCATCTTAAGGCTGTGAAAAGGATAGTGAGATATTTAATCCATACACCAAATTTTGGCATTTGGTATCCTAAGAGGTCTTCTTTTGATCTTGTTGGCTATTCGAACTCGGATTATGCCGGAGACAAGGTTGATAGAAAGTCTACTTCGGGTACTTGTCAATTTCTTGGTAGATATCTTGTGTCTTGGTCTTCCAAGAAACAAAACTCGGTATCCTTATCCACCGCCGAAGCGGAATACATTGCCGCTGCTTCATGTTGTGCTCAATTACTTTGGATGACCCAAACTCTTAAAGATTATGGGATTTATGTGAAACATGTTCCACTGCTTTGTGACAATGAAAGTGCTATCAAAATTGGTCATAATCCTGTACAACATTCTCGAACTAAGCTTATTGGAGTTCGTCATCATTTCATTCGAGATCATGTTGCTAAGGGTGACATCAATCTTAAGCATGTTCGCACCGATAAGCAATTAGCGGATATATTCACTAAACCACTTGATGAGAAAGTGTTTTGCAGGTTGAGAGGAGAATTGAACATCATTGATGCTTCGAACTTGGAGTAGAAACTCCATTGGATACATGCAAGACATGAGCTTATGACTAATCCATGATATATCTCTTATGATAACTATCTTATGTCTTGGATATATTTGCACCTTGCATGTTGTCTAACCCATGTAGGTGCTTGGTTGAATCTAATTCCATGAGATTGCGACTCACTCACATCTTGAGCAATCTCTACAAGACCAAGACTCTACACAATAGTGGTTGAAGACAAGGAAGCACAAAACCATTCAAACATATCCTTTGACAAATTCTATGTTAAGCCTCCTAATTGTCATTTTTGGATACACAAGTGCTCTTCCTTGCAAGAACTAACCCATGTAGGTAGATGAACTCAAACTCCAAGTGGTGCTCCCAACTCTTGATGAGCTACATCAACCTTGAGCACCCACACAAGTTCAACTACATGAGCAAGAACCACACCACCACCCAAGGTATGTTATTCCATCTTAGAGAAGCTTTACTCCAAGACATGAGTCAAAGCAACTCAACAAGATGTGAATACATCAAGATGCTTAAACGAAAAATGGTAACCCCATTTTGAGCTTAAACGATGAGTATGTGTCAGGACCCCGACTCAATGCCACATCGATCTAGCATGTAACACCTCATATCACTTTGCGGCCTCACGCACGGTATCCCCACGGGTGTCGCATTACCTTTGCCCGGGACCGTTTGCGCCTTTTGGCACACGTATATGACAGTGTCGCTAGCATCCATATGATAAGGAGCCCGGGCTGACATGGCTAGTCGTAAACCCAAAGTGGCACAGACTTACAGGGACAGGCATCCATGACCCAGCATCGAACGTGTCGGTCATCAGCGAGTGAATCCAGGCTGTAGCACTAGGCTAGCAGGACTCCGGTGAACCGGGCTGTAGCGGGCTAACAGGACTCCGGTATTCATCGCGTGACATTTCCCCGAAGGGACAGACACAGGAACGAAGAAGGACACATGCCGGCCAGCCTAAGTGTTCCGGAGCAGTAGCAAGCTACCAAGGCTCAATGGAAACACTAGGAGACATTTCCCGGTAAGAGAGGCTACTAAAGATAAACAACTAGATGGTCAGATCCCACACATATCAAGCATTTCAATAACATACACACAATATGCTCGATATGTGCAAATACAACATGGCATCACAACATGACTCTACGACTCAAGTATTTATTCATTAGGCTCCGAGGAGCGAGATATTACAAACAGGGGTCTCATGACCCAACAATCAGAGCATACAAATCAAAGCACAAGCGGAAGCTATCATGTCTGAGTACAGACATCTATAAATGAAAAAGGCTGAGAAGCCTGACTATCTACCAGATCCTGCCGAGGGCACAAGATCGTAGCTGAGGTATCAAGCTAAACGTCGAAGTCCAAGCGGAACTACTAGTGAGACTGAAGTCTCTCTGCAAAAACATAAAATAGGCAAACGTGAGTACAAATGTACCCAGCAAGACTTACATCAGATCTATCTACACATGCATCATTATCAACAAGGGGGGGGGGGTGGTCGAGTTTAACTGCAGCAAGCCAGCTTTGAGTCGGTGGCTAACCTGAACTACGACTGCAAGTAACTCTTTTGAGGTGGCGCACACGAGTCCACATATTCACCATATCAATACACCACTATGGATCCGCTCCCGTCTCCCTACGAGAACGCCATCCATAGCACTCACGCTTATCTTGCGTATTTTAGAGTATCCACTTTCACTTGTCTATGAACTATGCAAGGGGTCCAAGTTTCCATATCCGAGGAATCCGGCTATTTGAATAGATGATGTTAACCCTGCAGGGGTGTACTTCTTCACACACGCTTTCGCCACTTATCGCCCTGTACACGTCATGTACCTCGGCAACCTTCAAGCGGAAGCCGGGCGAGGGAGTCTGTCAGGACCCCGACTCAATGCCACATCGATCTAGCATGTAACACCTCATATCACTTTGCGGCCTCACGCACGGTATTCCCACGGGTGTCGCCTTACCTTTGCCCGGGACCGTTTGCGCCTTTTGGCACACGTATATGACAGTGTCGCTAGCATCCATATGATAAGGAGCCCGGGCTGACATGGCTAGTCGTAAACCCAAAGCGGCACAGACTTACAGGGACAGGCATCCATGACCCAGCATCGAACGTGTCGGTCATCAGCGAGTGAATCCAGGCTGTAGCACTGGGCTAGCAGGACTCCGGTGAACCGGGCTGTAGCGGGCTAACAGGACTCCGGTATTCACCGCGTGACATTTCCCCGAAGGGACAGACACAGGAACGAAGAAGGACACATGCCGGCCAGCCTAAGTGCTCCGGAGCAGTAGCAAGCTACCATGGCTCGGTGGAAACACTAGGAGACATTTCCCCGTAAGAGAGGCTACTAAAGATAAACAACTAGATGGTCAGATCCCACACATACCAAGCATTTCAATAACATACACACAATATGCTCGATATGTGCAAATACAACATGGCATCACAACATGACTCTACAACTCAAGTATTTTAATCAATAGGCTCCGAGGAGCGAGATATTACAAACATGGGTCTCACGACCCAACAATCAGAGCATACAAGTCAAAGCACAAGCGGAAGCTATCATGTCTGGGTACAGACATCTATAAATGAAAAAGGCCGAGAAGCCTGACTATCTATCAGATCCTGCCAAGGGCACAAGATCGTAGCTGAGGTAACAAGCTAAACGTCGAAGTCCACGTGGAACTACTAGTGAGACTGAAGTCTCTCTGCAAAAACATAAAATAGGCAAACGTGAGTACAAATGTACCCAGCAAGACTTACATCAGAACTAACTACATATGCATCATTTTCAACAAAGGGATGGTGGGGTTTAACTGCAGCAAGCCAGCTTTGACTCGGTGACTATCCTAAACTACGACTGCAAGCGACTCTTTTGAGGTGGCGCACACGAGTCCACATATTCACCATATCAATACACCACTATGGATCCGCTCCCGTCTCCCTACGAGAACGCCATTCATAGCACTCACGCTTATCTTGCGTATTTTAGAGTATCCACTTTCACTTGTCTATGAACTGATATAAGCAACTCAGAAGTCCTTTTCCGCGGACACGGCTATTAGAATAGATGATGTTAACCCTGCAGGGGTGTACTTCTTCATACATGTTTCCACCACTTAGCGTCTGCACACGACATGTGCTCGGCAGACTTCAAGCGAAAGCCGACGTGGGTGTAGACCACGACCTACCTAAACACTCAAGTCTCTAGTCCAGGTTTATCGCCTATTCGGGTTCCATCCATGAGGAGATCCGGCCGGAGTTTCGCTCACAGCCCCAAACGATGTGAACAGGGTTCCGTGACACCAAACGGGCGCCCGGTATACCCGGCCACGTGCCTACCGCATCACAGCCCACCCCTACGGTCAGCGCTGTCCACGGCCTCCAGCATACTACAAACACCAGAAACTACTTGCAACTCCTGGACAGAGGACAAGGGTGAATAAGAAGTCGAGTGGGGTCATATTTCAGGGCCCAATGTATGGTAGTAGCTGAATCATGGATCACAAACACAGAACTCAGCTCTTGAGGACGGCTGCAATGAGACAACCCACCATGTACTCCTACATGGCCTCTCACCGCTACCTTTACCAAATCGTGTTCACACACTTAGCTCACCCACAGTAGGACATGTTCACACGCCTCTGATTCATCCCCGATGAATCAGACCTGACTCAACTCTAAGCAGTAGCAGGCATGACAAACAAGCAAGAATGAGTAGGCACAACAGGGCTCAAACAATTCCTACTCATACTAGTGGGTTTCATCTATTTACTGTGGAATGACAGGTCATGCAAAGGATAAAGGGGTTCAGCTACCGCAGCAAGTAACAGATGAATCGTTGTTGTCCTAATGCAGTAAAAGAGAGCAGGAGCGAGAGAGTAGGATTGTATCGGAATGAACAAGGGGGTTTTGCTTGCCTGGCACTTCTGAAGATAACATTGAGTCTTCATCAGTGTCAACGATCACATCATCGGTATCACGTCTATCGAGAGGGGACAAATACCGGCAATACAGAAGGGAACACAATCAATGCAATGCACAATATGATGCATGATCATGACATGGCAAAATGAATGTGTGTTGGGCTAATGCAAGTAGCAACAGATTAAATGAAGTTGGTTTGAATATAAAATTCAAATTCAAACTCCATATGTGATTAAATAAATGCCCTTTAATTGATTTGTGCTAAACAGCAGCTATAAGTTGTTCTAACATGCATGAAAATGGTATAGATGGATTCCTTGAATTTTTCTGATAATTTTTCATATATAATTTATTTAATTTGGAGCTACGGTTGAATTTCTATGAATTTTAGAAGTTTTAGGCATTTTCTGAATTTTCCTGAATATTTAGAATTAAAATAATTCCAGAAAATGAATTATGGTGTCAGCATTGCGTCACTATGACGTCAGCAGGTCAACAGACGCTGCTGGTGGTCAAACCTGACAAGTGGGGTCCACTGGTCAGTGACTGAGGCTGGTTAGTGTCAATGGCAGGTGGGGCCGGGTCAACAGACACGTCAGCAGGTCAATACTGACGTGTGGGGTCGGTCAACGTCCATGTCAGCGTGGTCAAAGCTGACGGGTGGGGCCCATGTGGTTAGTTAAACTAAACAGAAAAAATACTAATCCTAATTAGGCGCAGGGGCCCACATGGCAGTGGCTCATAGGGTGATTAGCCCCTAATTAAGTGGCCACATCGGCCCGCCGGAGTTTGGCCGGCGGTGACCACAGAGCACGGCGGAGCACGCCGGACTTGCGCTAGGGGCTTCGGATTCGCGCGCTGAGGGCACCGGGGCGTAGCCCGGGCTCTCCCGCAACTGATGGGGTAGGTGGGAGGCTGCGGGGACGCTGGGGCTCGCCGGAGTGGAGGCCGCGGCGGCTGCCGGAGCTCGGGTTTGGGCGGAGCGAGGTTACGGAGTGCTAGGGGGCTGCTGAGGGGGCTATGCGGACTCCTGGGGCAGCTAGGAGCACGCTAGGCTCGTCGGACTGGCCGCAACAGCACGTCAGTGCCATGCCCGGCGTCCATGGCGGACGGCGGCGCTCGGTACGGTGGCTAGCATGGCTACTGCACGGGAGACCAACGGGGAGAGAGGGGAAACGTAGGAGAGCTCACGGAGGGGCTAGCGGAGGAGACGACGAAGTCGGGGAAGCTCTGGATGTGCCGAATCGGTGGAGTCGATCTCCGGGCACCGGAGGTGAAGACGACGATGCTCCGGTCGACTGCGGCCTCCTCTGGTCGCGTGCGTCGCGTGGGTAGCTTCACGGGGTCAGGGCAGAGC
Organism: Triticum dicoccoides; assembly: GCF_002162155.2. NCBI lineage: Eukaryota > Viridiplantae > Streptophyta > Magnoliopsida > Poales > Poaceae > Triticum > Triticum dicoccoides. The sequence continues at coordinate 142,609,672 of NC_041384.1, forward strand.
TCAGGGATGCATAGTGGGAGCGAGGGGGTGGCTGTGGCCCCGGTAACGGCGTCGGCGGCGATGGGCTCCGCTCGGGCGCGTGCAGGGAGGGAAGCAGAGGAGGGAACGGGGTCCAGGGGAAGAGAGGGGAGGTGCAGGGGGCGAGGGGAAGTGCGTGGCGTCACCAGAGGGCTCGGGGAGGAAGCAGGAGGTGGCCAGAGCAGGGTGGAGGTGGCGCGCACGGCGGCATCGCGGTGTCCGCGTCCTTCTGGCGAGGGAGAAGACGACAGGGGAGTAGCGGTGGCGGGCTGGGCCGTGCTGCTGGGCCAGGTGGGCTACCAGGTGAGCGCCAGGTAAGGTTTCTCTCCTCTCTTTTATTTCTATTCTGTTTTATATTTTTCTATTTCTGCAATTTGTTTTTGATATTTGTTTTAAAATATCAAATCATTTTATAAAATCCTGGAAATAATTATGGGTACTTTCTGAATTATTTCACTGACCCTTATCAATTTCCAACATTTATTTGAGCATTTAAATTATTTATAGTATTTAAATGCCCAAAGTCAAATACAATATGATTTAATTCAAAAATCCAAAAATGACCTAAGAATATAATCATCATTTTTGGCAGAGGTTTCCACCTTAACCAGAAATCATGAACTTTTCTTAGGAACCTTTTGGGTTTATTGAAAAGATTTTAATTCACCCTAGTTGAGTTGATTTAATGCTAGGGTTTGAACATCCCCATTTCAATTTTAGGCAAAATTTAAACATGATGCAAACATGAAGCTAGCCTAGAGCACTACCAGCAGCTAGGGATGTGACAGTATGACCTATGATCAAGTGTTCTCACTTGACTCCTAAGTCAATATACTCTAACATAGGTGACTATGTCACCGCCCAACTCTAGATGAAGTTCTCTTGTGTTCTTTTCTGAGTTATTGCATTTGTCCCTTGCATATTTGTTTCCTTCTTTTTCAAAAAAAACTTCATCTAGAAACTTTCACTCTTTTCTCTTTGATTTTTGTTCTGCATATTTCTGCATCAAATTCCTTGCAAATCTTTCAGCTAATTCATTGCAAATATTTGTGAGATCTTACTTGACTAGTGAGCTGAGGTGACAAGTGTTTTTTCTCTGTGATGAACTCGGTTTCACCGAATTGCCATTTTCGGTCCAACCGAATCCCTTCGGTACTACCGAAACATGCCACTCGGTGCCACCGATTTCGCAACAGGAAAAATAGTTTGCCACATATTCTATATTTCTTCTGATCCAGCTCCACTCAATGAATCTTGTCCTCTACAAGCATCACGGTTTTATTCCCTGCTTTGTAATGAATCTCAAGGACCAAACCTATTCGACGGATTCCAGGAAAAACCTTCTTGGAAATTGATGTCAAAGGGGGAGAGAGAGATCACATCAAAGCTTATCATCAGGGAGAGAGAGATCACATCAAAGCTTATCACCTACAAAAGAGAAAGTACTAAGGGGGAGAGAATACTCAAGGATCCCATATATTAAGGGGGAGAAAGAAATCTCCAAGGGGGAGAGAATACTCAAGGATCCCAGATGCTTGATGTTCAAAAGGAGAGATGCCACATGTCTTTTTGGGGGAAAGACATGTTCATATGAACTCATTTGAATTAAGTTCTATTCATATCTTTCAGCCCTGATTTTCTGTTTCCTATCTTCTCCCAATATCCCATGTAAGATTCAAGGGGAGCAAGACACCTAAGGGAAAGAAATCAGTCAAATTAATTGCATATCTTTATTCTTGGGGACATGTTGAATTCATGTGGTACCTTGTACTCACTCTCTACATGTCATCCCAGTCTTGGTATTCTTGTGGTTTCTTTTGTTTGCTCTGGCTAGTGGACGTACCTGTGTTATCTAACCTTGTTTGTGCAGGTTCATTCAATCCTAAGCCAACTCAAGACCACAAGGTAAGTATATGCATCAAAATCATGAGTATGAGGAGTTCTTGCTTATGTACATACTGTTTGCAAGAAGGACTCATGAGCATGAAGGTATTTTCCATGATAATCTTTTGCTCCGATGCATATGGCCAAGATGCATGTAACACATTGCCTACTCTGTAATGGTTATGCTCTCACATGTCTCTATATTTCATATTTACATGAGTGCATACATGTAGGGGGAGCCTATGCTTGTTACATGTCCTTCCAAAGCTTTACTTGCTGTTCTTTATATCTTTATCTAAAGCTTTGATGTATGTTTCCATCAATTACCAAAAAGGGGGAGATTGAAAGCACAAGTGCTCCCTAGGTGGTTTTGATAATTGATGACAACATATCTCTTGTTGGACTAACATTTCGATCTAGCATGTCTCAGATAAGTTCAACAATGGAGTGGCATGGACTAAAGGTTGTGGGAACTCCTTCAAGATGCTAAGGACAAAGGATTGGCTAAAGCCTCAAGCTCAAGACTCCTCATTTTACATTTTAGTGATCCAAGATCACATTGAGTCTTTAGGAAAAGCCAATACTATCAAGGAGGGATGAGGTGTTGCTTAATGAGCCGCTTGCTTCGTGTGCTTAGTGATATGCTCCAAAACCCTCAGCTATTTTCCCACTTCCACATATGACCTAAACCCTAAGCCAAACTTGGTCCTACCTATTCTTCCTATCCGGCGCCACTGAGTTTCACTTGTCATAAGCCACTGCCAACCCCTAATCAGTTCGGTCTCACCGATGGGATCTCGGTCTCACCGAGATGGGCTTGCATACTCTCTGTTACCCATTGCAATATTCTCGGTCCCACCGAGATATGCAATCGGTTCCACCGAGTTTGCTTGGCCAAATCTCAGTTTCACTTATTACCCAAATCGGTCCCACCAAGTTTGAGTAATCGGTCAAACCGAGTTTTGGATTTACCCTAACCATAGCACATCGGTCCCACCGAGTTGATCCAGTCGGTCCCACCGAAATCTCTAACGGTCACTAGGTTTACATTTTCGGTCCGACCGAGTTTGATTCGGTCCCACCGGGATTGGAAAACTGTGTAACGGTTGGATTTTGTGTGGAGGCTATATATACCCCGCCACCTCCTCTTCATTCGAAGAGAGAGCTATCAGAACGCATACACCATTCCAACTCATATGTTCTGAGAGAGAACCACCTACTCATGTGTTGAGATCAAGATATTCCATTCCTACCATATGAATCTTGATCTCTAGCCTTCCCAAGTTGCTTTCCACTCAAATCTTCTTTCCACCAAATCCAAATCCTATGAGAGAGAGTTGAGTGTTGGGGAGACTATCATTTGAAGCACAAGAGCAAGGAGTTCATTACCTACACACCATTTGTTACTTCTTGGAGAGTGGTGTCTCCTAGATTGGCTAGGTGTCACTTGGGAGCCTCCGACAAGATTGTGGAGTTGAACCAAGGAGTTTGTAAGGGCAAGGAGATCGCCTACTTCGTGAAGATCTACCGCTAGTAAGGCAAGTCCTGTGTGGGCGATGGCCATGGTGGGATAGACAAGGTTGCTTCTTCGTGGACCCTTTGTGGGTGGTTGCTTCTTCATGGACTCTTCGTGGGTGGAGCCCTGTGTGGACTCGCGCAACCATTACCCTTTGTGGGTGGAGCCCTGTGTGGACTCTCGCAACCGTTACCCTTTGTGGGTTGAAGTCTCCATCAACGTGGATGTAGGATAGCACCACCTATCCGAACCACGGGAAAAACATCTGTGTCTCCCATTGCGTTTGATTTCTCCAAACCCTTCCCTTTACATTCTTGCAAGTTGCATGCTTTACATTCCGCTGCTCATATACTCTTTTGCATGCTTGCTTGATATGTATTGTGTGTGTCGAAATTGTGCCTAAACTCCACTTAAACCGAAAAAGCTTAAAAATTGCAACTTTAGCATTAAGTGTCTAATCACCCCCCTCTAGACACATCTACTTCTAGAACCTACACCTTCACTTGAAAGAGGCATCCCTTTGACGGTGATGCTGCCCTCACCTGAGCCGCCAGCTGGAGTTGCAGGTTCAGCATCGTCACCAGTTGGGGGCGTAGGGTCGAAGGCGCTGAACTTCTTCAGTAGAGCCTCCAGCTGGCCCTTCATGACTTCGGCAGCGGCTGCGCAACGCTCGTCGTCCACAGGCTCCAGCAGCTCGTGGAGGTTGGCGGCAGGATCACGAAGATAGAGGTGGTTGAGGATGCATGTTAGCGCGACCGAGGAAAGTGTGCGGGCTTCTCCTTCCACCAAGGGGCCGATTCCGCCCATGACCTCCTCAAGCGATGAGGAAGCGGCTGGGTGGGGCCCTCATCGATGGTGGCTAGCGGCTCCTCCAAGCCCTTCTCGTAGAGTGCCCGCGGTGCCACGCGGGACCTCTCCTCGAGGGACTTGAAGGCCGCGCGGTCCTCGGCCAGGACCTTCGCCTTGGCGTCAAGCTCGGCTTTCTTCGCTTCCATCTTCCGCTTCAGCTTCTCCAGCCGGCTGCGCTCCGCGGCCTGCGCCTTCCCCAACTACTCCACCTCGGTGTCGCGACCCCTGACAGCATCCTCCCGTGCCTTCATCTCCTCCTCCACCTTGCGGCCTCGCGCCTCAGCCGCACGCTTGTTGCGCATTGTCTCCAGCTCGGCCTCCAACGACTGACAACGATCCTGGGCGGTCCCGACATCTTTCAGCACCACCTCGCGAGTGGCTATGGCATGGGCGGTGGCCTGCTTGTCCTTCTCGGAGGTTGCTGCTGCCTGGCTCAGCTCCGCCTAGACGGACACGTCTGAGTGAAGCCAGCCAAAGACCAGCTCCGGGCGCTCGGCTACCAGGCGGGGGTCAGCGCCTTGAAGATCTTCTCATAGCAGGGTCATCGCAGAAAGAGCGCGCTCCAGGATGTCAGGGGAGGTAGAAGGATCTGATGTCAGCCGTGCAACAGGAGGAGGAGTCAGCATCGCCACCATGGCCTGGGAGGCTGGGGGCTCTGAGCCTTGGGGACCCCAGCAACCGAGCTGGGCGTTAGTGCCTTCGGAGCCAGTGGGGCCGCAGGGGCCACCCCCTCTTGAGGATGCTCCCCCAAGCCTCGCGAGGATGATTGAGCCGGAGAAACGCGAGCGCTGTCACTGCCCTTCTCCATGGAGAGGGGCGCAGCCGCCGCAGGCGATGGGGTCCCGAGCAATACCACCACTTCCTCCTTCCTCCTCTTCGCCGCGGGTGTAGGCCTGTTGGCGCAACAGAGAAGCATTAAGAGTCAACAGCTGAAGCAAAAACAAGACAGGACAACAGTACTTACTGGTGCACCGTAGTGTAATCTTTCTGCTTCCTAAGCTTGAAGCCTGAAAGCTTCGCGGCCTGAGGCGCGGGCGCGCGAGCACTAGGAACAGAAGAAGAAGCAGCAGGTGGGTTGGAGGCAGCTCCGGGCAGCATCAGAACAGGGGTGTCGTCTCGGGAAATCAGCGCTGACCTCCCTCTTGTCGGAACCTCGGCCGATGACCTCCTCCAGGGACTGACCTTGGACCTTGTGGAGCCCCTTGCCACGCGCAGCTCCCCTCTTTCCAGGAGGACATCGGCCTCGTCATCGTCATCAGGCAGGGTGCGGAGGATGTCGGCCTTGCGCAACCACCCCTTCGCGGGTCGCCTCCGAGTCACGCTCCTCTTCCTCCTCTTCTTCCTCCTCTTCCTCTGCCCGAGACTCATCGGAAGACACATCCACTAGAGTTGTCGTACCGGGACGGTCGAGGGCGCAGGCGGCACGAGCTCATGCCCATCGAAGACAGGCAGAGCAGCGAAAACCATCGCCCCATCCGGACGGCGGTACAAGGGAACGAAGGAGTCCGGTGGGTACTATTGGAGATATTACTACTAAGTATAAACCGGCCATGAGGGGCCGGGTTATGCCCACAATGAGTTAGTCGTGTTTGAAGCTCGTGAATACAAGAAGTATGGCGCTTTATAGAGGAGATTTAACATGAAGGCCCAGGGCCTAAAGGCGGATTAGAGCCCATAGACATAAACCGCCATATGATATGTAACATATATTGTAAGGCAAGGAAAGGTAGAAACCGAGCCAGACACGATTATGAGCCGGCCTTGGATTCTGTAAACCACCGGGTTTCAACCTGTGTATATAAAGGGACGACCCGGCGGCAGTTTAGGGGGAGACAACAATAACTCGAGAGCCAGGCAAAGCGGATTCGCTCCCTGGTCATCGAAACCCTAGCAATTCCATCACAACTGGAGTAGCCTTTTACCTTCATCGTAAGGGGCCGAACCAGTATAATTCCTTGCGTCCCTTGTCCGCTTTAACCCCTTTAAGCTAACCCGTCGCGATGGCTCCATGACTAAGTCCTTTCACTAGGACATCTGCCGTGACAATTCCACGACAGTTGGTGCCCACCATGGGGCTATCGCACGATGGTTTCGAGTACTTAAAGGGCAGCTTCGAAGGACTCAAGGGATACGCTGTGGGCCGGATGACCAAGAGTCGCTGCGGCAAGCTCTACATCGATGACGCAGGTTGGGGCCCAGAGGCCGGCTCGATCGAGTACGGGTACCGGGTCCCCTTTGGCGGAATACACGTCTTTATTGGCAAGATCGGCGAACCGGGCCCTGAGCCGGACATCTGCACCGACATCGTCGAGACGGCTCAGTGTGCAAGACCTGCCCGAGTTCAGCCCGCCGTAAAGCGTGCCTTCGTGGGAGTCATCCATGAAGCGGAATATGAGGATATATCATCATCTGGTGGCGAAACTGTCATTTACTCCGATGAAGAGTCTTCAACTGGAGAGACCGAGTCGCTGTATCAGCTGCATGATGGCCGGATTAGTGGCGATTCCGATGGTGACAGTATTCCGGACCTCTGTGATCCGCCGAGCCGAGTTGCGATCTTTATGGCTGGTACGCAGTCGGTGCAGCATTCTTCTACTGCAACAGCGATGATTTCTGGTTTAGCAGCTGCAACACCCACTGGGGCAGGAGGCCCCGCGCCAGCGCCGGTTCAGGTTTTGTCCGATTTATTCGACCCTTTGGCGACGTTGCTGGCGGCTGAGGTTAAAGCGGCGAATCAGGATCAACATAACGCAGAAATTGCAAAGGTGAAGGATCAGATAGCCCAAGCTAAGTTAGATCTAGCAACAGAGAACACCAGGATGGCCGCAGAGCGGGTCGAGTTAGAGGCACAGGATTATCGACTTATGCTGGATCAGAGCGCATCAAATGATGTCATGAGGAGAAGGTACCGCTCTCACCTGCCTCCGGTTTACGAGGGAAGGAATCTCTTTAACACGCCAGGAGCAGGAACCAGCAACTAGCCAGTGGTAAACCGGGCGGAGGCACCTGCAACAGGGGCGCCGGTTCAGCCACGCGCGATGGATCCGCCTCATCAGAACAATGTCCTACCACAACACGTTTCAACGCCTTCGGATCATTACTCTAACCCGTTGGATAACATTGTCGCCGCCGCTTCATGATTGGCAGCTCTCCCAATCGAAGGCAAGTCTCCAGTAGAACTTGAAACATGACGGGCTAGAGAGCTCCTTCAGACGGCTTTGACCCAACAACAGGCTTATTCGCACAGTCGTGAGAGGGTTCATTCCACCCCCCGCCCAAGTCGGAGCTACAACAGGCATATTGATGAACCGGCTGTATCAAGTAGTGCGCGAAACCGTAACCCGCCGCGAGGGCATAACCTGGCGGGTGGCGGTCCTAATGCCCAGGACATGGTGGATCATGGTCGAGCACGTCGAGAAGCCGAGTTAGCAGCGCAATATGCGGCTCGCCAGCTTACTCCAGTTCGTCTAACCACTTCAGTAGAACCAGGTGTGGTTTTTAGTTCTTTAGGGGTGCCGTGTCTCACCCCGGCCTTGCGTAACGTGCGGCTGCCCAAGGATTTCAAGGGTCCTCGTAAGGTGCCCAATTACACTGCTGATTTACCCCCTGAATCATGGGTCGAGAGCTATGAGATGGCAATGGAGATGCTGGACGTGGATGATGCGGCATGTGCTAAGTACTTCACCATGATACTGGAGGGGACAACTCATACTTGGCTGAAAAGTTTACCAGCTAACTCTGTTGGGTCATGGGCTGAGTTAAAAAGCCGGTTTATCCAGAATTTCAAAGATACGTGCAAGCATCTCATGTCAATTGTGGACTTAGCCGCCTGTGTTCAAGAGGAAGGGGAGTCTACAACCCATTGGGTAAAGCGAGTCTCAGCTATTTTGCATTCATCAGACCGCATCAATGCTGATATGACAGTTTTAACGTTGGAAGGCAATTGCCGATTTACGCCTTTAAAACTGAAGTTGGGAAGGCTCAAGCGTCACTACAGACATGGCAACACTCATGGCAGCTATGGTTAAGTATGCCGATTCAGATAGTACCAAGGACTCTGATTCTGAGGATGAAAAGCCGGGGAAGGGAAAGAAGAATGGCGGTGCCAAGGGGCAGCAGCATAACCCGGCGGGTCATGGGAACAACGGTAAGCGCAAAGCGTATAATAGCTTGGACTTTTTGGCAAACACCAACACCCAGGATAATGGTCAGTGCCATAAGGGTAAACCGCCCCAGCGGGGTGGAGGATCAGGTCCCAATCTTGAGCGCATGTTAAATCAGCCTTGCTCAAAGCACGGGTTGAAGGAGAGGCCAGCTACACACAGTTCATGGCATGGCCCTGTTATGTTTATCTGCAGCTTAAAATGCCGGGTCATAAGGGGACCATTGTCGGTGTCAAAACTGGCGGATCTCGGGTAGGGGGTCCCAAACTATGCGTCTAAAGCAGATGGTAATAGGAGGCGGGGGACACAATGTTTACCCAGGTTCGGGCCCTCTCGATGGAGGTAATACCCTACTTCCTGCTTGATTGATCTTGATGATATGAGTATTACAAGAGTTTATCTACCACGAGATTGTAGAGGCTAAACCCTAGAAGCTAGCCTATGATTATCATTGTTCTTGTCCTACGGACTAAACCCTCCGGTTTATATAGACACCGGAGGGGGCTAGGGTTACACAGAATCGGTTACAAGGCAAGAGATCTACATATCTGAATTGCCAAGTTTGCCTTCCACACCAAGGAGAGTCCCACCCGAATACGGGACGAAGTCTTCAATCTTGTATCTTCATAGTCCAACAATTCGGCCAAAGGATATAGTCCGGCTGTCTGGGGACCCCCTAATCCAGGACTCCCTCAGTAGCCCCTGAACCAGGCTTCAATGACGATGAGTCCGGCGCGCAGATTGTCTTCGGCATTGCAAGGCGGGTTCTTCTCCAAATTTTGAAATCCTATCGAGTAGTGTTCGGCTTCGCAGGAATGTTGCACTCCTTGGCTTCTGCGCCTAATAATGGCTGTCCTCCACATGTTGAGCGAATGCGAGAAGTCGGGGCATTTTTACACTTGTCACCCTAACCATGTGAGTAAACCGTCTATTTAAAGAGACGGGGATCCTCAGATCCAGATCACACCATCCTCCCACAGTGAGTATACATCAGAGCGCGCCCGGAAATGTCCATCCCATCATGGCCGGCCATCGTAGCTCCTCCTCTCGCTCCCGTAGCCCTCAGCCAAGCAATTGGAAGAAGTGTTCTGTCCCCCACAGCCAATTAGTAGAGTTACAGACCCAGGGATTTCTCCCTCCAACGTATATGGTCCCCGTTCAAGCCATACTTGCCACTTACAACGCCGGGGAGCAAGTGGAGAGCTTTCCCAACCCATCCATGGGGGAGCGGGTATGCCTTGTCCCTTAGTTATTAAGGGGCTTGGATTTCCAATCCATCCGTTCCTCCGCGGGCTCCTGGAGTTCTACGGCCTCTAGCTGCATAACTTTACTCCCGCCTCCATATTACACATCGCTGGCTACGTCGCCCTTTGCGAGCTGTTTTTGGGCTGTGAAGTTCATTTCGAGCTATGGAAGAGGTTATTCTGCCTCATACCCCGTACACAGGAGGGGTCAATATATCAAGTGGGTGGAGCCGAGATATGGCACATCGCCGGTACCGGATACTTGTCCAGTACTCCGAAGAAGACATCCGAAGACTGGCCTTCGGAGTGGTTTTATATGGAGGACTTCCCCCTTCCGGACCCTATTCAGATGGTCCTTCCCGAGTTCAATAACGCCCCTTTGAAGAAACGCCTCAGCTGGCGCCCTCAGAGCCCCCAGGAGGAAGACAACAGAGAGGTCCTTTACCTGATGGGCCAGATAAAAATGCTGGCCAAATCAAGATTGACAATAATCGAAGTTATGTCAATATGTATAATGCGGGGGGTGCAGCCAGTTCAATATCGGGGACAACCCATGTGGCACTTTAATGGAGAAGACGATGCCACCCGCTGCGGTCGTAAGGGACCGGACTCCATCGCTGCTCTAGCGAAAATACTGTCCGATCTATATAAAGGAGAGGAAGAGGATTTCATCCGCAGTAAGCCACGGGATGGATTCTCCATGTACAACCCCCCAAACTAGGTGAGCTGCTACTTTCTCCTGCAGACCTTCCCGCATTATTAGTCATAAGTATTTACCTTGCTATTTCATAGCAGGAACTGCCAAAAGCTGTGAGGGAGGTCCACAGCCCGTCTCCACAACCAGAGGACCCTGACCGGGCCCTCGACCTCGGACTCGAAGAACATCTGGACACATTTGTGGAGCTCATCGACAGGACGTTCTATTAGTTAAGCTCGAACGGTGCCTTGGTGACCATCATAGCCCATTATCCTAGACTGCTCCCTGCAGCACATGTAAGTAAAACCGGAGTCCCAACTTCCGAGAAGGATCCCTTTTTTCTTTTCGCACTTCACCTACCGCATGCATATGGTGTCTTACAGGGAAGGCCCTCGAGACGCCATGCCGAAACCGTAGTGGCTCACCAATAAGGGGCACCGAAGCCGGGTAGGCTTAAAAGGAAGGCGTTCAGGACTGAGATGCCGTCGCAGAGGTATGAAAAAGAACCCCGCTCCGTGGTTGTCATCTTGTAAAATATAATAACGTCCATGGTTCCTGGCAGGAAAAACGCTCGCCGGACTATATCCGGAGAGCCTGCTGGCCAAGCCTCCACCAGCCGAGCTCCAGAGCCGGACTTAGAGGCAGACGCTAACGTGGGGCCAACACTGGATGTTCCTCCTACAAAGGATGCGGATAGGCTGTCCGCTATGAGTTCCGAAGTGGAGAGTGCCATGAATCACAGGCGTCGCCGGGCCATACTCCGCGACGCTTGTTTCTCTCAAGAGGCATTCGATGCCTTCAACTCAGGAGATGCGTACATCCGAGCTGCTCAAAATGGTCTTGCCCGAGCCACGAACCAGTATGTAAAGGATATACGGGTAAGAAAATCTAATAATTATGTATATCAGTAGCCCCTGAGACTTGAAACAGTTGGCACAACTGATTTAAGGATCATTGTTTGCGTAGGTTCTTACGAAAAAGAATACCCAGTTGTCTCAAGAGCTAGAGGAGTGCAAAGCACAGCTACGGGCCGCAGTTGCCGCAATGAAGGAGTCAGAGAGGGCCCCATATGGTAACACTTGTTTCTATCTAAAAGAATGACATGTACCAGTTAGTATTCGGCATGCATGCAAATCTAACAATAGATTCTACAGATGATCCCAGAGTGAATCCGGAGGTCGTGTGAGGGGATGAGCAACATGCTCAACGACAACTAAAGGCTGGCGAGCGCGTGCTTACGCAGGTTGGGCGGGATAAAAACGATCTCCAAGATGCCAATACCCGGCTGGGCGTTGAACTGAAAGATGTTTGGGCCCACCTTGCTGACTCCGTAAAGGAGAATAAGAGGCTTCGACGTGGCATATTTAGTAAGTCTTCAACAAACTTTTATAGAGTCCCACAGAGGAGATGCCTGGGTCTGCGGGTGATCTTCTGCCAGAGCTCTCACAACCGCACGAACAAGTTCGGCAGGTGATGCAGGGCATTGCCCAAGCCTTGTGGCCATCCGCCTCCCTGCCAGGAGGCATGGGGGAGCTTGTAGAGATGTTCAAGGGAGCGCGGCGGCGCTTCCGATTATGGAAGATATCATCCTGCCGACAAGGTGCAAGGGAAGCCTGGGCCATGGTGAGGACGCAATATACCAAGGCTGACCCGAACCACATGGCCGAAGTCGGACCTGTGGCTTCTGATGGGAAAGAGATCCCCGTCAGTTTGGTGTATGACCAAGTGAAATTAGCCTCTAAGTATTCCCAACAAGATTGTAGGCTAGACAGCCTGTTGGATGATATAGAAGAAGAATTTAGTCAGTCTAAGTGACTGTGTACTTCAAGTGACACATATTGTCCCTAGCCGGATTGTAAATCATTTGTCATGGCGGACCTTTTCGCTTCGACCTCCGGACATGACAGTCCGGAGGGTATCCGAATACCTGCTCAGTTATGTAAAAACCGGGGTACGCGTGGAAACCAGGCGTAGGGGTCATAAGTGCTTGAACAGACAAGTACCCAACTAGCTATGTTATATTACATGGATAGTAAGAAACATCTTCCAGGGAGAATAGTTCCGTTAAGGGTTCCTTTCCCTGGGTACGCATGCATTAATGTGCATGTTCGAATTGCGAAAAGAGACGCGGGATATAAACATCTGGGGGCATGCATTACAATAAATAAAAGTCATCTTTTGTTCACCGACCGAATATTCCCTTAAGAACGCTAGCTTTCGGCTTCACCCAGTCTGAGGTACACATCCGGCTGACCCGGCAGTAACAATCGCAGAGGTGCTCCCCTTATGCCCTACCCGAATTAACGGGAACGTAGGGCATAAACACAAGAGCCAAGCAACCCAGCTTGGCCAAAACTTAAGTCATATCGATGCATATAATGGCGAAGAAAAGGTACATGTGGAAAAGTAACACATGTGCGGGGGGCATAGAGCCCGGAATATAGTTATATTAAGCTTCTGTATAAGAAGCCCCCAGGTATAATGAGCACGCCTAGCGTGTCCAGATTGTGTAGTCAAGACACATTTTAACCTTTTAAGGCCGTGAAGAAAAAGGGAAGAAAGAAAGAAAAGACAGATAACGGATATATAAAAAATTGACGGAGGTAAGGAGACGAACACAGAGTCCGGCACCAGGCGTAGAACCTTCAGAGTCTGGCTGCATTCCAAGGGTTTGGCTCGAGTCAATTGTCCGATGCATCCCGCAGACGGTACGCTCGACCGGTCAGAACTTTGTCAGTAACGAAGGGACCTTCCCATTTGCCCTTGAGCTTGTGCTTTTTCTTCTCCGATAGGCATATAACGAGTTCGCCAACGTTATAAGTTTTGGCCCGTACTTCTCTGCTTTGATACTACCGAGCCTGTTGCTGATAGAATGCGGAGCGGGCTTTTTCCACGTCACGCTCCTCCTCCAGGGTGTCCTAACTATCCTACCGATCAAGCTCGGCTTCTTTCTCTTCGCAAATGCGCACTCGAGGTGAGTCATGAATGATGTCGCAGGACAGTACCGCCTCTGCGCCGTACACCATAAAGAACGGTGTGTATCTGGTAGTGCGATTCGGCGTGGTCCGCAGCCCCCATAGTACGAAGTCAAGATCCTCCACCCAGTACGTATCTGATTCCTTCAAGGATCGCACTAATCTGGGTTTAATGCCGCTCATGATAAGACCAGTTACTCGCTCGACTTGACCGTTAGTTTGCGGGTGATGGACAGAGGCATAATCAAGCTTAATTCCCATGTTGCTACACCAAGTTTTTACATCGTTGGCCGTAAAGTTTGAGCCATTATCAGTGATGATGCTGTGGGGGACGCCGTAACGGTGTACAACCCTGGATATGAAGTCTATCACTGGTCCGGACTCGGCCGTTTTAACTGGTTTGGCTTCTATCCATTTGGTGAATTTATCCACCAAGACCAATAAGTATTTTTTCTTATGGCTTCCCCCTTTAAGGGGTCCGACCATATCAAGCCCCCAGACCGCAAAGGGCCAAGTAATGGGCATTGTTTGGAGAGCGGTAGGTGGCATATGGCTTTGGTTTGCAAAAAGCTGGCAATCGACGCAATGTTGAGCGATGTCCTGTGCGTATGCTCGGGCCGTCAGCCAGTAAAAACCTGCACGGAAGGCCTTGCTTACAAGGGCCCGAGCTGCGGCGTGGTGGTCGTCGAGTCCAGCATGAATTTCTACCAAAAGTTGTCGTCCTTTCTCTTTGGAGATGTACCTTTGGAGTACTCCGGTAGCGCCTTTCTTATAAAGCTCTCCCCCGTGGACCTTGTAGGCTTTAGACCGCTGCACAATGCAACGTGCCTCGTTTGGGTCATCAGGGAGTTCTTGCCTAGTTAGGTAAGACAAGAAGGGTTCTATCCACGGGGCGATGACAGCCATAATCACGTGGGCCGAAGGTGTTATTTCGGTGGCAGAGCCTCCGATTACGTCAGAGTGTTCGGGGTCTGGTGTTGTGGCCGGATTCGGACTGTTTTTGCCGGTCTCCCCTTCCCACACCACGGATGGCTTAAACAACCTTTCCAAGAATATATTAGGTGGGATAGGGTCGCTCTTAGCGCTGATGCGGGCGAGGATATCCGCAGCTTGATTGTTTCCTCGGACCACATGGTGGAATTCGAGGCCCTCGAACCGAGCTGGCATTTTGAGGACGGCGTTGCGGTAAGCCGCAATTTTTGGGTCCTTGGCATCAAAGTCCCCATTTATTTGAGATATTGCGAGGTTCGAATCCTCCCGCACCTCTAGGCGTTGAATGCCCATGGAGACTGCCATCCGGAGACCATGCAACAGGGCCTCATATTCTGCTGCAATGTTGGAGTCTGTGTATAATATTTGGAGTACGTATTGGACTGTATCTCCGCTGGGGGATGTCAGGACAACGCGTGCCCCCAGACCAGCTAGCATCTTAGAGCCGTCAAAGTGCATGATCCAATTGGAGTACGCGCCGTACTCTTTAGGGAGTTCAGCTTCCGTCCATTCGGCGATGAAATCAACCAGTACTTGCGACTTAATGGCTCGCCGTGGTTTATATGTTATGTCGAATATGAGGAGCTCGATAGCCCATTTAGCAATCCGGCCCGTGGCATCGTGGTTATTTATTATGTCGTTGAGTGGTACTTCGGTGGCCACCGTAATTGAACACTCTCGAAAGTAGTGTCGTAGTTTCCGGGATGCCATGAAGACCGCGTATGCTATCTTTTGATAATGTGGGTACCGTGATTTGCATGGAGTGAGGACGGTGGATACGTAGTATACCGGCTTTTGAAGCGGGAACTTATGCCCGTCCGTCTCTCGTTCGATGACGAGCACTGCGCTTACAACTTGGTGTGTTGCTGCTATATATAACAGCATTGGTTCGCCGACATTTGGCGCGGCCAAGATTGGGTTGGTGGCCAATACGGCTTTTATTTCTTCCAATCTGGCCATGGACGCATCCGTCCACTCGAAGTGTTTGGTGCATCGAAGAAGGCGATAAAGAGGTAGTGCCTTTTCTCCTAATCGGGAGATAAAGCGGCTTAAGGCAGCCACACATCCTGTTAACTTCTGGATTTGCCTAAGGTCAGTTGGGATAGCCAACTGTGACAAAGCTCAGATTTTAGCCAGATTTGCTTCAATTCCTCTATTGGAGACGATGAAGCCCAAGAGCTTTCCGGCGGGCACGCCGAAAACGCATTTTTCCGGATTGAGCTTGATGTCATATGTTTGGAGATTGTCGAACGTTAGCCTCAAGTCGTCTATTAAGGATTCAACATGTCTTGTTTTAATGACCACATCGTCTATGTATGCCTCCACTATTTTGCCGATTTGTGTTTCCAGGCATGTCTGAATCATGCGTTGATAGGTTGCACCGGTGTTTTTGAGCCCGAAAAGCATGGTGTTAAAACAGAAGGGGCTGTATGGAGTGATGAATGCCATTGCGGCTTGATCGGGCTCCGCCATCTTAATTTGATGGTATCCGGAGTATGCGTTGAGGAAGCACAATGAGTCGTGTCCTACGGTAGCGTCGATAATTTGATCGATGCGGGGGAGGGGGAAGGGATCCTTGGGGCAAGCCTTGTTAAGGTCCTTGAAATCAACACATAGGCACCAGGATTTGTCCTTCTTTGGTACCATCACCAGGTTTGCTAGCCAGTCCAGATGTTTTATTTCTCTAATGAATTCGGCCTCGAGTAACTTGGCTAGCTCTTCTCCCATGGCTTGTCCCTTAGGCTCAGAGAAACGCCGAAGAGTCTGCTTGACCGACTTGAACCCCTTTAGAATGTTAAGGCTATGCTCGGCCAGCCTGCGTGGGATTCCTGGCATGTCTGAAGGATGCCAGGCGAAGATGTACCAATTCTCGCGCAAGTACTCCCGCAGTGCGGCGTCTGTTATGGGGTTCAGTTGTGCCCCGATGGATGATGTTTTTGTAGGGTCCGTTGGGTGGACCTGGAATTTGACTATTTCGTCCGCTGGTTTAAAAGAGGTGGACTTGGGTCTTTTGTCGAGTATCACGTCGTCCCTGTCCACCGTGGAGCGCAGCGCATTTAGTTCTTCGACCGCGAGGGCTTCAGATAATGCCTCGAGGGCTAGTGCGGCAGTTTTATTTTCGACGTGGAGTGCTATGTCCGGATCACTAGCCAGAGTGATGATTCCATTGGGCCTGAGCATTTTAAGCTTCATGTACCCGTAATGGGGTATAGCTTGGAAGATCGTGAATGCCTCCCGCCCTAAAAGGGCATGGTATCCGCTACTGAACAGGGCCACTTGGAATGTGATTTCTTTGGACCTATAATTCTCCGACGTGCCGAATACTACATCTAGTGTGATTTTTCCTGCACATCGTGTGTAACACCCCGGATGTAATTTACCTTATCTGTACTCCAACTCTTGCCGTTTCCGGCGCTAAGTTATTTTATTTCCTCGGTTTCGGGTTTTTGTCTTCGTGTGTTGTTGCCTTTGTCATGCATCTCATATCATGTCATCATGTGCATTGCATTTGCATACGTGTTCGTCTCATGCATCTGAGCATTTTCCCCGTTGTCCGTTTTGCATTCCGGCGCTCCTATCTCCTCCGGTGGTCCTTTCTACCTCTTTTCATGTGTGGGGGTTAAACATTTCCGGATTGGACCGAGACTTGTCATGCGGTCTTGGTTTACTACCAGTAGACCGCCTGTCAAGTTTCGTGCCATTTGGACTTCGTTTGATACTCCAACGGTTAACCGAGGGACCGAGAAGGCCTCATTTGTGTTGCAGCCCAACACCCTTCCAATTTGGCCCAAAACCCAACCAAAAACCCTTCCATCATCTAGAGCGTTCAATCACGATCGCGTGGCCGCAAACCGCACCTCATTTGGAGCTTCCTAGCTCCCTCTATGCCTATAAATAGCTCCTCCAAAAATCTCGGGTCTCCTCTCCCCCGAAACCCTAAAAATTGCCCCGCCACCATCGGACACGTCCGGCCGCCGCCGGACGAAGTTGCCGCTGCCGCCCGCACCAACCAGGGCATGCCACATGGCAGGCGCCACCACCCTGCGCCCGCGGCCCGCCGAGCCCGCTCGGGGCCCCCAAGGCCCAACCGGCGCCGCGCCGCCGCCTGTCTGCGTCTTCGCCCGAGCCGGCGAGTTCCGCCGCACTTCACGCCACTGGCGAGCCGCGCTGCCACCGGGCCGCCCAGCACCGGTACCTTCTTCCCGCGACGCCGGCTACCTCACCAACCCCGCCGCCCGTCGACATCGCCGTCACCGCCCGCTCCGGCCGCCGCCTCGTCGTCCTTCTTCCTCTCCCCGGCGAACCCCGACGATTCCGGCAACGCTCATCCTCGGTTCGTGCGCCGGTGAACAGTGCATCGCTACAGTGCTCGGCCAGATCTCAGATCCAAAAACCCTAGGGTTGACTTTCCCCTCTCCCCTTATTTTTTGCAATCTTCATCATGTCGTATCTCTACATCCGTAGCTCCGATTTGCGCGTGTAGCATATCAAAATGTTCGCCTTGACGAGTAAATAATTTCATCTCATTGCATCATTTTCATTTGAACTCATCTTGATGCCCTAAATGCTGTTGGAAGAGGGCTATGTGATAAATTTGTCAGATCTGTTTCATCAAATAGCTATTTGTCATTTTTGCCATGATTAATGTGTGCATGATATGATCCTGAGCTCTACATGTGTTTTGTTATATGTCATGCCATCTTTACATAGGTGCTTGCCTTGTATTTTTGTGACATTTGTGGTGACTAGCACAAGCTTACAAAGTAGAGCAATCGGTAATGCTGATTTCAGGGACTTAGAATTTCTCTAAGTCCTTGTCCTGATTTTGTTGGTATGCCATATGTTCATGTTGTTTCCTAGTGATCCGTGCCTCTTTTGAGGATGATCAGTAAGGATGTTTTGTTAACATTGTGGTTCTCTATCCATCCATGTCTTTTTTTGCAATGATGGAGCACCCTAGCTTGAGTCAATCGAGCTCTACTTTTGCTATATCGTGAATCCTGGCAGATTGTTGACATGTTTAGCGATTTTGCCGAGGATGTTGCTATTGATCCGTGCATGCTATGTTGTTGTTCTTGCCATGTCTATCTCCTATGCTATTTATTCTTGATGGGTGTATGCTTAGTTTGTCATTCCATGCTCTGTAGTGAGTGCATCGACCTCGTAAACATGCCTACTCGTTAACTGATTTGCATGCTCCAGTTTTTCACTAAGTCTGAGATCTGTTTATGTTTTTACCATGTTCACATACTTGCAATTGTATTTTCTCATCCCTTTTGGCTCAAGGTCACTAAGGGACTTTTTTAAGTGCTTTGAGTAGCTTCATGTCATGCCTTGATTTGCCGTGTTAAGTTCCTGTAGAATGTAGTTTTCATGCTCTAAAGTGTGCTTCCTGATGATAAATTCCAGACTTGTGTTAATTTCACTAAGTCTGAAACCTGTTATCATTTGCACTTTTGCCATGCTTGTTTGAACCTGTTAATGGAGGAATTAGCCATAGATCAGTGTTCATATTTTGTCAAGCATCATGAGTGGATCCCTGCCATGTATTGTGTTGTCATGTTTGAGTGCTGTAGCATATTTATCTTGTTGCATTTAGATGGCTACTTGCTGATTATCGCAGACCGGTGCCATTTTTGTTTTGCTTGCCATTTCCAAACCGTGCATCCGATTCCGGTAATCTTTATATCGGTTTCAACCGAAAATCACCTCACCTTTCTAGTGGCACTCTTGGATTTCCATGTTGAGTCCAGGTTCAATCATTCCCTGTCAAATCTCGCATATGCATCACATACCGCATACCGCATATCATACCATGTTTGCATCATGTTGTTTGAGCATTGCACGTGGTTGATTGTGTTCCGTTTGCTTGTTGCTCTTGTTTGAGTAGAGCCGGGAGACGAGTTCATGAATGAGGAGCCCGTTGAGTTTGCTTACGAGGATCAAGTCAACTCTGACAACTTTGCAGGCAAGATGATCATACCCTCGAAATCACTACTATCTTTGCTATGCTAGTTTGCTCGCTCTTTTGCTATGCCATTGCTACGATGCCTACCACTTGCTTGCAAGCCTCCCAAATTGCCATGTCAAACCTCTAACCCACCATGTCCTAGCAAACCGTTGATTGGCTATGTTACCGCTTTGCTCAGCCCCTCTTATAGTGTTGCTAGTTGCAGGTGAAGATTGGGGGCCGTTCCTTGTTTGGAACATTGTTTATTGTTGGGATATCACCATATTATCTTTTTTATCGTAATGCACCTATATACTTGGTAAAGGGTGGAAGGCTCGGCCTTTTGCCTAATGTTTTGTTCCACTCTTGCTGCCCTAGTTTCCGTCATATCGGTGTTATGTTCCCGGATTTTGCGTTCCTTACGCGGTTGGGTTATAATGGGAACCCCTTGACAGTTCGCCTTGAATAAAACTCTTCCAGCAGTGCCCAACCTTGGTTTTACCATTTGCCACCTAGCCTCTTTTTCCCTTGGGTTTCCGGAGCCCAAGGGTCATCTTTATTTAAACCCCCCTGGGCTAGTGCTCCTCTGAGTGTTGGTCCAAACTAGAGCTCCTTTAGCGCCACCTCGGGGAAACTCGAGGGCTGGTTTTAGTTGTACGAATTGCTTATCCGAGTGTGCCCTGAGAACGAGATATGTGCAGCTCCTATCTGGATTTGTCGACACATTCGGGCGGTGTTTCTGGACTTGTTTTACCATTGTCGAGGATGTCTTATAAAACCGGGATGCCGAGTCTGATCGGAATGTCTCGGGAGAAGGAATATCCTTCGTTGACCGTGAGAGCTTGTGATGGGCTAAGTTGGGACTCCCCTGCAGGGGTTTGAACTTTCGAAAGTCGTGCCCGTGGTTATGGGCAGATGGGAATTTGTTAATGTCCGGTTGTAGAAAACTTGAAACTTAACTTAATTAAAATGAATCAACCGCGTGTGTAACCGTGATGGTCTCTTCTCGGCGGAGTCCGGGAAGTGAACACGGTGTGGGAGTAATGCTTGGCGTAGGTTGTTCTAGGATCACTTCTTGATCATAGTTGTTCGACCGTGCTTTTGCCTTCTCTTCTCGCTCTCTTTTGCGAACAGGTTAGCCACCATATATGCTAGTCGCTTGCTGCAGCTCCACATCATACCTTGCCTTACCTAAAAGATTAAATAGTATTGATCGCGAGGGTGCGAGATTGCAGAGTCCCCGTCACTCAGAGTTTACTTCCAAAACCAGATGCAGGGACTGATGAAACCGTTCCAGACGATGCGCTTGAGCTCAAGTGGGAGTTCGATGAAGACTCTCGCCGTTACTATGTGTCTTTCCCAGATGATCAGTAGTGGTGCCCAGTTGGGGCGATCGGGGACTTTGTCGCATGTGGGCGTCGATCTTTATTTTGGTACCGTAGTCAGACCATGAGTGTATTGAATGATTGTAATGTTATTCATGTAATTGTGTGACGTGGCGAGTGTAAGCCAACTATGTATCTTTTCCCCTTTTATCTATTTACATGGGTTGTTGTGAAGATTACCTTACTTGCGACATTGCTTTCAATGCGGTTATGCCTCTAAGTCATGCTTCGACACGTAGGAGATATAGCCGCATCGAGGGTGTTACATCGTGCCTCCTGACTAGGGATAATTCCTCTGAAGGTCGTGCTGCTTTGCTCAATGCGGCTCTTGTCTATTTCCATTTTGCTAAGAGTTTCCTCGTAGATGAGGTTTAATCCGCTGCCACCGTCCATGAGCACTTTACTAAGCCGGAAGCCGTCCACAATTGGACTAAGGACCAAAGCGGCAGGTTCTCACGCTTTTCGAGATTAAGGTTCGTCACTGGTATTGAAGGTTATGGCCGTGTCGTTCCATGGATGTATTGCTACAACGTGGCAGACTTCAGCAAGGCTGCAGAGTGTTCGCTTGCGCCTACTATTTGAGGCGAAGGTCTCGAAGACTGCTAATATTGTATTGTTATTTTCCACGGGATGGTGCTCTGTTGTATTGTTGATGAGGATATCCTTGCCGCTCTTCGTCACCTGCCGGAGTATCCAACATGCTCTAAGGCTGTGTGTTGGCATGGTATCCGTTGTACTGTGAATTTTGCATGGCCCACTGAGCCATACCTCTGATAACCCACAAGTATATGGGATCACAACAGTTTTCGAGGGTAAAGTATTTAACCCAAATTTATTGATTCGACACAATGGGAGCCAAAGAATACTCTCAAGTATTAGCAACTGAGTTGTCAATTCAACCATACCTGGAAACTTAATATCTGCAGCATAGTGTTTAGTAGCAAAGTAATATGATAGTAGTGATAACGGTAACAAAAGGTAACAGTAGTAAAAGCAATGTTTTTGGTATTTTGTAGTGATGATAGCAATAGCAACGGGAAAGTAAATAAGCGAAGAACAATATATGGAAAGCTCGTAGGCAATGGATCGGTGATGGAGAATTATGCCGGTTGCGGTTCATCATGTAACAGTCATAACCTAGGGTGACACAGAACTAGCTCCAGTTCATTGATATAATGTAGGCATGTATTCCGAATATAGTCATACGTGCTTATGGAAAAGAACTTGCATGACATCTTTTGTCCTACCCTCCCGTGGCAGCGGGGTCCTTTCGAAAACTAAGGGATATTAAAGCATCCTTTTAATAGAGTACCGGAACAAAGCATTAACACATAGCAAATACATGAACTCCTCAAACTACAGTCATCACCGGTAAGTATCCCGATTATTGTCACTTCGGGGTTAACGGATCATAACACATAATAGGTGACTATAGACTTGCAAGATAGGATCAAGAACACTCATATATTGATGAAAACATAATAGGTTCAGATCTGAAATCATGGCACTCGGGCCCTAGTGACAAGCATTAAGCATAGCAAAGTCATAGCAACATCAATTTCAGAACATAGTGGACACTAGGGATCAAACCCTAACAAAACTAACTCGATTACATGATAGATCCCATCCAACCCATCACCGTCCAGCAAGCCTAGGATGGAATTACTCACGCACGGCGGTGAGCATCATGAAATTGGTGATGGAGGATGGTTGATGATGATGATGGCACCCGATTCCCCTCTCTGGAGCCCCGAACGGACTCCAGATCAGCCCTCCCGAGAGGATTTAGGGCTTGGTCACGGCTCCATATCATAAAACGCGATTATTTCTTCTCTCTGATTTTTTTTCTCCCCGAAACTCAATATATGGAGGTGGAGTTGGAGTCCGAGAGTCAACTGGGGGCCCACGAGGTAGGGGGCGCGCCCTAGGGGGACAGGCGTGCCCCCACCCTTGTGGATTGGTGGTGGGTCCCCTGTCCTTCACCTTTTGCAGGTATTTTTCTTATTTTCTGAAAAGTGGCCCCGTGAAGTTTCAGGTCATTCCGAGAACGTTTGCTCCTGCACATAAATAACACCATGGTAATTCTGCTAAAAACAACGTCAGTCCGGGTTAGTTCCATTCAAATCATGCAAGTTAGAGTCCAAAACAAGGGCAAAAGTGTTTGGAAAAGTAGATACGACGGAGATGTATCAACTCCCCCAAGCTTAAACCTTTGTTTGTCCTCAAGCAATTCAGTTGATAAACTGAAAGTGATAAAGAAAAACTTTTACAAACTCTGTTTGCTCTTTTTGTTGCAAATATGTAAAGCCAGCATTCAAGTTTTCAGCAAAGATTATAACTAACCACATTTGCAATAACGCATAGGTATCAAGTTTACTCATATCAATAGCATAATCAACTAGCGAGCCATAATAATAAATCTCGGATGACAACACTTTCTCAAAACAATCATAATATGATATAACAAGGTGGCATCTCGCTAGCCCTTTCTGAGACCACAAAACATAAATGCAGAGCACCTTTAAAGACCAAGGACTGACTAGACATTGTAATTCATGGTAAAAGAGATCCAGTCAAGTCATACTCAATGTAAACTAACAATAATGAATGCAAATGACAGTGGTGCTCTCCAACTGGTGCTTTTTAATAAGAGGATGATGACTCAGCATAAAAGTAAATAGATAGGCCCTTCGTAGAGGGAAGCAGGGATTTGTAGAAGTGCCAGAGCTCGGTTTTGAAATAGAGGTGAATAATATTTTGAGCGGTATACTTTCATTGTCAACATAACAACGAAGATATGGCGATATCTTCCATGCTACACACATTATAGGCGGTTCCCAAACATAATGGTAAAGTTTATACTCCCCCTTCCACCAACAAGCATCAATCCATGGCTTGCTCGAAACAACGAGTGCCTCCAACTAACAAGAGTCCTAGGGGGAGTTTTGTTTGCAACTATTTTGATTTAGTTTGCATAAAGCATGGGACTGGGCATCCTGGTGACCAGCCATTTATCTCGCGAGTGAGGAGCGGAGTCCACTCCTCTTGAGAATAACCCGCCTAACATGGAAGATACAAACAACCCTAGTTGATACATGAGCTATTCGAGCATACAAAACAGGATATTTATTTGAAGGTTTAGAGTTTGGCACATACAAATTTACTTGGAATGGAAGGTAGATACCGTATATAGGTAGGTATAGTGGACTCATGTGGAATAACTTTGGGGTTTAAGGGATTGGATGCACAAGCAGTATTCCCGCTTAGTACAGGTGAAGGCTAGCAAAAGACTAGGAAGTGACCAGCTAGAGAGCGACAACAGTCATGAACATGCATTAAAATTAATCAACACCGAGTGCAAGCATGAGTAGGATATAATCCACCATGAACATAAATATCGTGAAGGCTATGTTGATTTTGTTTCAACTACATGCATGAACATGCGCCAAGTCAAGTCACTTAAATCATTCAGAGGAGGATACCACCCTATCATACCACATCATAACCATTTTAATAGCATGTTGGCATGCAAGGTAAACCATTATAACACTTAGCTAATCAAGCATGGCACAAGAAACTATGATCTCTAGTTGTCATTGCAAACATGTTTATTCATAATAGGCTGAGTCGGGAACGATGAACTAATCATATTTACAAAAACAAAAGAGGTCGAGTTCATACCAGCTTTTCTTATCTCAGTCAGTCCATCATATATCGTCATAATTGCCCTTCACTTCCACGACCGAACGATGTGAATAATAATAATAGTGCGCGTGCATTGGACTAAGTTGGAATCTGCAAGCATTTAATAAATAGGAGAAGACAAGGAAATATGGGCTCTTTTTTCAGATCAACAATAATGCATATAAGAGCCACTTCAACAATTTTAATCATGGTCTTCTCCTATCGACCCCAAAGAAAAGAAAAGAAATAAAACTATTTACACGGGAAAGCTCCCAACAAGCAAAAGAAGAACAGGAAATATTTTTGGGTTTTCTTTTTAATTACTACTACAAGCATGGAAAGTAAACTAATTAAAAGCTACAACTAATTTTTTTGGTTTTTCCTAAGGTTTATTAAACACACAAGAAGAAAGCGTAAAAAGGAAAATAAACTAGCATGGATGATACAATGAAAAAGTATGAGCACCGACATCTAGCAATGAGTGTGTGAACATAAATGTAATGTCGGTGGGAAATACGTACTCCCCCAAGGTTAGGCTTTTGGCCTAAGTTGGTCTATGGCCACGGCTGGCCTAGAGGATATCCATAATAATAGTTGGGGTCGTACTGGGATGAAGAAGAGGAAGACTCCGCTTGCCACTGGCTGACAATCATCTCCAGATCCCACTGATAATTATACTGTCGTGGATGATCAACTTGTGGTTCCGGCTCTGGCTCCACGGCTGGTGCAGGCTTCTGGTAGGCGTGAATAGCCTTCAACGGTACAAGGTACGTGCCTACAGATAAATCAAACAAAGAAGGATCAGGCAGGGTAATAGTCTCGGGATGATGTTTATTAAAGAATAATTGATATTTAAGCTCTCCTTCCCTATTCTTAACAATAAAATCATGTGCCACCGTACTTTTATAATCTAAATAAACACGAGGCAGCACTTTCTCTTCCTTCTCAAAATGCCTAATAGGTATGTTAAAATGTGCAGGTAGGCATGAGGCATAGATGCCTCCAAAGATGGGGCCCTTTGTACGGTTCAGACTTAACCGTTTGGCAATAATTCCGCCCATACTAAAAGTGTTATCACTGTATAAACCTTGGAGCAAAATAATAATATCAGGGATACTAAGGTTTCCACAGTTTTCATGACCAATTAAATAACGACTAGCAAATAATGCAAAATAGCGTAAAACAGGAAAATGTATGCTAGTGATTCGTGCATCAGAAACCTTACTTGTTTCCCCTACAGTCATAGTATCAATAAACCCCTCCACATCATCACGATGTGGTTCTTCTGTCTTGCCCTCAAAAGGGACTAAACAAATCCGACAAAAATCATAAAGTGACATCTCCTTATGCTCATCATATAAATGAAACTCCACCGCAGGTGGTGAGTTCCTAGAATGAAAATGAAAGTTTTGCACAAAGGTATTTGTGAGTAAGAGATATTGATCGCATTGGTCATGGAGGAAAGAGGTGAGGCCTGCATTTTTAGACAATTCATGAAAATCTTCATAAATCCCAGTTGCTCTCAAGAAATCATCGGATGGTCATTCACACGCCCGAATCTCCGTGGTGCGAGGCAGATTATACTTAGGCTTTGGTGCCTTTTCCTTCGAGCTTTGGCTCGATGAGCCCCTCAAAAGTCTCCTCATCATTTTTCTGAAAAATTCTGAAATTTTTAGTAACTTCAAAATAAAAGTAAACCAAACTCAATAATATTGATAGAGACTACTCCTACAAGTGCCTAGGGCCTATATCATGCATCAAAACTACTTTTGACCATATAAATTTGACATGCAAGCTCAAGAACAGGGTCACCTAAGAAACAAAAATTTGCAATGAATAAAGCACTAGAACAAAAACTAATTGGACCAATGCAGGAGTCACATACCAAGGAACAATCTCCCCAAGCAGTTTTGTGAGAGGTGCTTTGAGCAAGGAGATCGAAAATGGAAGCAAGATGAGCTAGAACTCGTGCTTGAGCTGGATATTCGTGTTTGTGGGAGGAAGATGAAGTGTGTGGGTGCAGGAATAAGTGGAGGAGGGCCACCATGGGCCCATGAGGCAGGGGGTGCGCCCAAGGGGGTAGGGCGCGCCCTCCACCCTCGTGGGCAGGTGGTTGACCCCCCTGTTGTGTTCTCAGTGCCAAATATTCTCAAATATTCTGGAAAAAATCATATTTAAATTTTAAGGCATTTGGAGAACTTTTATTTTCGAGGTATTTTTATATTGCACGGATAATCAGATAACAGATAGAAAAATATTTATTTTAATTTTATTTAATATAAATAACAGAAAGTAAAAGTGGGGTACAGAAGGTTGTGCCTCCTAGTTTCATCCATCTCATGATCATTAGAAGGAATCCACTAACAAGGTTGATCAAGTCTTGTTAACAAACTCATTCCGAATAACATGGAACCGGAGAAATTTCGAATAACACTATGTTACCTCAATGGGGATATGCACATCCCCAATAATAAGAATATCATATTTCTTCTTGACTGTTGGAAGAGGAAATTCAAAACCTCCAAATATAATCGATGGCATTTTTCCAATAGAATTGATACTGTGAACTTGAGGTTGTTTCCTCGGAAAGTGTACCATATGCTCATTACCATTAACCTGAAAAGTGACATTGCCTTTAGTGCAATCAATAACAGCCCCTGCAGTATTCAAAAAGGGTCTTCCAAGAATAATAGACATACTATCGTCCTCGGGAATATCAAGAATAACAAAGTCCGTTAAAATAGTAACGTTTGCAACTACAATAGGCACATCCTCACAAATACCGACAGGTATAGCAGTTGATTTATCAGCCATTTGCAAAGATATTTCAGTAGGTGTCAACTTATTCAAATCAAGTCTACGATATAAAGAGAGAGGCATAACACTAACACCGGCTTCAAGATCACATAAAGCAGTTTTAACATAGTTTCTTTTAATAGAGCATGGTATAGTCGGTACTCCTGGATCTCCAGGTTTCTTTGGTATTCCACCCTTAAAAGTATAATTAGCAAGCATGGTGAAAATTTCAGCTTCCGGTATCTTTCTTTTATTTGTAATAATATCTTTCATGTACTTAGCATAAGGATTGGTTTTGAGTATATCAGTTAATCGCATACGCAAAAAGATAGGTCTAATCATTTCAGCAAAGCGCTCAAAATCCTCATCATCCTTTTTCTTGGATGGTTTGGGAGGAAAAGGCATGGGTTTCTGAACCCATGGTTCCCTTTCTTTACCATGTTTCCTAGCAACGAAGTCTTTCTTATCATAACGTTGATTCTTTGATTGTGGGTTATCAAGATCAACGGCAGGTTCAATTTCTATGTCATCATCATTACTAGGTTGAGCATCATTATGAACATTATTAACATTATCACTAGTTTCAGGTTCATTACCAGATTGAGTTTCAGCATCAGAAATATAAATATCATTTGGATTCTCAGGTGTTTCAACAATAGGATCACTAGAAGCATGCAAAGTCCTATCATTTTTCTTTTTCTTCTTTTTAGAAGAACTAGGTACATCTATATTATTTCTCTGAGAATCTTGAACAATTCTCTTAGGGTGGCCTTCAGGATACAAAGGTTCCTGAGTCATTCTACCAGTTCTAGTAGCCACACTAACAGCATTATCATTATCTTTACTATTCAATTCATTGAGCAAATTATTTTGAGCTTTAAGTAATTGTTCTACTTGAGTGGTAACCATAGAAGCATGTTTACTAATAAGTTTAAGTTCACCTTTAACATTAGCCATATAATCACCCAAGTGTTCAAGCATATTTGAATTGAATTTCAATTGTCTACCAAAATAAGCATTAAAGTCTTCTTGCTTAACCATAAATTTATCAAACTCATCTAAGCATGGGCTAGCAAATTTAGTAAATGGGATTTCAGCTTTATCATATCTATAGAGATAATTTACCTTTACTACCTGTGTCGGGTTATCAAGACCATGAGATTCTTCAATTGGATTAAGATTATATGTTTCTTCATCAGGCGGTAAATTAAGACCATGTATTTCTTCAATAGGAGGTAAATTCTTAACATCTTCAGCTTTAATACCTTTTTCTTTCATAGATTTCTTTGCCTCTTGCATATCTTCAGGACTGAGAAATAGAATACCCCTCTTCTTCGGAGTTGGTTTAGGAATAGGCTCAGGAATTGGCTCCGGAGGTGTCCAATTATTTTCATTTGTCAACATATTATTCAATAGAATTTCAGCTTCATTCGGTGTTCTTTCCCTAAAAACAGAACCAGCACAACTATCCAGGTAATCTCTGGAGGCATCGGTTAGTCCATTATAAAAGACATCAAGTATTTCATTTTTCTTAAGAGGATGATCAGGCAAAGCATTAAGTAATTGGAGAAGCCTCCCCCAAGCTTGTGGGGGGACTCTCTTCGTCAATTTGCACAAAATTATATATATACCTTAAAGCAGCTTGTTTCTTATGAGCAGGGAAATATTTAGCAGAGAAGTAATAAATCATATCCTGGGGACTACGCACACAACCAGGATCAAGAGAATTAAACCATATCTTAGCATCACCCTTTAATGAGAACGGAAATATTTTAAGGATGTAAAAGTAACGAGTTCTCTCATCTTTAGTGAACAGGGTGGCTGTATCATTCAATTTAGTAAGATGTGCCACAACAGTTTCTGATTCATAACCATGAAAAGGATCAGATTCAACCAAAGTAATTATATCAGGATCAACAGAGAATTCATAATCCTTATCAGTAACAAAGATAGGTGAAGTAGCAAAAGTAGGGTCGGGTTTCATTCTAGCATTTAGAGATTGCTTACTCCATTTAGCTAATAATCTTTTGAGTTCATTTCTATTTTTGCAAGCTAGAATAGCTAAAGAAGCTTCTTAATCAAAAACATAACCCTTAGGAAAGACAAGTGATTCTTCATCATCACTGAGGGAGTCCGGGATTAGGGGTCTCCGGACAGCCAGACTATATCCTTTGGCCGGACTGTTGGACTATGAAGATACAAGATTGAAGACTTCGTCTCGTGTCCGGATGGGACTCTACTTGGCGTGGAAGGCAAGCTAGGCAATACGGATATGTATATCTCCTCCTTTGCAACCGACCTTGTGTAACCCTAGCCCCCTCCGGTGTCTATATAAACCGGAGGGTTTTTAGTCCGTAGGACAACATACAATCATACCATAGGCTAGCTTCTAGGGTTTAGCCTCTCCGATCTTGTGGTAGATCAACTCTTGTAATACTCGTATCATCAAGAATAAATCAAGCAGGATGCAGGGTTTTACCTCCATCAAGAGGGCCCAAACCTGGTAAAACATCGTGTCCCCTGCCTCCTGTTACCATCAGCCTTAGACGCACAATTTGGGACCCCCTACCCGAGATCCGCTGGTTTTGACACCGACATTGGTGCTTTCATTGAGAGTTCCTCTGTGTCGTCGCCGTTAGGCTTGATGGCTCCTACGATCATCGATAGCGATGCAGTCCAAGGTGAGACTTGTCTCCCCGGATAGATCTTTGTGTTCGGCGGCTTCGCACTGCACGCCAACTCGCTTGGCCATCTGGAGCAGATCGAAAGTTACGCCCCTGGCCACCAGGTCAGGTTTGGAAGCTTAAATTACATGGCCGATATCCGCGGAGACTTGATCTTCGACGGATTCGAGCATCTGCCTTGTGCGTCACGCGGTCGCGATGAGTATGATTTAGCTCTACCATCAGACAGTGTTCAGGAGATCGCACCGGCAGCTGCTCCGACCCTCAATTCGGAGCTAGTTGCGCCGTCCATGGATGGGTGGATGGACCTCGCCACGGAGGCCTTACCCTCAACGGCGATCGAGCCGAACATCGACCTTACCCTGCACGAGAGCCGTGTTGTCAAACTGCCGGATCCTTCTCCGGCCACAGACTCCGAACCGCCTACGCCCGTTCCTAGCGAATCCGATTGGGAGCCGATCATGGAGTTTACCTCCGCGGATATTTTTCAGCACTCAAGCTTTGGCGACAGACTGAACTCATTAAGGTCTCTCTCCTTGTCCGGAGGATCCTGGCCGAACTATGTCTGGCAGGATTGGGATGCAGATGGCGAAGAAATTCGCCGCCCACCCACCACCCACTTAGTAGCCACTGTCGACGACTTAACCGACATTCTCGACTTCGTCTCCGAAGACATCGACGGTATGTACGACGATGCGGGAGACGAAGAGGAACCACTGCCCACAGGGCGCTGGACAACCACCTCATCATACAATATATACATGTTTTTTTTGACCAGGTACGATATATACATGGTGGACACACCCAAAGAAGGCAATGGCGACGAGACAAGAGAGCATGACCCCTCCAAGAAGCAACCCAAGCGCCGACATCAGCGGCGCCGCTCTAAGTCCTGCCAAAGCAAAAGTGGTGATACCGGCACAGGAGATAATAACACTCCGAATAGTGCCGAAGATGGCAACAATCCCCTCCAGCACGATCTAGGACAGGAGGATGGAGAGGCCAGCCCTCCAGAGAGAGCAGCAGATGGAGAGGCGAAGGATGATAATTACATGCCCCCCTTCGAAGACGAGGCAAGCCTCGACGATGACGAATTTGTCGTGCTAGAGGATCCCGTCGAACAAGAGCGCTTCAAGCGCCGGCTTATAGCCACGACAAATAGCCTTAAGAAAAAGCAGCAGCAGCTTCAAGCTGATCAAGATCTGCTAGCTGACAGATGGACTGAAGTCCTCGTGGCCGAGGAATATAAACTCGAACGCCCCTCCAAGAGTTACCCAAAATGCAGGTTGCTACCCCGACTGGAGGAAGAAGCGTATGACGCGCCTGATCGGCCACCTCGTGGCCGCGATAGAGAGGCATTCCAGCCAAAAGCTCAACCTGCACCCCGATGCCATTCAAATAAAAAGGCATGGGGAAATACGCCAAACCTGCAAGACGTATTGGAGGACAAAGCAAAACATGCAAGATCGATACTACGGATCACGAGGGCACGCCACTATGCGAGACAGTAAATGTCACGTCGGATACAGTAAAAGTAAATCCGGCCGGGCCGAACACAGCAGGCAAGACTCATTGGAGCTGCGTCGCGATATAGCCTAGTACAGAGGTGCCTCACACTCCTTATGCTTCACAGATGAAGTAATGGATCATCAAATCCTAGAGGGTTTCAAACCCATAAACATAGAATCATATGACGGCACGACAGATCCTGCGGTATGGATCGAGGATTTCCTCCTACACATCCACATGGCCTGCGGTGATGACCTACACGCAATCAAATACCTCCCACTCAAACTTAAAGGACCAGCTTGGCATTGGCTCAATAGCTTGCCAGCAGAGTCCATTGGCTGTTGGGAAGATCTGAAAGCCGCATTCCTCGACAAATTTCAGGGCACTTATGTGCGACCACCAGACGCCGATGACCTGAGACATATAATTCAGCAGCTAGAGGAATCGGCCAGGCAATTCGGGACACGGTTCCTAACAAAGAAAAATCAAATCATCGACTATCCGGATGTAGAGGCCCTAGCAGCCTTTAAACACAACATCCGTGACGAGTGGCTAGCCCGGCACCTTGGTCAGGAAAAGCTGAAATCTATGGCAGCCCTCACGACACTCATGACCCGCTTTTGTGCGGGAGAAGACAGCTGGCTGGCTCGCAGTAATAACATATCAAAGAATCGTGGTACTTCGGATACCAAGGATGGCAATGGCAGGACACGTCACAACAAACATAAGCGCCGCATTAACAGCAACAATACCGAGGATACAGCAGTCAATGCCGGATTCAAAGGCTCTAAACCCGGTCAGCGGAAAAAGCCATTTACAAGAAGCACTCCGGGCCCGTCCAGTTAGGACCGCATACTCGATCACTCGTGTCAAATACACGGCATCCCCGACAAGCCAGCCAACCACACCATTAGGGATTGTTGGGTATTCAAGTAGGCCGGCAAGTTAAACACCAAAAACAAAGATAAGGGGCCACATAGCGATGACGAGGAAGAGCCCCAGCAGCCGAACACCGGAGGACAGAAGAGGTTCCCCCCACAAGTGCGGACGGTGAACATGATATACGCAACCCACATCCCCAAAAGGGAGCGGAAGCGTGCGCTCAGGGACGTATATGCGTTGGAGCCAGTCGCCCCAAAGTTCAACCCATGGTCCTCCTGTACGATCACCTTCGATCGCAGGGACCACCCCACTAGTATCCGTCATGGTGGACTTGCCGCACTGGTCCTAGACCCAATCATTGACGGATTTCACCTCACTCGAGTCCTTATGGATGGCGGCAGCAGCCTGGACCTGCTTTACCAGGACACAATGCGCAAAATGGGTATAGACCCCTCAAGGATCAAACCCACAAAAACGACCTTTAAAGGCATCATACCAGGTGTAGAGGCCCATTGCACAGGCTCAGTCACACTGGAAGTGATCTTCAGATCTCCTGATAACTTCCGAAGCGAAGAGTTAATCTTCGATATACTCTCGTTCCGTAGTGGTTATCATGCACTGCTCGGGCGAACCATATTTGCGAGATTCAATGCGGTACCGCATTATGCATACCTCAAGCTCAAGATGCTAGGACCTCAGGGGGTCATTACAGTTAACGGAAACACAGAGCACTCTCTCCGAACGGAGGAGCACACTATGGCCCTCGCAGCGGAAGCGCAAAGCAGCCTCTTAAGGAAATCCACTAGTTCGGCGTTTAAGGACACAAACACCTTCAAGCGCGCCCAGAGTAATCAGCAACAGGACCGCCTGGCACATTCCGAGCTCGCATAGCAATGCGGCCCCCACCCTGGCCCAAGTCAAACGATGAAATTCGTGCCACGCGTACATAATTATGCATTAAAAATACCATGGGCATAGGCGCGGAGGGGGCATGACTATGGCATGCCCCAAGACGCGGCTTAAACCGCAATAGGGGCTTCCTGTTTTGTTATTTTTCTTTTCTTTTCTGGACTTTAATCTCTGGAAACCCGGTCCGGCAGCATGATTGCCGAACATATGATGCAGCAACCAAGAAGGCAGAAAGCTACGTCACACCACAGAACTCCTAGGTGGATTACGACAACGAGTGTAATACTCGCCTTAATACTATTCTTCAGCTCGCCCTTGGAGGGGACATAGTCCTACTTTTTGCTTATTTCACTGCATGTATCATTCTGCTTTAACACACCTTTTTGAATAAACAATGCATAGCATTAAGACTATTATTGCATTCTCCTTATATATATATATGTTCATTCATGACATCCAATACCCGTACACTCTGGTACAGCCAGTACACCAGGGGCTTAAGTACCCCACAATATGGTGTGAGAAGTCCGAACACTTTCGCAAGTGCGGCACCCCGAACTTATAGCATTATATGCATCAGCTCCGAATCATGTCTTTGGTCAATAGTTGGGTTTGCCCGGCTCCCATGTTTTGGTACCTTATGTTCCGCTATATCGGCTAAGGTAGCACTGGGAGAACTACTGCCATTGTGCCCCGGTTCAGCTGGGCTAAGCACCTCAGTAGAGAAAGCTAAAACTGACTGTCATGATAAGGTGAGAGACTGGTTGCTGTTCGAGAGGTTTTCGAGTCCCTAAAGACTTATGCCGCTTAGAGCGAGGAGTCGGCTCTGTCCGGCTTAAGGCGTGTATCGCGCCTCGAATTCGGCCTTCCGAATACTAGGGGCTTCGCCGAAATTTAAAATTATAGAATTCTATGGCTAAGTGAGAGTGATAACGCATTATAGTCCGATTGCCTTGTTCGTTGTGCTGAGCACCTCCCTCGAAGGACCCAACAATGGGAACAAGAGTGCTCAGGTTTATCCCAAACACCCCAGCACTCGTGGCGTGGGGGCAGAAGCCGACGACTAGCCATCTCTCATATTTGATAAACAGCCGAACATAAGGTAATATTTTAAATTCAAACAAGCGTTGCATAGCGCATATGAACAAGTTTTCATAACTACAGGATTACATGAGCGAGTTCACTCGAATATTATATCTTTCGTACACTCGTGCGCTACGAAACGAGCACCCTTTAGGACACCCTCATAGTACATCTCGGGGTGGCGATGCTCCTTGCCCTCCGGCGGCCCTTCCTTGATCAGCTTCACGGCGTCTAGCTTGGCCCATTGCACCTTCACACGGGCGAAAGCCCGGCGTGCACCTTCGATGCAGAC
Source organism: Triticum dicoccoides (assembly GCF_002162155.2). Lineage (NCBI taxonomy): Eukaryota > Viridiplantae > Streptophyta > Magnoliopsida > Poales > Poaceae > Triticum > Triticum dicoccoides. The sequence goes on from NC_041384.1 coordinate 142,644,183, forward strand.
GGACCGCTTGACGACTTCCAGCCGTGGGCAGGCATCCACAAGCTGCCTCACCAGGACGAAGTAGCTGTTCGGAAGGGCATCACCAAGCCACAGCCGGACTATAAAGCCCTTCATGGCCTGTTCGGCCGCCTTGTGTAGCTCGACCAGCTGCTTTAGCAGGTCGCTCATAGGCACCGGGTGTTCGATCCCAGTATATTGGGCCCAGAACAACTTCTCCATTGAGCTTCCCTCCTCGGCCTGGTAAAACGTTGCGGCATCCGACACGCTGCGGGGCAAATCTGCGAATGCTCCTGGAGAGCTCTAGATTCGGGTAAGTAACAAGTAATTTACTTTCACATGCTTGCTTTGCATATAGAATGCCTTACCCACCGCTATCTTCTTCATCGCACCAACCTCCTGGAGGGCCTTTTGGGCTTCGGCCTTGGCACTCTTTGCGCTCTCGAGGGCCGCGGCAAGCTCAGACTCTCGCGTCTTCAAGTCAAGCTCCAACGCCTCGTGCTTCGTCACGAGAGCGTGGATCTCTTGCTGCACCTCGCCCACCCGTGCCTCATGCCTGTCCCGCTCGGTGCGCTCCTTGGCCGCTTTGTTTTCGGCCTCAGATAGCGCTTGCTTCAGGGTCGCCACCTCGGTCGTGGCCCCTGGCAAATTTACGATGATCCTGTCATTTTGCAATCGCATTCTTTTTATACATATCCATAGACTAGGTACTACTTACCTTTGTTCTCCTCGAGCTGCCTCTTGGCAAGGTCGAGCTCGTCCTTGGACCCTTTAAGGTCCTGCTTCAGTGCGGCGATCTCCGCAGTCAGTGCGGCAGATGCCAGCAGTGAAGCCTGCATACACATATTGACATACTTATATTAGACTCCTGCGATATTGTTTGATCCTCTGTTCGGCTTTTCTTTGTGAACACCGAACAGAGCATCAGGGGCTACTGTCTATGCGGTAATATTTTTCCCCATATTTCAAGAACTTACCTCAAAGCCTGTTAGAAGGCTGGAACAGGCTTCAGTCAGTCCGCTCTTGGCGGACTGAACCTTCTAGACCACTGCACTCATAATAGTGCGGTGCTCTTCGTCGATGGAAGTGTTGTGAAGCGCTCCCAGCAGATTGTCCGGTGCCTCTAGATGGACAGAGGTCACCGGCACAGGCGTCTTGCCCCTTTTGGAAGAAAGCCGCCTGCCCGAGTCCGGAACCACTGGGGGTTCCGGCGCGATGTTCGGCTGAGGGCCGAACTTGGAGCCCTCGGGAGCCTTGCTCCCTCTGCTCCCGGAGTCCGGAAGGTCGCCTTGAGGCACCTCTGGGACTGTCTCCCCTCGACCCAGTGCCTCCTGAGACAATACCTCGGCGTTGTCCGTGGGGCAAGGGGAGGTGGCGGTCGGAAGTGGATCGCTATCCATATCAGACGAGCCCGGGGAGCCATCCGATAATACGTCGATATGGGCTCGTGGCGGTCTGCATAGTCATAATTCGGCATTAGGAGAGGCAGTGCAACAAAGGTATGCTATGAGTTACTCTGGCATCCGAATACTTACGACTTCGCCAGGGGCTTGGCCCTGAGCAGCCACTCGTTTTCGCCTTCGGCGGCGGTGGTGGAGAAGTCTGGAAGGAGAGTCCTTCCCTTCTTGGACCCTTCGCCCCCCCTGGTTGGGGCGGCCTTCCTTTTCTTGTCTCCCCCAACTGAAGGGGAGCATCTTCATCTTCCTCCTCGTCTTCGGGGGAGGAGTGCGTCATGGAGTTATCGGACGGTAAGTACGATAACGCCTGGCGTCGGGAACTTTTTCGGGTTCCCTTGGCCTTCTTGGTCTTCTCCGGCACCTTGTAAGGAGCCGGAGTCAACATCTCCATCAGGAGAGCATCCGCAGTGTCTTCGGGCAGAGGGGCCAGACAGTTAATCTGCCCCGACGTCTCCAACCAGTCCTGTCAAAGGCATGGAGCTCAGACCCCGCACATGGTTAGGCTAGGGGAAATAAATGTCCTACCGGATGTATAGAACTCCCCAAATGCGCTTGGCACTTTGTGCTTAGCCCGCGGTCCTCGCTGAGGGAGGGAGGGACCTCGGCGCCCTTGAACATCACCTTCCAGACGTCCTTGTGCGTCGTGTCGAAGATCTCGCTGAGAGTCTGGTGCTAGGCCGGGTCGAACTCCCACAGGTTGAAGTCCCGTTGTTGGCACGGGAGGATCCGGCGGATGAGCATGACCTGGACTATATTGACAAGCTTGAGCTTCTTGTCGGCCATACTCCGGATACATTTCTGGAGTCCGTCCAGCTCTACCGATGAACCCAGGACATGCCCTTCTCTTTCTAGGAGGTGAGCCGCATGGGGATTCCGGATCGAAACTTGGGGCAGCCACCCATTTGGCGTCGCGCGGCTCGGTGATGTAGAACCACGCCGATTGCCACCCCTTTATGGTCTCCACAAAGGAGCCTTCAAGCCATATAACGTTGGGCATCTTGCCCACCATGGCTCCGCCGCATTCTGCTTGTTGGCCGCCCACCACCTTCGGCTTGATATTGAAGGTCTTTAACCACATGCCGAAGTGGGCCGGATGTGGAGGAAAGCCTCACACACGACGATGAACGCCGAAATGTTGAGGACGAAGTTCGGGGCCAGATCATGGAAGTCCAGCCCGTAGTAGAACATGAGACCACGAACGAATGGATGGAGGGGAAACCCCAGTCCGCGGAGGAAGTGGTGGAGGAAGACTACCCTCTCGTGAGGTTCAGGGGTAGGAATGATCTGCCCTGCAGCGGGCAGCCGATGCGCAATATTCGTGGCCAAGTATCCGGCTGCGTGCAACTTCTTGATGTGTCCCTCCGTAACGGAGGAAGCCATCCATTTGCCTCCCGCTCCGGACATGATTGGAGAAGGTTGAGGGGAAGGATGTGGGCTGTGCGTTGGAGCTCGAGTGCGCAAGAGTGGATGAGCAAGGAGGAAGAAGGCGTGTGTAGAAAAAGGTTAAACCTTGTCCCTTTATAAGGGCGGCCAAAACTGTGCGCCCCCACTAGCCTGGTAAAACTCGCTTATCCCCCAAGCGCCGTAATCGATGGCGCGGTTGGGTTACCCACGCCCGTATTGATGAGAATCCCATAATAAGGGGGACACGATCTCTGCTTTGACAAGACGTGTCAAAAAACTGCCTCGCGTTATGTGTGGGGCTAGTTAAAGGAAACAGTTCGAATAATCACCGGGCCATGGCTTAATGTCATGTTGCCAAAACGTGTCAGCAGATTAGATTTGTGGAAATATTATTCTCTCTGCGGAGATATGTGGAACTTCTTTTGCAGGGTCGGACACTATCCTTTTATTTGAACTCTTCTGTGGTATATCCGGAGGAGGAACCCGCCTTGCAATGCTGAAGACAACACTGCGCGCCGGACTCATCGTCATTGAAGCCTGGTTCAGGGGCTACTGAGGGAGTCCGGGATTAGGGGTCTCCGGACAACCGGACTATATCCTTTGGCCAGACTGTTGGACTATGAAGATACAAGATTGAAGACTTCGTCTCGTGTCCGGATGGGACTCTACTTGGCGTGGAAGGCAAGCTAGGCAATACAGATATGTATATCTCCTCCTTTGTAACCGACCTTGTGTAACCCTTGCCCCCTCTGGTGTCTATATAAATCGGAGGGTTTTAGTGCGTAGGACAACATACAATCATACCATAGGCTAGCTTCTAGGGATTAGCCTCTCCGATCTCGTGGTAGATCAACTCTTGTAATACTTGTATCATCAAGAATAAATCAAGCAGGACGCAGGGTTTTACCTCCATCAAGAGGGCCCGAACCTGGGTAAAACATCGTGTCCCCTGCCTCCTGTTACCATCCACCTTAGACGCATAGTTCGGGTCCCCTACCCGAGATCCGCCGGTTTTGACACCGACAATCACTTTCATCAGTATCATTAGATTCAATATTTTCAATTTCTCCAGCCCTAGCAAGTTGTTCATTAAGAAAATCACTAAGTGGCATAGTAGTATCAGACATAGAGGTAGTTTCATAATAAGTATCATGCATAGCAGAAGTAGCATCATCAATAACATGCGACATATCAGAACGAATAGCAGAAGCAGGTGTAGGTGTCGCAAACTTACTCATAACAGAGGGTGAATCAAGTGCAGATCTAGATGACAGTTCCTTACCTCCCCTCGTAGTTGAGGGATAGATCTTGGTTTTTGGATCTCTCAAGTTCTTCATAATGATAAGCAGATATATATCCCAAGTGACTCAAAGAATAGAGCTATGCTCCCCGGCAACGGCGCCAGAAAATAGTCTTGATAACCCACAAGTATAGGGGATCGCAACAGTTTTCGAGGGTAAAGTATTCAACCCAAATTTATCGATTCGACACAAGGGGAGCCAAAGAATACTCTCAAGTATTAGCAGCTGGGTTGTCAATTCAACCACACCTGGAAACTTAATATCTACAGGAAAGTGTTTAGTAGCAAAGTAATATGATAGTAGTGATAATGGTAACAAAAGGTAACGGTAGTAAAAGCAATGTTTTGGGTATTTTGTAGTGATGATAGCAATAGCAACGGGAAAGTAAATAAGCAAAGAACAATATATCGAAAGCTCGTAGGCAATGGATCGGTGATGGAGAATTATGCCGGATGCGGTTCATCATGTAACAGTCATAACCTAGGCTGACACAGAACTAGCTCCAGTTCATTGATATAATGTAGGCATGTATTCCGAATATAGTCATACGTGCTTATGGAAAAGAACTTGCATAACATCTTTTGTCCTACCCTCCCGTGGCAACGGGGTCCTTTCGGAAACTAAGGGATATTAAGGCCTTCTTTTAATAGAGTACTGGAACAAAGCATTAACACATAGTGAATACATGAACTCCTCAAACTACGGTCATCACCAGTAAGTATCCCGATTATTGTCACTTCGGGGTTAACGGATCATAACACATAATAGGTGACTATAGACTTGCAAGATAGGATCAAGAACACTCATATATTGATGAAAACATAATAGGTTCAGATCTGAAATCATGGCACTCAGGCCCTAGTGACAAGCATTAAGCATAGCAAAGTCATAGCAACATTAGTCTCAGAACATAGTGGACACTAGGGATCAAACCCTAACAAAACTAACTCGATTACATGATAGATCCCATCCAACCCATCACCGTCCAGCAAGCCTATGATGGAATTACTCACGCACGCCGGTGAGCATCATGAAATTGGTGATGGAGGATGGTTGATGATGACGATGGCGACGGATTCCCCTCTCCGGAGCCCCGAACAGACTCCAGATCAGCCCTCCCGAGAGGTTTTAGGGCTTGGCGGCGGCTCCGTATCATAAAACGTGATTATTTCTTCTCTTTGATTTTTTTCTCCCCGAAACTCAATATATGGAGGTGGAGTTGGAGTCGGAGAGTCAACAGGGGGCCCACGAGGTAGGGGGGCATGCCCCCCACCCTCGTGGAGAGGTGGTGGGCCCCATGGCCTTCATCTTTTGCAGGTATTTTTCTTATTTTCTGAAAAGTGGCTCCGTGAAGTTTCAGGTCATTCTGAGAATGTTTGCTCCTGCACATAAATAACACCATGGTAATTCTGCTGAAAACAACGTCAGTCCGGGTTAGTTCCATTCAAATCATGCAAGTTAGAGTCCAAAACAAGGGCAAGAGTGTTTGGAAAAGTAGATACGACAGAGACATATCGACCTCCAATACAGTTCTACGCCCTGTAGTGGGCTTTTGTTTCTTTGTAATTGGATCGGGTGACTTATGAGAGTACACCCTTTTAGTTCGGACGGGGGATTTAGTGAGATCCGGAGGGTCCCAGAATTTTGTTTGGGGTTCTAGGCGCTTTCCATCGCACATCACTTCCATATTATGGCCGCCAAGTTAGCAAAGTGTGCTATGTCACGGCGACTTATGGCGTTGAGGATTCCCTTGTCCGTGCAATTTTTGCAAAAGAATGAAATTGCGTCTTCCTCGCGACAGTCATTGACCTTGCTCATTACAAGGAGGAATCTGGCCCGATAGTGATGTACTGTCTCTTGGGGCTCTTGTCTAATGTGGGAAAGATCACTTGAGTCTGGGTGGGTGGGCAGATTTAGGTCCGAATCCTGACCCGATCTGAGACCCAGGGGAGGAGGAGTTTCCGAGCTTGGCAGTTCGGACTCCGGGATGTTGCCCAATAGTTCTGGCCCGCTGTCTGATTCTAGGTTCGAAGCTTGGGCCGTGTCCTCCTGTGGAAGGGTATCCGTCTCGGAGAGCTCGGGAATCCGGATGTAGTTTGTCCTCAAAATAGAGGAATAATTGCTACATTGCTCCTCCACCACCGCTATCTGATGGGTGACCGGTGGAGAGTTAATCTCCCTTTGGTCGGGTTTAAGTCCGATCTGATCATAGTCCATTGCGACTCCCAGGGCGGCAATGCAATCCAAGAGCTCGTTCAAGGAAGAGAGCTCTATTGGATCCATCTGCTCAGCGAATCCCGAGCCGACGTGGAGGCTGTTTTTGATGACCCGAGAAGTCATCGTCGGCGCAACGGCCGAACGGGCGGTCATGACGAAGCCGCCTAGTCGGAGAGTTTGGCCTACAGCCAGGGCTCCCCCGAGGTAATGTTGTCCTTGACAACAAGACGAGCCATCAAGCCTTATCATGGCGGCACAGTGGAACTCTCAATGAAAGCACCAATGTCGGTGTCAAAACCGGCCGATATCGGGTAGGGGGTCCCGAACTGTGCGACTAAGGCAGATGGTAACAGGAGGAGGCGGGACATAATGTTTACCCAGGTTCGGGCCCTCTCGATGGAGGTAATACCCTACTTCCTGCTTGATTGATCTTGATGATATGAGTATTACAAGAGTTGATCTACCACGAGATCATAGAGGCAAAAGCCTAGAAGCTAGCCTACGATTATCATTGTTCTTGTCCTACGGACTAAACCCTCCGGTTTATATAGACACCGGAGGGGGCTAGGGTTACACAGAGTCAGTTACAAGGGAGATCTACATATCCGAATTGTCAAGCTTGCCTTCCACGCCAAGGAGAGTCCCTCCCGGACACGGGACGAAGTCTTCAATCTTGTATCTTCATAGTCCAACAGTCCAGCCAAAGGATATAGTCCGGCTGTCCGGGGATCCCCTAATCAAGGACTCCCTCAACCATCATAGTGCATGGGAGCCGGAAGATTGCTTTGGAATGTGAAGAAGGTAATGCGTCCTATGCTGAGTCGGTTTGTGCAACAGAGGAGTTGAAGTTTTACAAAGACAATGTTGATCCGGCAGATATGACTTCTCTGAAAAAATCAACTACAAAGCATAATCCGGCTTTGAAGTTTAAATTGGCCAATGATACTAGGCTATTTGACTTTGTTCCTGGCGATTCATCGAGGCAATTCAGTATCAGCGCTAACCTGGATCCGAAATAGGAAAGCACGCTCATCGAGTTCATCCGTGAGAACCGGGACATCTTTGCATGGAAACCTTTTGACATGCCAGGTGTACCAAGGGAACTCGCTGAGCACACTCTTAATATATATCCTAAGTTTAAACTGGTCGGGCAGTTTCTTCGCCGCTTCAATGAAGAAAGGCGCAAGGCTATTGGTGAGGAGGTAGCCCGTCTTTTGGCAGCAGGGTTTATTGTGGAGGTCTTTCACCCTGAGTGGCTAGCTAATCCGGTGCTGGTGCTTAAGAAGAACGGCACTTGGCGTATGTGTGTGGACTACACAGATCTGAACAAGGCTTGTCTAGCTGATCCATTTGCTCTCCCTCGTATTGATCAAATCATTGATGCTACGGCGGGTTGTGAGCATTTGTGTTTTCTGGACGCTTATTCTGGTTATCATTAGATCAAAATAGCGGTTCAGGACCAGGAGAAGACAACCTTCATAACTCCCTGTGGAGCCTTCTGCTATGTATCTATGCCTTTTGGGCTCAAGAGTGCCCAGGCGACTTATCAGCGTTGTGTACAGAATTGTCTTCACAATCAGATCGGGTGCAATGTTCATGCTTATGTGGATGATATTGTGGTGAAGTCCAGAAAGGAGGAAACATTGATAGATGACTTGAAGGAGACTTTTGATAACCTCCGGGTTTATAAGATGATGCTTAATCCGGCTAAATGTGTCTTTGGTGTACTGGCAGGCAAGCTCTTGGGTTTTCTGGTATCTAACAGGGGCATTGAAGCTAATCCGGAGAAGATCAAAGCTATCACTTCACTAGCCAAGCCCAAGTGTGTCAATGATGTTCAACGCTTGGCAGGTCGGATTATAGCTTTAAGCTGGTTTATCAGTCGGTTAGGGGAGAAGGCCATCCCTTTGTATCAGATGCTAAAGAAAATGGATGACTTTGTTTGGAGTGATGCTGCCAATGATTTGAGAATCTAAAGCGGCAGCTAACCGAGCCGCCTGTCCTTGCTGCTCCTGTTGATAAAGAGCCCTTGTTGTTATATGTGGCTGCTAATGCCCGGGCTGTTAGTGTGGCTATTGTTGTGGAGTGCAAGGAGGCCGGAAAAGAGTATCCGGTTCAACGACCGATTTATTATATCAGTGAGGTGCTTATTGAGTCCAAGCAGAGGTACCCACATTGGCAGAAGCTGGTGTATGGAGTTTTCATGGCAAGCCGAAAGCTCAAGCACTATTTTCAGGGTCATCCTATCACTGTGGTCAGTTCTGCCCCCTCGGGGGATATCATCCAAAATAGAGAAGCAACTGGCCGGACTACCAAATGGGCTATTGAGCTTGGACCTCACGGGTTAAAATATACGCCTCGCACAACAATCAAATCCCAAGCACTTATGGACTTCATCAATGACTGCACAGAGTTCCAGGCACCGGAGGAAAAGCCAGATTACACTTACTGGACTATTCATTTTGATGGGTCCAGACAATTGGAGGGCTCGGGGGCTTGAGTCATATTAACTTCCCCACGAGGTGATAAGTTTTGTTATGTTCTCCGTTTAATGTTCCCTTGCACTAACAATGCAGGTGAATATGAGGCCTTGCTCCATGGTCTTCGGATGGCTAAGGAGATGAACTTAAGCCGGGTTAAGTGCTTTGGTGACTCGGACCTAGTAGCTCAGCAGGTGTCTGGCACTTGGGATTCCAAGTATCCACTCATGGTGGCGTATCAACGAGAGGTAGACATAGTGGCTGGTCATTTCAGGGGTTATCAGGTTGACCATATAGACCGGCGAAAGAATGAAGTGGCGGACGCTTTAAGACGCTGAGGCTCTCAACGTAAACCGGTGCCGCCCAATGTCTTCCTGGATGTGCTACATAATCTGTCGGTCAAGATACCTATAGAGGAGGATTTGGTTGTTCCTGACCCGGAGGCTCAATTGGTGGCAGCTCTTCACGTTATACCGGATTGGACAGTCCCATACCCGGCGTACATGAACCGGGTTGAGTTACCAGAGGATAAAGACTTGGCCAGGCAGATAATCCGGCGATCCAAGTCAATGACCATTATCAATGGGGAGTTACAACATTGAAGTGTAACAGGGGCGTTTCAGCGTTGTGTGTCTCCTCAAGAAGGCTGTGAGATTTTGCGTGAGATCCACGAAGGAGATTGTGGTCACCATGCTAGTTCAAAATCCTTGGTAGCTAAGGCCTTTCGTCACGGCTTCTATTGGCTGACGGCTCATGCTGATGCTGAGGATTTGGTAAAGAGGTGTGACGGTTGTCAGGAGTTTGCACGCCGCGCTCATGTTCCAGCTCAAGAATTAAGGATGATTCCAATCACTTGGCCATTTTCCACTTGGGGGTTGGATATGGTTGGGCCCTTTAAGAGGTCCAAGGACAAGAAGACCCACCTACTGGTGGCGGTTGATAAGTTCACCAAGTGGGTAGAGGTAGAGCCAGTCAGTAAGTGTGATGCAGCCACGGTGGTTCAATTCATCAAAAAGGTGATCTTCCGTTGTGGTTTTCTACACATCATCATAACTGATAATGGTACTAATCTGTCCAAGGGTGCTATGGAAGAATTTTGTCAACATGAGCACATCCGGCTTGACGTGTCATCAGTGGCTCACCCCCAATCTAATAGTCAAGCAGAGAGAGCCAATCAAGAGATTTTGAGAGGCATCAAGCCCCGGCTTATGGTTCCTTTAAAGTGGACGCCGGGTTTTTGGGTGGAGGAGTTACCTTTCGTGTTATGGAGTATCAACACCACACTGAACAGATCTACGGGTTACACACCTTTCTTCATGGTTTACAGAGCGGAGGCGGTTCTCCCTAGTGACATCCGTCATGACTCGCCCCGTGTGGCGGCTTATGTTGAAGCTGATAATGAGAAAGCACGTCAGGACTCACTGGACCTGTTAGATGAGGAGCGTGATCTTGCAGCGGCATGTTTGGCGATTTACCAGCAAGATCTGCATCATTATCACAGCCGCCGGGTTAAAACCAGAACTTTTCAAGAAGGTGATCTGGTCCTCCGGCTCATCCAGGATCAGACTGATATGCACAAGTTGTCCCCACCTTGGGAAGGACCTTTTGTGGTCAGCAAAAATCTGCACAATGGATCATACTGCCTTATCGATGTTCGAGAGCACAAAGACTCACGTAAATCAGAGGAGGAGACCCAATGGCCGTGGAATATAGCTCATCTTCTGCCTCACTATACTTGATCCACAGGCTCTTCTTATGTACATAATTATGACAATGTATATATTATGATCAATATAGTAAACCGGAGCCTCAGCTAAAGCGTGGTCTCTGTTATTTTTATTACATCATGTGTGGTTACATGGGGGCTTCTTTTTATAAAGTGGATTTCTATTTCCCATTGATCCAGTTTATAAGCCATATATATGGCTTGGTCGTATTCGAACCATAGCCACACCTCTTGATCGGCGTAAGGCCACCAGGGAAATCACTTGGGGGCTTGGTTATATTTGAACCATAGCTACACCTCTTGATCGGTTTAAAGCCAAAAGGAAATCATGTGAGGCCAAAGAGAGTGTTGCAACAGCACAACTCAAACATAGGCACCCACCGAGCACAACTCAAATGTTGCTTGGGGGCTCTTTGCTTCTCAAAGAACAAAGAACTTACACCCTTGCAATAGGCTATCAAGCCAGGCTTGGAAGCCAGGTGTATTCGCCTAAAACCCCGGGTTATCCTGCCTTGTTAAGTAAGCCACTCCGTCCAGGTAATCCCGGTATGACCCGCCGAACGTTTGACAAGTCAATCTCATAGACCCTGAACTTGTCAACGTTAAAACGATGATTGGTTAATGTGAGGTCCATCTTAATATGCTTTGTAAAATGGTTTAACTCAGTGGCCTAGCAGCCCATGAAAAGCCTAGATTTGGGCCTGGCAGCCCATGAAAAGCCTCGCAGATTCTTCTTATATTTTTATTTGCCAAAGTTCTTTCTCCTTTGATGAGGTTTATAATATCTTCTGATAAACCGACATTTATTGATCCGGCTTGGTTTTCAATGATAAGTTGTAAGTACATGATCATTTATAATCTGATGTTTCTTGACCCGGGTTGGCTTTCAACGATAAGTTGCAAGTACATGATCAGTTATAATCCGGTGTTGATTAACCCGGTCTGGTTTTGACTACAAGTCGCCAACATTATATATGGATGCACCGGTGTTTATTATAACCCGGTATGGTTTTATCATAAACCGGCAAAGTAGGGAAGGAGTTATTAATACCCAAGATTGGGGTTATAGCCCTAAATATACAAAAGTTGGTCAACCAACAGAGTGATTCAATATCACATGTATCATCTCTTTCATCTTTGATTATTTTCAAAGTATAGACTTGGTTGTAAACCCTGTCTATATATTTGGGCATCATGACCCATTCATCGGTAAACCGCGAGGACACTTTCAAACTTCTTGTATGCAGGAACATTTTGCATAACACCGCTACGGATTATGAATATAATATATCCTAAAGCAGGATGGATTAACAGTATCAGGCAACATAAATATGCGCGATGGCATAGCAGACCAAGTATTTTGAACTAGACTATTACAAGGCGCTTTAATGCCCACAAAGAATAATTGTTTTCAGCTAGTGTGGCAGTATGCAGAAGGCTAAACCGGCCTTCGGATCATGGCTTGTCACCAGGCTGACTTGAAGGCTGTTGGTCGTCTTGCGCTGGTGCATCCTCCTCCTCCTCTCTACCCAGTGGCTAGAAGTCAATGGTTGCCCAATCGATTCCAGTTAAGGCTTGGAACACAGCTTCATCACTTATAAGGTTGGAGGGGTCAATATCAGGGGCATAGGTGTGCTTACGGATTGACGGAATAAGATCCTCTACATCATGTGTTGGCGCAGGATATCTGATCAGAATCATAAACCGGCTGATAGTGAGAGAGATTTGTTTCCTCGACCAACTTGCTCGCTAAGGGGCGCATTTCCCTTGTCAACCTTCGAAGATCGCCGTTGTTAAACTCTGAACCGTCCTCCTTTACGCCAGGGTAGCCGCTGCCTATATCCGACGGTTCAAGATCTGGTATCCATGCCTTAGCCCGGATTAGCGCAGTCAGCGCACCTAACCTTGCAGCTGATCTTTTTAGTTCGTCCAACCGGGCAGGCAGCATTGACAACTTCTCAATGGTTTCCTTTATCAAGGTTCAAGGCGGTTTGTTATGCATAGCGGTGCAAATGGCCCGTTGGGCTCCGGAATATAACTGCTCTATCGAAGTATAGGCAGCCTTTAGTTTCATACGCATGTCAGAGCCTAGATGGGTAATGCGAGTTCCTGTTTCATTGCGAGCATCAGTAAACCGGTAATTCATGAGATAATGTATGTTGGAAACTTCAGGTGAGGGTACTTACCAAAAACAGCAGAGGTCATGGCATTTATCTGCCGCTTTAAACTGGTCAGCTCTTTGACCACCGGTTTAAGGGCTACTTCTGTGTCTTCAGCTCTCTTTTGCAAAGCGGTTTTTTCTGTACCCCAATCCGCCTATTCCTTCTTCAAAGTTTCCTTCAGCTTCTCCATGGCTTCTAAGGCACCGGTCAGTTCCTCTTTGGCTTTGGAGGTTTCTGCTTGCTGGGATTTGATATTTTCTTGAAGATCAGCGGTTTGGGCTTCCTTTTTTCTCAGCTTAGCCTATAAGAGAAAGACATATTATGAGGTGGCAGTGAATATTGGAAGTCCCAAGCACATAACAAGTTATACACTTGGCACTTGGGGGCTAATTCCTATTTGCTTGATTATCAGAATTTTTTAACAAGTCCCAAGCACAATACAAGTATTATTCTTGACACTTGGGGGATAATGTACGTTTGCTCAAAGTAACATTGGTTAAAGTCCTGGTTCAGCTTGGAAAGATGATCCGGCCCTTGGGGACTACACATGCGAAAGTTAAAAAGATTACAATTCTAAAGCACCGGTTCATCTTCAAAAGATCAACCGGCCCTTGGAGGCTAAGCATGCAAAGTTGAGGTATTACAAAGTCCCGGTTTAGATTGGCATCATAAATCGGCCCTTGGGGGCTACTGGAGTTGGTACTTGAAGTTGGACATAGGAGAGAAACAGTTATGTAGTTACCTCATATCGCTCCTTCATCAGATTCACTAAACCGGCTTCATAGTCGCGGTTTGTGGACAGACGGTTTAAAAAACTAGAATGAAGTTCTTGGGCATTGAGGTGGGCGTAGCTTGACAAGTCTGTGCTACACTTGCCTTTGCCCATAGCAGAAAGTTCCTCCTTGGCACTATGCTTTGATAATGCAACAAGATTGCCAGGGTGGTGTGGCCAACACCAGTAATTATAATATCATCTTCCTTGTCACCGGCAGCTTTTACTGGAGTTGACGGTTTATCAGCGGCCTTAGCTGGACTTGACGGTTTATCATCAGTTCAGACTGGGCTTGTCGGTTTATCAGTATGGCCTGTTGCATCAACTTCTACTTGTTTAACAAAATCATGGTCTTGAGGGGGCGGATCATGAAACATGGCGTCAGCATTTGTTCCTTCCAGTTCTGGAGTTCTCTCCCATTCAACAACCACATGGTCATCAGACAGTTTATTTACCCGAGCTTTCTTGATGGGTTTGGCCTTGGCCCTGAAAGGAAAAGATATAAAGGTCAATATAACATGCAAGTATAAAGCGTCAAAAGATTAAGTTTAAAGTATTTAGCCAGGAACAGTCTTAAGAGGAGGGAGCTGTGTGGCCGTTGACTCGCCAGATGATGAATGAGGCGTTCCCTGATAATTGGAATCAGACGGATTAAGGGGTTGTCAGAAATAACCTGCCTTGGGATAAGAAGGGTCAGAAGTGGGTGAGACCTCAGATTGATGCTTCCGAACCAGAGTGTTCGGTAAACCGGCTGAAGTGACTACTTGGCCGCTGTGCCGGGTTGTGCGGCGAGCTTTGTGTTGCTGCTTCTTCAAAAGAAAGTGTGGGTCCAAGTGAGCTAGGGGGTGAGAAAATCTTACTTTCCGGATTGCTTGACGGATTTTTTGTGTTAGCAGAGGATCTGAACCGGAGGAAAGGATAATTACCTCTACATCATCGGCTTGACTGCCTTCAGTGTCATCCTGATAATAATCATTTTCAATGAGGTGTATGAAAAACGAACCAAGAGAGTCAAGTTCTACCTCTGAGGCTGGATTATCAGTCATCATCGAGATTCAACCCGGTGGACTCAACTACCTTCTTCTTGGCAGGTCTCTTGACAACCTTCGTCTTAGGTCGAGGGGTCTTGGCCGGTTTATCTTGAGGTTTCTTCTTCCAAAATGGGTCGTCACCCTGTTAAAAGATTGACAGAGGATATAAAAGATTGACAGTTAAGAATATCAAGTACAAAGCAGGAGTGAGGAAATTCTTACAGCTGACGGTTTATTCAAAGTATAGAAGGGACTTAACCCGGTCCTGCTGCAGACAGCTTCCGATTCATTCAACATCTTCTTAACAGACTCAGTAACTTCAGCCTCTGTTAGCTGAATATCAATATGTCATTGAGGATCTTTTGAGTCCCCTGTGTACTCACACATTAAACCGGGGCGACGGCTTAACGGTAAAATACTCCAAGATATCTAGCAACGAACAAAGTCAACTCCTGTCAAGCTGTTAGCCATGAAAGCTCTGGGCTTGGCGAGTTATGGTGCATATGTGGCCCGTTCCTTGGCAGTCAACCATTGTGGAAATGGATGTGTGTTGGTAAGCCGGTGAGCACGATAACCCGGCAGAGGGTTTTCATCTTCAGGGGAAGTATCCTTATAGTAGAACCAAGTCTGGTTCCAATCCTTATGATGGCTATGAAGTTTGGCGTGAGGGAAGCTGGCGTCCTTTCTTTTCTGAATGGAGACGCCGCCAAGTTCAGTGTTGGGCCCGTCTACAAATTCAGTACGACGGTTCAAATAGAAAAAATCCCTGAACAATTCAATGGTTGGCTCTTCATGCAGATAGGCCTCACAAAACACTTGAATGTTGCAAATATTGGACACAGAGTTGACTCCAATATCTTGAGGGTGGATCTGGAAGCTGGCAAGCACATCACGGAAAAACTTGGATCCAGGCGGTTTAAAACCACGGCTCATGTGATCAACAAATACCACTACCTTGCCATCTTTAGGTGTAGGAGGATTTTCTGGACCAGGAACTCGCTAGTGGATTTCACTTTCTTTTGTTAAAGCACCAGTTCTGACGCATCCATCTAGTTGCTCTTAAGTAACCCGGGGAGGGACCCAGTTACAGGCATAGAATTGTTTGGCCATTTCAAGTGAAGAGCTGGAAAAAGATTGATGCCAGTTTAAGACTCATGGTTGGCAGGCATAAAGCGTAGCAGGTTAAGGAAAAAGCAGTCAAGCATGCAAAATTGTTAAACCGGAGGTTGATGCTATGGTAAATCGATAGGCGGTTTACGAGGGGACTAATGGCATATGGCAGATTATTTTCTAAAGGATAAACCGCCTACGCAGACAATGAAAGTACAGATCTGAAGCAAAAAACGACTAAGTGAGGAAAAACAAGTTTCACAGGTTCACATTGGAATTTCGGATCTACCACATGTCAGGAAAAGGAAAAGATTTAGACCTAAAAAGTTGGTGCTTGAGCAGTTCGCAAAGGACCAGATCGGTTTTTATAGATAAAAGGCTTGGTTTGATAGGCAAAATAAGAACTGTCATTGCTACCACATAAAGGAACATCAAGTTTGAAGTCTGTCATATAGGATCTAATGAAGAATAAGGGTAGAAGCCATGAAACTTCTACGAAATCGTGAGAACCCTAGCGGATCTACAGAGGAAGGGAAGAGGAACTTACCGAAGCTGTTGAAGTAGCAGAGGCGCACCGCATTTTTCTGGAACGTTCAGGTTGATGCAACGGACGGAGGTGAAGACGAGGGCAGAGCTTGACGATGGAGGCTGCGCGTACGGGTCAGGTCGGCGCGAGGAAGAAGAAGCGAGGAGACAAGAGGGGAAAAATGAAAAGGACCCCCGGTCTTATTTATAAGGTGAAAGGATAAGTGACAGGCGTGAAAATCGAGGAGCCCAAAAGTTGGATATGTGACAGAGCGGTCACCTCGATTGTCGGAGGCTCATTAATGAAGGTGAGGTATATTCAATTTTTAATAACAGGAGATGTCATGGCGGTTTATTACGAACTTGGAAGATTACGTCATGGCGGTTTACAAGATTTATGCGAAGGTGCGGAAGGAGGAATTTTTCTAAGTGTTGAAGATTGACATGAACAAGCTCAAATCAGTCTGGGGCTTAATGTTGGAGATATTACTACTAAGTATAAACCGGCCATGAGGGGCCGGGTTATGCCCACAATGAGTTAGTCGTGTTTGAGGCCCATGAAGACAAGAAGTATGACGCTTTAGAGAGGAGATTTAGCATGAAGGCCCAGGGCCCAAAGGCGGATTAGAGCCCATATACATAAACCGCCATTTGATATGTAACTTACGTTGGCACGTTTATGAGCCGGCCTCGGGATTCTGTAAACCGCCGAGTGTCAACCTGTGTATATAAAGGGATGACCTGGCGGCTGTTTAGGGGGAGACAACATTAACTTGAGAGCCAGGAAAAGCGGATTCACTCCCTGGTCATCGAAACCCTAGCAATTCCATCACAACTGGAGTAGGCTTTTACCTTCACCGTAAGGGGTTCCTTGTGTCCCTTGTCCGCTTTAACCCCTTTAAGCTAACCCATCGCGATGTCTCCACGAATAAGTCCTTTCACTAGGACATCTGTACTGACAATTCAACGACAGGTACCCTTGGTCGTCGCCAACCAAGGAGCGGAGGGCTGAGCGCAGCTCCTCGTCAGAAAGGGCCTCCAGGCACAGGAGGAGGTCGTCCCCTTCGTCTCCAAGCTTCCACAAGGGGCGCGGGCGCGACTGGAGGGGAGCCACGCGCTTCTTCTTGAATTCTTTGACGATCATGGCCCCCGTCAACTTCGCCGCCCTTGAATCACTAGGCCTCAGGTCAGCGGTCATCCTCTCCAACACTTGCGCCGACCGGGAGTCGGTGAGCTTCACGTGAAGCCACCCCTCGTGGGACACAGGCATCTCCATCGGCAGCACCAGCCGGGGGTGGGCGCACTTGGCGTCCATCAAGACCCACTTGCCCCTAAAGCCCTCGGCCTTCTTCCCGACCTTCGAGATGGCATTGGTCTTGTTGGCCATGACGAAGCTAACGCACTCGAAGCAGTGGCCCTCTTTGATCCGGAGGAAGAAGAAGTGGCGTAGCAGCGCCACATACGGCATCACCCCAACATACGCCTCGCAATAGAAGGCAAAGATCGATAGGAGGAGGATGGAGTTGGTATGAAGATGGAGAGCGTGGATCTTGTAATGGCTAAGGACGGAGTAGAAGAAGTCGGAGAAGGGGGAACCACCCTGGTGACGATGCTGCTCATGAAGAAGGGGTAGAAGGTGCTGCCTGAGGCCTCCGGCTCGTCGGAGCCAGCCCAGAGCACAGTCTTCCTCTTCTTATCACCCTCCGCTGTCATCAGGAGCACATCGGCAATGTTCTTCTATGAAACGCTCAGCGCATCAAGCGCCGGCTCCTACCAAGACAACCAGGGAATGGCCCGAGCTTTCTTGGGCGCCATTGGCGGTAGGCTTGAAGGAGGATCCGGGCGGATCTGGAGTCTACGGAAGCAAGGAGCGAGAAAGGGGATCTGGACCAAGTCGATGGAAAGCAATGAAGTCAAATGCATCCCGCACCGGCTTTTGTCAGGAGCGCAGTTGCCAAGGCAGCATGGGGAAGCGGAGACGCCCATGTACCATCAATCGTCATGTGTCAACCAAGGCCGCAGGCTGTTGGGGCCCGCGACGCTCCGCACTTGCCCCTTGGCTTCGCCTCGAAGCCAAATCTGAGCGTGCCTTGGGCCCGGGGGCTACTGTCGGCATCCTGGGAATGGGGGTCCCCAGACTTGCCTGCCTGCGGCCCACGGTGTGGCTCCGCCAGCGGCCCCATACGGCCCATCTTCACCAGCAAATACTCAAGACCCTCGCGAGGGGCCGAGCCTCGCTAGGGGCCGAGGCTCGCGAGGCGGACGATGCAAGACCTCCTCGGGGGCGGCCTCACCAGGCTAGCTCGCGAGGGGCAGAGAGATCAAGGCAAGGGGCACCTCGCAAGGTCCCTGTGACACAAGCCATGATGACCAAGGCCAGGCGGGCGCCAGCGCGCATAGTGTCCTCGTTTTATCTTTGGTGCTAAAGAGGCAAGCACAGGCAAGGAGTCCCGAGGCATCAGGCAAAGGTTTCCATATCGATGCAACAAGACCAAGACCAGTAGGACGGTAGGACGGAGGTCACCATGGAGCCCAGGACGGCGTCACCACCAGAGCATTTGGCAGGCGAAGACCACCTTTAGTCAGGATAACTTGTACTAGTTGTCTCCCTTCAAATTTGGCCGTTGTGGCATCCCTTCCCGCCAGCATTTGGGAAGAGGACCAGCGCCTCTATAAATAGGGCTAGCCACCATAGTAGGAGGCAACTGATCCGAGGCCATTCAGATCATCCTCATCCACACACACTCACCGAGCACAAGAGCACCTCTCCTCAGGAGGTTGTTCTTCCCTTGTAACTGATCATCCTCAGTCCAAGGGGCAATCCACCACACCACACTGGAGTAGGGTATTACACAACATCGCTGGCCCGAACCAGTATAAATCTTGTGTCCCTTTGTTCTGCGAGTTCGATGCGCTGAGCCTTGAGATCGCAGTGAGGGTGAGTGCAAGGGGTAGGAGAGATCTTCGTGCGTGCCCCAGTGTTAGAACCTCAAGGGTTTTGCCGGAACCCGAAATCCGACACTTTGTAGACCTTTGGGTCCGTAGTTAGTAGCTAGATGGCATCCTCTCTCTCTCTCTTGATTCTCAATACAATGGTCTCTTGGAGATCTATTTGATGTAACTCTTTTTGCGGTGTGTTTTTTGGGATCCGATGAACTTTGAGTTTATAATCAGATCTTTGTTTTTATCCATGAAATTTATTTGAGTCTTTTGATCTCTTATATGCATGATTACTTATAGCCTCGTATTTCTTCTTCGAATCTTTGGTTTAGTTAGGTCAACTAGATCGATTTTTCTTGCCATGGGAAGAGGTGCTTTGTGATGGGTTCGATCTTACGGTGCTTGATCCCAGAGACAGAAGGGAAACCAACACGTACGTATCGTTGCTATTAAGGATAACAAGATGGGGTCTATTTCTACATAAATAGATCTTGTCTACATCATGTCATCGTTCTTATTGCATTACTCCGTTTCTCCATGAACTTAATACACTAGATGCATGCTGGATAGTGGTCGATGTGTGGAGTAATAGTAGTAGATGCAGGCAGGAGTCGGTCTACTAATCTTGGACGTGATGCCTATATAATGATCATTTCCTGGATATCGTCATAATTATTTGAAGTTCTATCAATTGCCCAACAGTAATTTTACCCACCATTGTTATTTTCTCGAGAGAAGCCTCTAGTGAAATCTATGGCCCCCGGGTATCTTCTTTATTATATTTGCCTTTGCAATCTATTTTTATTTGCTTTTATTTTCAGATCTATTAATCAAAAATACAAAAATAACTTCCTGCAATTTTTATTTATTTATTTTATTTCATTTTACCGCGAGATCTATTTATCCAATCTACTACAATTTTACCTATATTTTTACCCGTGAGGGATTGACAACCCCTCTCTTACGTCGGGCTGCAAGTATTTTTTCTTTGTGTGCAGGAGTTGTTTACGTGGTGTTGCGTGGTTCTCCTACTGGTTCGATAACCTTGGTCTCATCACTGAGGGAAATACCTACCATAGTTGTGATGCATCATCCCTTCCTCTTTAGGGAAATACCGATGTAGTTCAAGCCGCATCAAAAGGAATTTCTGGCGCCGTTGCCGGGGAGACATCATCAACATCTACTAGGTTCCTAATCACAAATCTCATCTCCTTGCAATTTCCATTATTTTCCATTTGCCTCTCATTTTCCTCTCCCCCACTTCACAAAAAATTGCCATTTTTATTTGCCCTCTTTTTCGTTCGCCGTTTTCTCGTCAGATCTCATGTTTGCTTGTTTTTCCATGTGTTCTATTTGCTTGAATCTTTGCTTGCTAAAAATCAATTGATATGGATCCTCATCCACTTGCTAATCTTTTCAAGATACCCAATTATGATGAACCTATTGCTAGTTAATTGAGTTCACTAGATTATCTTTATGAAGTTCTGCTTGATATTCATGAATCTGAAAATTGTGATGAAGTGTTAAAAAAGGAATTTATAAAGTGATTCATGATAGTTCCTTAGATGAAAAGCATGATTGCAATGATGTTATTATAAATTCTATTAATGTCAATTGTGCTAATAATATGAAAAACCCCAAGCTTGGGGATGCTAATATTGCCATGTCCACTACTTATTGCAATGATCATGATTGCGGTGATAATGATTCTTATGATCTTAAAAATTTATTTAAACCTCATGATGAATATGCTTGCAATAATATTAATAGTGGGTTTGGAAGAGAGTTAAATTTAGGTGAAAATAATCCCACATATTTGGAGAGTATTCAATCTTGTGAATTTTTTGCTGAAAGTGAGCTTGGAGAGGTCATGACTTTATTTGATGATAATCCCACTATTTTGGAAGAGTGTCAATGTTGCATGCATGTGGATCATCTAGAGAATATGTTATGTGATAGCTATATTGTTTAATTTGAATATTACCCCAAATATAATTATTATGAGAGAGGGAAATATGGTTGTAGAAATTTTCATGCTACTAAACTACCTCTCTTCATGTTGAGATTGTCTATGTTTTATTCTTCTTCCTTGCATATGCTAGTCCATGCTTGTTTTGATAATTTGTTTGCTTATAAAATTCCTATGCATAGAAATTATGTTAGACTAAACATGTGTTTTCACATGCTACATGATGCTCTCTTCGTGTTTCAATTACTATCTTTCATGTGAGCATCATTGAAATCTTATGCCTAGCTAGGGGCGTAAAATGATAGCGCTTGTTGGGAGGCAACCCAATGAATAAATTTTATTTTTGTTTTTTCCTTTCTGTTCTTGAGTGTTTGCACAATTATGCTACTGTTATAATTGTGTTTTTTGTGTTTTAATTAGTTTTTGTGCCAAGCAAAGCCTTTGGGATCATGTTGGGTGATAGTTGATTTGATCTTGCTGGAAAACAGAAATTTTCGCGCCCTGGAAAATAATTTTCGTTTTTAACAGTGGCGCGATAAAATAATGATTCTTTTTTCAGAAGATTAATGTACAAATTTCTCACGTTTTACAAATTTTTTAGAATTTTTGGAGTTACAGAAGTATTCGAAATCTCCAGATTGCTACAGACTGTTCTGTTTTTGACAGATTCTATTTTCTTTGCGTTGTGTGCTTGTTTTGATGATTCTATGGTTTTCTTTGGAGAGTTTTTGCCATAGAAAAGTTGGAATACAGTAGATATAATGAAAAAATAAAATATGAATGGGTTTGCAACAGTACTTATAGTAGTGATTTGCTTTCTTATACTAACAGATCTCAGGAAGGTTTAGTTTAGTTTTGTGTGATTGAATTTTTCAAGTTTTGGGTGATATTACGATGGATGAAGGAATAAGGGTTGCAAAAAGGCTAAACTTGGGGATGCCCATGGAACCCCAAGATAATATTCAAGAAGTATCAAGAAACTGAGCTTGGGGATGTCCCCAAGTGGCATCCCCTCTTTCTTCCAATGACCATCGGTATTTTACTTGAAACTATATTTTATTCGTCACATATTATGAGTTTTGCTTGGAGCGTCTTGTATGATACGAGTCTTTGCTTGTTTTGCTTTGTATTTTTAGTCATGAGTCCTTACTAGACACATCTATTTGAGAGAGCCAAAATTATGCCGTGACTTGTTAGAATTGCTCTCCATGCTTCACTTAAATCTTTATGAGCTATGGAATTGCTTTAGTGCTTCACTTGTATATTTCTGAGCACGGTGTGCTTTAGTATTTTTGGAGAAATTATCTCATGCTTCACTTAAATTATTTTGAGAGAAGAAAATTTCTTATGCTCAGGTTCTTCACTTAGATTTGTCTGAGCTCTCAAAAGCAACATTTGAAACTAGTCCCAAAGTGATAGATATCCAAGGACGATATAATAAAAACTCCCATGATGATCATTGGACAAAATAAACTTGATTCCTTGTAATAGTTTTGAGATATGTTGATATAATATGTGAGTCATGTTGGTGAGTAATTATGCTTTTGTAATAATATTGGTGTTAAGGTTTGTGATTCCCTATGCAAGCACGGAAGTTAATAGTTATGCAATGAAATTGCATCCTACTTGTGGTGCATTATTCGATGTTAGTTATGCTTAATGCTCGCTTATGAGATTTTTTGTTTCTTGGTTGGTTGCTTCTCAATCTTTTTCTAGCCTTTATTTTGCACTAAGTATGATCACTACTTGTGCATCCAAAATCCTTTAAACCAGTTTTGCCATATGAGTCCACTATACCTACCTATATGCGGCATTCCTTTGCCGTTCTAAGAAAATTTGTATGTGCCATCTCTAATTTTCAAACTAAATTTCTCTTTTGTGTGATCATACAACTCACGAAACGGTAGGGGGTGGCCGATATATTTCCATGCTAGATGTGTTATTCTCAAGATGAGTGTTTATTCACTTGTCATTGCACGAGAGTATGACAAAGGTATTAGGGATGCCCAGTCCCAAAATGAAAAATGAATTTACTTTATGTTGTCAAATAATAAATTCCTTGGAAAGTGTTGGTATGTAAGGCACCCGTGGATACGGTTAGCCATGGAAAGTGAAAGTATGGTGGAAAAAGGAATAAACTTTATTTTCTATTTGGAAACCACCTATGATATATCTAGCATGGAAAGTATTGGTAACTACTCGATCATATGCCACCCAAAATGTTTTATCTCTATGCTTTTCGCTTTGAGCTCTGGCACCTCTACAAATCCCTACTTCCCTCCGCGAAGGGCCTTTCTATTTACTTTATGCAATTTTTATTTTTGCTTGAGTCTCCATCTTCTCTTATAAAGCACCAACTAAGGGGCAGTATGATCGTACTTGAGCATTGGGTGTAGCTAATATGCGAGTGTGTTTCATGAATGGATCAATGATTGAGCATAATGGGCTAGGGATAACTTGCTTTAGCATTGATATTTTGAAAGGCATGGTGGCTTGTTGATATGCTTGAGTATTAAAGTCCTCATGCCAAAACTAGACTATTGCTTTGAACCATATAAAAGTCCGATTGTCCATGTTATAAAAGAAAGAATATGTGATGAACATGTTAGGCAGCATTCCACATCAAAAATTCTGTTTTTATCATTTACCTACTTGAGGACAAGCATGAATTAAGCTTGGGGATGCTGATACGTCTCCAACCTATCTATAATTTTTTATTGTTCCATGTTGTTATATTATCATTCTTGGATGTTTTACAATCATTTTATAATCATTTTATATCATTTTTTGGGACTAACCTATTGACATAGTGCCCAGTTTTAAGGGCATTTCCCTACTTTGTGTTTTGGATGATGATGAGAACCCTTTGTTGGTCTAATCATGTGCTAAGTGCTTCAGGTTCTCGGTGATTAGATGTACATCGCTTAGCTATTCTCTCTGGAAGGAAAATACCGAAGACGTGGTTTTCTACGTTTTTATCTCTTTGGTCGTAGGGAACCCCTACTATCAAGAGGGAATCCACATTAGAAGGTGTTGGGGAATCTTTTCACGTACACTCTTGCCACACCCCTCTCTTGCCTTCCTTTTGTTGAGAGAAAGAGCTTCCCTTCTCTCCTGCCTCTTGTTGTGCTTTCCCAGCGGTTTTACCGCTCGCATGAGCGGTTGTACCGCTGGCCCATGGTGCTTACCCAGTCTTGTTCGAGCGATTGTACCGCTGCTCCCGGGTGGTGGTACTGCCACCATGCTCCACAATGACTGCGGCGGTTGTTCCGGCCAAGTACCGCTCAACAACCAGTCATACCTCTATTTTGTGCGGTACTTGGGCGGTGGTGGCCCGGTTGGTCCGGTTGTGCCCCGCACACCGGTACTACCGGTGCCCCGAGCGGTTCTACCGCTTGGGACTTAGCCGCTCAAGCGCCCAAGGCCAGGCGATTGCACCGGTCGTGTATCGCTCGAATACCGCACTCAGGGGTGACTCCCTACTATTTCAACGCGGTGGTTGAGCGGTGGCTAGGCGGTTGTTCCGGTTGTTCTCATAGACCGGTACTACCACCTTCCCTCCCAGTTGTACCGCCTGGTAGGGTTCTGTTGGTAAACTGTGAGGCCCGGTTGTACCGGGGCAAGGACCGGTTGTACCGCTGTAGTATAGAATTCGTAGTAACGGCTGGATTTAGGGTTTGCTATATAAGGGTGGGTCTTCCACCTACCACATCTACCTCTTACCTCTCTCACTCCACCATTAATTCCACTCAAGCTCTCTTGCCCGATCTCTCTGTAACACCCTCGATGCGACTATATCTCCCACGTGTCGAGGCACAACTTAGAGGCATAATCGCATTGAAGGCATATGTCGCAAGTTAGGCAATCTTCACAACATCCCATGTAATATGAATAATAAAGGGGAGATAACATAGTTGGCTTACACTCGCCACGTCAATCAAGTACATAAATAACATTACATCATCCAAACACTCATGGCCCGACTACGGCGCCAAAATAAAAGAGAACCCAACATGCTACACGGTCCCAATCACCCCCAACTGGGCACCACTAGTGATCATCGAGAAAGGAAACATAGTAACATTGAGAGTCTTCGTCGAACTCCCACTTGAGCTCATACGCGTCTCCTGGAGCGGAATCATCGGGCCCTGCATCTGGTGTAATAGTAATCTGTGAGCCACAGGGGCTCAGCAATCTCGCACCCTCGCGATCAAGACTATTTAAGCTTAAAGGTATGACAGGGTAAAAATATGTGGAGCTGCAGCAAGCGACTAGCAAATATGGTGGCTAAGTTATTCGCAAAAGAGAGCGAGAAGAGGAGGCAAAGCGCGAGCGAGAAACTAGAGAACAACCTGCGCAAACATTACTCCAACACCGTGTCCACTTCCCGGTCTCCGCCGAGAAGAGGCCATCATGGTAACACACTCGGTTGATTCGTTTTAATTAAATTAAGGTTCAAGTTATCTACAACCGGACATTAACAAATTCCCATATGCCCATAACCGCGGGCACGGCTTTCGAAAGTTCAAATCCCTGCAGGGGAGTCCCAACTTAGCCCATGACAATCTCTCACGGTCAACGAAGGAATATACCTCCTCCCAAGACGTTCTGATCAGACTCGGTATCTCGGTAATTCAAGACACTTCGACAGGTTAAAACAAGACTAGCAACACCGCCCGAATGTGCCGACAAATCCCGATAGGAGCTGCACATATCTCGTTCTCAGGGCACACTCAGATGAGCAAGACGTCGGGTGGGCCAGCCCAGAGTTGCCCCTGGTAGCCCCGGACATTGCTCGGTTGGACCAACACTCAAAGGAGCACTGGCCCGGGGGGGTTAAAATAAAGATGACCCTTGAGTCTGCAGAACCCAGGGGAAAGAAAAGGCTAGGTGGCAAATGGTAAAACCAAGGTTGGGCATTGCTGGAAAAGCTTTAATCAAGGCGAAATATCAAGGGGTTCCCATTATAACCCAACCGCGTAAGGAACGCAAAATCCGGGAACATAACACCGATATGACGGAAACTAGGGCGGCAAGAGTGGAACAAAACACTAGGCGAGAGGCCAAGCCTTCCACCCTTTACCTAGTATATAGATGCATTAAGATAACAAGATAATATAATGATATCCCCAACAAGTAAAATAAATGTTCCAACAAGGAACGACCCCCAATCTTCACCTGCAACTAGCAACGCTATAAGAGGGGCTGAGCAAAGCGGTAACATAGCCAATCAACGGTTTGCTAGGACATGGTGGGTTAGAGGTTTGACATGGCAATTTGGGAGGCTTGCAAGCAAGTGGTAGGCATCATAGCAATGGCATAGCAAAAGTGCGAGCAAACTAGCATAGCAAAGATAGTAGTGATTTCGAGGGTATGATCATCTTGCCTGCACAGTTGTCAGAGTTGACTGGATCCTCAAAAGCAAACTCAACGGGCTCCTCATTAGCTAACTCGTCTCCCGGCTCTAACCAAACAAGACAAACAAGAAACAAGAGTACAATCAACCATGTGCAAACTCAAACAACACAATGCAAAGATGATATGCTATGCGGGATGCAAAATGCAAGATATGACAGGAAATGCATGAACCTGGCCTCAACATGGAAAACCAAGTGTGCCACTGGAAAGATGAGATGAAATCGCTTGAAAACGATATAAAGAACGCCGGAATCGGAGTTACGGTTTGGAAATGGCAAGCGATTCAAAAACGACACCGGTCTGCGATTTACAGCAAGTAGGCATCTAAATGCAATGAAATGAACATGCTACAGCACCCAAACATGACAACAAAATACATGGCAGATATGCACACAAGATTCTTAACAAAAGTCTAGCACTGAGCTACGGCCAAATCATCCATTAACAGGTTCAAACAAGCATGGCAAAAATGCAAATGGCAAACAGATCTGACTTACTGAAATCAACACTTGTCTGGAATTTCAGATCAGGTAGCCCTCTTCGGAGCAACAAAACTACATGATACAGGATCTGAACATGGCAAAGTAAAGCATGGCATGGAGCTACTCAAAGAGCTTAACAAAAGTCCCTTAGTGACCTTGAGCCAAAAGGGATCAGAAAATACAATTGCAAGCATGTGAACATAGCAAAAACATAATCAGTTTCAGACTTAGTGAAAAACTGACACATGCTGAAATATAACTCAAGTAGGCATGTTTACGAGCTCGATGCACTCACTACAGAGAAATTCATGGCAAGACAAGCATACATCCATCAAGAAGGCACAAAATGAAAGCTAGACATGGCAAGAACAATAGCATAGCATGCACGGATCAACTACTACATCACCGGCAAAATTGCAAACAAGTTGACAATCTGCCCAGATTCACAAAGTAGCAAAAGTAGAGCTCGATTGACTCAAGCTAGGGTGCTCCATAATTTCAAACAAAGATATGGATGGATAGATCACTACAATATTAACAAAACACCCTTACTGATCATCCTCAAAAGAGGCACGGATCATTAGGAAACAACATGAACATATGGCATCATGAGATGAACAGCTCCAGGACTTAGTGAGATTACTAAGTCCCTGAAAACAGAATTAGCAAGTGCACCACTTTGCATGCTTGCACAAGTCACCACACACATCCTAAAAATACATGGGTTGCACCTCTGGAAATATGACAAAACTCTTAACAAAACACATGTAGAGCACACGGGCATACCATGCACACAATAATCATGGCAAAAATGACAAAAGTGCTAAACGAAGTAGCAGATCTGACAATTAACTCAAGTAGCCTTCTTCTAACAGCATTTCGGGCATCAACATGAACTCAAATGAAAATGATGCAATGGAATCAAATGATGTACTCTCCGAGATGAACATTTTGATATGCTATATGCATGAATCGGAGCTACAAATGCAAAGTTACGGGGCTACGAACATGAGCACTTGGACTGAAAATTTTGGGACAGGAGAAATTCAACCTCCGGATCTGGATCTAGGGTTTCACGGCACGCAACCCGAGGCGGCCGAATCGAGCTCGCCGGAGAGGGCGCCAGTGGTCGGAGCTGGGGCTGGCGACGAGGACGGCAAGGAGGCGGCGAGGCGGTGCGGAAGCCGAGGACGGTGGCGGTGGCGTGCGGCGGCGAACTGCGGCACCGGGGGCGGCGATGGTGCGTCGGCGTTGGAGGGCGGCGGCGGCCGGCGGCTGGGGAGCGGCGAAGGTGCGGCGACGCCGAGGTGGAGGCAGCACCGGAGCCGAGGAGGGAGGCGGCGCGGGGCGGGGACCTCGGGCGCGGGCGGCGTCTGGCGCCTCCGGGCCAGGAGGGCCGGCGCTGGGCCTGGCGGGCCTGCGTCGGTGGGGAGGCAGCGAAGCGGTCCCCAGGACAGGTGGCGGCGTCTGAGTGGTGCGGCGGGGCGGGCGGACACATCCGGCCGTCCGGATTTCGTCCGGCGGCGCGGAGGACGAAATAGACTAGGGTTTCAGATGAGGGGGGTCCGGATTTTCGGGAGGGGGTGTATATATAGGCATAGAGGGAGCTAGGAGAGTCCAAATGAGGTGCGGTTTGCGGCCACGCGATCGTGATCGAACGCTCTAGATGATGGAGCAGAATTAGGTGGGTTTTGGGCCAAATTGGAGGGGTGTTGGGCTGCAACACACACGAGGCCTTTTCGATCCCTCGGTTAACCGTTGGAGTATCAAACGAAGTCCAAATGGTACGAAACTTGACAGGCGGTCTACCAGTAGTAAACCAAGGCCGCTTGGCAAGTCTCGGTCCAATCCGGAAATGTTTAATCCCCACACATGAAAGAAAGCTAGAAATGGCCACCGGAGGAGAACGAAGCGCCGGAATGCAAAACGGACAACGGGGAAAAAGCTCGAATGCATGAGACGAACACGTATGCAAATGCAATGCACATGATGACATGATATGAGATGCATGACAACGATAACAACACACGGAGACAAACCCGAACCCAAGGAAATAAATATAACTTAACACCGGAAACGGCAAGAGTTGGAGTACAAATAGGGAAAGTTACATCCGGGGTGTTACACTCTCTCCCTAGACACTCAAACTTGTTGACTTGCTAGGGATTGAAAGAGGAGACCTAGATCTACACTTCCACCAAAGGATATTTGCTTCCCCATACTTTCTTGTGTGGATTTTTTTACTCTTGGGTGTTTGAGCACCCTAGACGGTTGAGGACACCTCGGAGCCACATTCCATTGTGGTGAAGCTCCGTGGTTTCGTAGGGAGCCTCCAATTCAGTTGTGGAGAGAGCCCCAACCTTGTTTGTAAAGGTTCGGTTGCCGCCTTCAAGGGCACCAATAGTGGAATAACGGCATCTCGCATTGTGTGAGGGCGTGAGGAGAATACGGTGGCCCTAGTGGCTTCTTGGGGAGCATTGTGCCTCCACACCGCTCCAACGGAGACGTACTTCCCCTCAAAAGGAAGGAACTTCGGTAACACATCCTTGTCTTCACCGACTCCAGTCTTGGTTATCTCGTACCTTTACTTCTGCAAGCTTATTTGTGTTATATCCCTTGCTTGCGTGTATGCTTATTGTGTTTGCATAATATAGGTTGCTCACCTAGTTGCATATCTAGACAACCTACTTTGATGCAAAGTTTAAATTGGTAAAGAAAAGTTAAAATTGTTAGTTGCCTATTCACCCCCCTCTAGTCAACTATATCGATCCTTTCAATTGGTATTAGAGCCTCGTCTCTTTATTAAGGACTTTACCGTCCGAAGAGTATGGTTGACACCGTAGACGGCGAGGAGGAGCACTCCGGTGCGAATCTATTCTCGTCTACGGCCGATGGTGAAACTGCGGTCTCTCCTGAGGAATTCAATGTGGCTTTGGACACATTGAAGACCTCCATGACGATCGAGGTTGAAAGCATGTTTAACAAATTCATAGAGGCGCTTAAATTACCCACCGCATCGATGAAAGTGGGTGATCCCTCTAACAAGGTGATAGATGCTAACTCCGACAAGGGGGAAGCTACTAGTCAAAAGGCTCCTTCTTCTAGTGGTAAAATTGGCAACGACATCTTTGCCCATGTGGAACCTCCGCTTACTTATGGTGGACCGATTCCTTCCACTCATTTGAATAATGTCGGTCCTCCCCCTAAGATTGTGAAAAATGAGGACTTTTATTCTTGGGTTTATCGCCTTAAGCGCAATTTAAACCATGTTAATACTAATCTTTGGAGAATCATTGAAGAAGGTTTCTATCCACATGACCGAAGCAACTTCACCCCTAGAGAAGCTACGTATAATCAATTCAACGAGAATGCTCTCTTCATCATCCAAGATGCAATTCCACCCGAAGATCCTGCGCATCTCCGGCCCTTCAACGTGGCCAAGGATGCATGGTGCCAAGTTGTTTCCCTCTACAGGGGGAGCGCAAGCATTCAACGCTCCAACTATGAAGTGGTGCAAGATGAAGCCGATGAGTTTGCAATGAAAGAAGATGAAGAACCCCGCGAGTTTATTGGAGATTAACTACTCTCGTGGTCTCACTCCGAGATCATGCAAGCACGGATATGGATGACAATTGGATCAAGCGCAAGTTCCTCAAGGCCATGATGCCTTACCACAAGGCCATGTCCTCCGTCATTCGTCATAGGCCGGATTTCCACACCTTGTCCTAAAGTGAAGTGTTGGATGAGTTTGTGGCTATGAGCATCTTGGACAAGACCGCCGACAATGCGGTGTTATGTTCTCAAAGAGAAAAGAAGCCCAACCTTGCCTTGAAGGCCAAG
This sequence comes from Triticum dicoccoides, assembly GCF_002162155.2. NCBI lineage: Eukaryota > Viridiplantae > Streptophyta > Magnoliopsida > Poales > Poaceae > Triticum > Triticum dicoccoides. The sequence continues at coordinate 142,675,014 of NC_041384.1, forward strand.
GTTAGTGTGGAAGAAGAGGACGAAGAGGAAGAAGAGGAGAGCAATCCCAAAGATACAAAGTATGCTTATCATGAACATATGGCTCCTGCTTCAAGGCAATTTTGGAGCAAGAAGAACACATGGTCCAACTTCAACAAAAACAACTCAAGAGGCGCGAAGGTCAAGCAATGAGTGAGGACATGCTATAATTGTGGCAATGTGAGCCACTTTATTGCGGAATGTCCTTATGAGAAGAGGGAAGACAATGGTGGGAAGCTCATCCGAAAAGACAAGGCCAAGTCCTTCCCCAACAAGATCAACTTCACCAAGAAAACTCCTCCCAAGGGGTTGCTAGCACAAGAAGTGTACAATGAGGATGCTGAAGATGGTGAGTAGGTTGCCATGGCCTCCGTTGCCATTGCGACAACTCCATGGGTGTCTCTCTTCGACTCACCCAATGAGAACATCGCCGCCAAGTGCCTCATGGCTAAAGCCACCAACAAGGTAACCCCCAACATAAAAACTACCATCATTAATAATCCTTGTTTGATGGATTGCATTGATGAACATGAGGGGTCTAATGTGGAGGAGAATGAATTTTAGTCCTTTATGAGTAAACTCAAGGGTAAATCCAAGAAGCACTTCGTTGCCTTCTTGGAACAACTTGGTGAAGCCAATGACATGATCGAGGCTCACGAAGATACCATCTCTAAGATGGAGGGGCATAGTCGTGACTATGCCGATGAGATTTTGGATCTTTCCAATGCTCTTGAGGAAGAGCGTGGTCATCGTTTGGCTCTTGAGGAGTCATACAACGATGACCATGCTAAACTAAAGAAAGATCTTGATCATGCTCTTGTTGTATCTCGTGTGCTAAACTCCGAGAAGGCCAAGCTTGGGGTTGATCTTGCTAGACTCAAAGAGGAGTTTGACTTACTTGACAAGGCTCACAAGGTCTTGAAGGGTGCTCATGCTAGACTCAAAGAGTCTCATGATCAACTCCAAGTAAAACTAACCAAGGAGAAAGCCACTTTTCCTCATATGGTCTTAATTGATAATGCAAATTCTACTAACCCGTGTTATGAGCATGTGCATCTTGTTGAGGAGAATGCAAAGTTGAAGTAGAAACTTGAGAAAGGCCTTGTGTCATGCATACAAGGCGAGAAGAATCTTAACGAAATTTTGAGCAATCAAAAGGAAGTTCTGGCCAAGGAAGGGATTGGGTACGCGCCCAAGTCCAAGAACAAGAAGAAGAATGAAAAGGCCAAATGACCTCCTCCTCTCAAGCAAACCTTTGTGAAGGAGGGAGAGGATGCCTCTAAGGATAAGAAGAAGAACAATGTGAAGGGTAGTGATGCCAAGAAGGGTAATGCTACCCTTCCCAACAAAGCCGATGACTTTAACCCTTCTTATGTGTTATGTTGTGCTAGTGATGGACATGTTTATGCCAAATTTTTTGGTTCTTCTTATGAGTACATTGAATGGTCTATTGGGTTCCTAAGACCCTTATTACTAACATCAAAGGAGCCATTACAAAATGGATACCTAAATCCAAGCATTGATCTCTTGTAGGTGTTTGCTTCTGGTGGGGGATCATGGTTGCTTGATAGTGGAGCCACTAATCATATGACCGGAAGCAAGATTCCATCTATGCCCACCAATGTCGAGTGGGGTGATGCCTCGTCCTCTAAGGTATTGGGACTTGGCAAGGTTGTCATTTCTCATGATCTCACGATCGAGAAGGTCATGCTTGTTGAATCCCTTGCATACAATTTACTTTTCGTACGTCAACTTGCACTCATGGGCTTTGCCACTTTCTTTGATATTGATACCGTGGCACTCTTGTGGAGCAAGACTCTTAAAGTAGCCTTTGTTGGGCATGTCGAGAATGTCTCCATGTGATTAACTTTTCGAGGCAACCCACTAAGACCGCGACATGCCTAATGGCTAAAGTTGACGTGGGATGGCTTTGGCATCACCGTTTAGCCCATGTCAATATGAGATCTTTGCAAAGTATTCTCAAGGGGGGCATGTCCGTGGACTAACAAATGTTAGTTTTGCTAAAGATCGTGCTTGAAGTGCTTGTATCGAAGGAAAGCTACATGAAAAGGCTCACCCTCCCATGACTATCATTTAATCGAAGAGGCCTTTGGAGCTCCTTCACTTGGATCTCTTTGGGCCTCCATCCTTTGATAGTCTTTGGGGTAGAAAGTATTGCTTGGTGATTGTGGATGATTATTCAAGATACACTTGGGTATATTTCTTCAAGAGGAAGAGCGATACCCAAGAAACCATCATTGACTTTGCAAATGAAGCTCAACGTCAACACAATGAAAAGATCTTGACAATAAGAAGTGACAATGGCACCAAGTTCAAGAACTACACCTTGGATGAGTTTCTTAGTGATGAGGGGATCAAGCATCAATATTCCACACCTTACACCCCTCAACAAAATGGTGTAGTGGAGAGGAAGAGCAGGACGTTGATGGATGCGGCAAGGACCATGATGGCGGAGTTCAAGTCTCCATACAAGTTTTGGGCCAAAGCCATCAACACCTCGTGTCATGCATCCAATCAGATCTATCTCTCCAAAGGCTTGAACAAGACTCCATATGAGATTCTCACTGGTAACAAGCCCAACCTCAAGTACTTCCGGGTGTTCGGATGTAAGTGTTTCATTCTCAATAAAGGTGTTCGGTTGTCTAAATTTGAGGCTAGAGCTTATTAGGGCCTATTTGTTGGTTATGCTACAAACTCTCATGCTTACCGTGTCCTCAATAAGTACACGGGACTTATTGAGGAGACATGTAACGTGGAGTTTGATGAGAATAACGGCTCCCAAGTGGAGCAAAGTGGCACTTGTGATGTAGGTGATGAAATTCCTCCCCAAGCCATAAGAAGAATGGGTGTTGGTTTTATCCTACCCATTGAGGATGCCCTTGTGGCCGAAGGAGAAGGACAATGTTCCACTCACCTGGAGCCATCACCAACCCAAGGCCCACATGCTTCTGAAGAACAAAGTGAAGGTCCTCAACCTCATGAACAAGACCAAGGGCAAGATCAACCTCGAGATGGTGTTGAATCACCAAGTGATTCCCAAGATCAAGTTCTCTCATCCAAGAAAGTTCAAGAGCAAGAGCAAGCTCAAGACCAAGAACAATCTCAAGACGACGCTCAAGATGATCAAGTGACCGCTCCTCAACTCACTCCGGAGGAGGAATTAGAGTGTCGTGCCGCCAAGATCGCATCCAATCTCTCAACAAAATGTCATCTCATGAAAAATGTGCTTGGAAGCATTCGAAAGGGGTAAGCACTCGTAGACAATTGGCAAACTATTGTGAACATCATGCGTTTGTCTCGTGTGTTGAACCCCAAAAGGTATATGAGGCGCTCGAAGATCTGGATTGGCTTAATGCCATGCATGAAGAACTCAACAATTTGGAGCACAACAAGGTGTGGAGATTGGTTCCAAGGCCAACAAGGAACCATAATGTCATTGGAACCAAGTGGATATTCAAGAACAAGCAAGATGCTCATGGAATTATCGTTCGCAAGAAGGCTCGTTTGGTAGCACAAGGCTACTCCCAAGTTGAGGGTATCGACTACGGTGAAACCTTTGCTCCTGTTGCTCGCCTTGAATCCATTCGTTTGTTCATTGCTTATGCTTCTCATCACAACTTTAAGTTGCAACAAATGGATGTGAAGAGTGCTTTTCTTAATGGTCCTATTAATGAGTTGGTGTATGTCAAGCAACCCCCCGGGTCCGAGGATCCCTATTTTCCCGATCATGTGTACCAACTCGATAAGGCACTCTATGGCCTTAAACAAGCCCCACGTGCGTGGTATGACCACCTTACCGAGTTGTTGCAAGATCGCGGTTTTGAAATTGGGAAAATCGACCCCACTCTTTTTACTAAGAAGGTTAATGGGGAGTTGTTTGTGTGCTAGCTATATGTTGATGATATTATCTTTGGTTCCCCTAACAAAGCTTTCAATGAGGAATTTGCCGCACTCATGACCTGCAGGTTCAAGATGTCCATGATGGGAGAGTTGAAGTTCTTCCTTGGGTTCAAAGTCAAGAAACAAAGAGAAGGAACCTTCATCAACCAAGCCAAATACACTGAAGACATGCTCAAGAGATTCAAGCTAAGTGATGTAAGCCGGCTTCCACTCCAATGCCCGTCAAATGCCAACTTGACATAGATCCCAATGGTAAAGCGATGGATCAAAAGGTATATCGCTCCATGATTGGCTCCTTGCTTTACCTTTGTGCATCTAGACCGGATATCATGTTCAGTGTGGGAATTTGTGCATGGTTTCAAGCCGCACCTAAGGAAATCCACTTTGTGGCGGTCAAGCGAATCTTTCGATATTTGGCTCATACCCCAAACTTTGGCTTATGGTATCCAAGAAGATCTAACTTCAACCTTATGGGATATTCGGACTCCGATTGGGCGGGAGACAAAGTGGATAGGAAGTCCACTTCCAGAGGGTGCCAATTCCTTGGTTGCTCTTTGGTGAGTTGGTCTTCCAAGAAGCAAAGTTGTGTGTCTCTCTTCCACTGAAGCGGAGTATGTGGCCGCCGGTAGTTGTTGTGCACAACTTCTATGGATGAGGCAAACTTTAAAGGATTACGATGTCATTTGTGACAAAGTGACTCTTTGGTGTGACAATGAAAGTGCCATCAAGATTTCTCTCAACCCGGTGCAACACTTCAAGATGAAGCACATTGAGATTCGGTATCACTTCATCCGGGATCATATTAGGCGAGGGGAGACCGAACTCAACTATGTCAACACTCATGATAACCTTGCAGATATCTTCATGAAGCCCTTGGATGAAGCAAGCTTTCGCGAGTTAAGGCATGAGCTAAATATCACTGATTCGAGCAATGTTGCTTGAAACTGTGCACACCACATCCTACTCATCTTGTTATCTTGTTCTAGGTGTAGGCATGGACATAGGGGGAGTGTTGTTCTCTCAATGAACTCTTCCTCCCCCCATTATGCATAAATTGATCAACTCTTAAACATTAGCCATTTTTGATGGTACTTGTGCTTCAAAGACGAGTTTTGGTCATGGGCCCAAGGATAATTCTTTGTAGTGCCATACCAATTGACTCAAACATAGGTGGCTCCGGCCGCCGCCCTCTCTTGGGAGAGGTTGTGTTTCGTGTTTGTCCTTGTTGCTTTTGTTGCCCTTGTCATTTTCTAGGTCCTAGGTGTAGTAATCTCAAATTGTGGTTTTTACTTCGTTGGTTTCCTTTTAGTCTCTTGGAGATCCTCACACCAGATTCCAGTGTCTTCTCTATCCCAAGCCTTTCTCCTTCCCCCATAAACCTTCTATTCCACTTGCACACATTTGATCATGGTTCAGTTAATGGTGACTGGGCGGTACAACCGGTGTTACGGGTGGTTCAACCGCTGGTGCACTCAGGTTGTGCCGTCCCAGAAGGGCTCCTAGCGGTGCTTGAGCGGTTCCACCACTCAACCTCCGGGTGTCCGTCCTGCCGGTACTACCGGTTGGTTAAAGGTGGTAATACCGCTGCCTTCTTAGCGACAGAAGTACCGCCCACAACCACTGGCCCGTACCAGGAAGCGGTACAACCGCTCCCTCGAGCAGTACAGCCGTTGTGCATCTATGGGCCTATATATAGCCGACGGGGCTGAAGGGTTTTATTTTTCCCCCTCATCCCCTGTCCTTCCCATCTCGTGCCCTAGCCGCTGGTCGCCATTGCCCCTGCCCCGGAGTGCTTCTCGCGCTTCCGATCCGTGGACTCTCCGTGGATTCTCTCCATGGAGGCCTCCCCCTTCCCGATCTCTTCCCATGGATGCCGGTAATGCCCCATGTCCTTCGTTCTTCGTTCTAAGGTTCTTTCCCTTTTCTTAGAGCATTACTTGACATTCCGCATTTATTGTTTAAACTATTGGGTGGAAGAGATCTGTATTTGCCTCCTGCTTAGATTGCATTTCTTAGAGGTTAGAATATGGCTAGTGTGATTCTTATCTCGTGGTTAGATCCATCTTCTACTGGTAGTGTCACTGTTCAGCGGTTCCACCGCCTCTAGGGGCGGTACAACCGCTGGAGCAGTAATACCGGTAGGAGACCCGGTATAACAGCTAGAGCGGTACTACCGATAGGATTCCCGGTACAACCGTGATATCTGAACCACATAGCCCTGTTCCGTCTTCTCTGTTTTTGCAATCTATCTATTCCTCTGCTCGTGTATGCAATCCTCTCATCTTTGCTGGGTTTCTTGTGTTCTCCTCGTGTGTTTGTGCAGGTGGCTCTAGTTCTCGCTCCGCTCCTCGCAAGACCAACAAGCGGGCTAGGAGATGCCCGCGCCCTGCTGAGTCTGATGAAGAGGTTGTGGTTCCCACCAAGCCCACTCGTCGTGCGAAGTCTGCCATTGCCAAGCAACGTGTGGTTATGCCCTTGCACCATTGGAAAGCCAAGGATTGGGAAGCCTTTCGCTCAAAGAATCCTTACGAGGTTCCCATTGCTCCTCGTTGGACCACCGTTCAGTTCCGGAATGAGATGCAGGTGCGGATTGTTCATGAACTCTTTGAGCACAAGAAGAACAGGTATGCCAAGCAGTGGACCATTGATCTTGACCATTGGAGGAACAACTTGGAATATTTTGGTGAGGCTTTGGCTCTCTGTGAGCAATTCGATTTGGTCAAGCTCATGTCATTGAACTGTGATTTTGATGTTCAACTTATCCATCAGTTGTATGCCACTGTTCATTTTGGAGAAGATGATGCTCGCACACTCACATTCATGTGCCGTGATGAGCCCTTTCAACTTGCCTGGAGAGCTTTCTGTAATGCTCTTGGATATGATGACACAGGCATTGAGGTAAATGGAGGCATTCGTCCTCACGACCATCCTAAGTCCATGCCTAAGGAGAAGCTTGCCCCTCTGTACATTCGTGGTCGTGGCATTATTGGAGAATCCAAGGATTTGGTGAAGGTCTATGACATCATGCATAGTGTGTTTCGCAATGTGCTTCTGCCCAAGGTGGGAAATCAAGATGAAATTCATGGCTACCTTGTTGACTTGATGGTTGCTATGAAAACCAAGGTGGGATCTGGTGCAACGTTTGATGTGACCAACTGACTATGGCACGAGATGTACAACATGGTCATCTACAGAGAGGTCCCCATTTATGCTTCGTTTTTCATGTGCGTTCTGAACTTAGTTTGGGCGGTTCGTCGTCCTGGAGAGCGTCTTACTTTTCCAGACAATCTCACGGTTCATGAGGTCAATCTACTCAAGAATAAGAAGCATGTCGAGCCTCGCTTTCCTGCGAATGATCCCGAGGATGTTTATGCCACTTCAGAGGATGAGGACTTTGAGATGGAGCCAGGGACGAATGTAACACCCCCGATTCAATCGTACACTAATCATACACGCAAACGTGTATGATCAAGATCAGGGACTCACGGGAAGATTTCACAACACAACTCTACAAATAAAATAAGTCATACAAGCACCATATTACAAGCCAGGGGCCTCGAGGGCTCGAATACAAGGGCTCGATCATAAATGAGTCAGCAGAAGCAACAATACCTGAGTACAGACATAGGTAAACAAGTTTGCCTTAAGAAGACTAGCACAAACAGGGATACATATCGAAAGAGGCGCAGGCCTCCTGCCTGGGATCCTGCTAAACTACTCCTGGTCGTCATCAGCGGCCTGCACGTAGTAGTATGCACCTCCAGTGTAGTAGGAGTCATCGTCGACGGTGGCGTCTGGCTCCTAGACTCCGCCGTCTGGTCGCAACAATCGGGTATAGAAAGGGGGAAAGGGGAGCAAAGCAACCGTGAGTACTCATCCAAAGAACTCGCAAGCAAGGAGCTACACTACATATGTATGCATTGGTATCAAATGCAAAAGGGTAGCATATGTGGACTGAACTACAGAACGCCAGAATAAGAGGGGGATAGCTAGTCCTATTGAAGACTACGCTTCTGGCAACCTCCATCTTGCAGCATGTAGAAGAGAGTAGATGGTAAGTTCACCAAGTATCATCGCATAGCATAATCCTACCCGGCGATCCTCTCCTCGTCGCCCTGTTAGAGAGCAATCACCGGGTTGTATCTGGCACTTGGAAGGGTGTGTTTTATGTAGTATCCCGTTCTAGTTGTCATAAGGTAAAGGTACAACTCCGGGTCATCCTTTTACCGAGGGACACGGCAATTCGAATAGATAAACTTACCTATAGGGGTGCACCACATTTCCCAACACGCTCGATCCCCTTTGGCCGGACACACTTTCCTGGGTCATGCCCGGCCTTGGAAGATCAACACGTCGCAGCCCCACCTAGGCACAACAGAGAGGTCAGCATGCCAGTCTAAATCCTATGGCGCAGGGGTCTGGGCCCATCGCCCATCACACACCTGCATGTTGCGAGGGCGGCCAGAAACAGACCTAGCCCCCGTAATACAAGAGCAGGCTTACGGTCCAATCCAGTGCGTGCCGCTTAGTCGCTGACGTCACGAAGCTTCGGCTGATACCACGATGTCGAGTGCCCATAACTGTTCCCGTGTAGTTGGTTAGTGCATATTGTCCAGTGGCCAGATTCAGATCAAATACCAAGATCTCGTTAAGCGTGTTATTTTGAAATAACCGTGGACGCCGACCAGGGCCAGGCCCACCTCTCTCCTAGGTGGTCTCAACCTACCCTGTCGCTCCGCCACAAAGATCCACTCAGAGGGCCGTCGGGACAAACGTCCTTTCGGACCCAATCCGTGAATCACTCGCGGGTACTCTACGAGCCGACCCGAGTTTAGTCACCACAGGTATCATATAATATGTATATAAGTATATACCCGTCATCACCTCCCGAGTGATCACGGCCTGATAGTATATCATTGGCAGACGGACAAGAATGTAGGGCCACTGATGATAAACTAGCATCCTATACTAAGCATTTAGGATTGCAGGTAAGGTATCAATAACTGTAGCAACAATGACAGGCTATGCATCAGGATAGGATTAACGGAAAGCAGTAACATGCTACACTACTCTAATGCAAGCAGTAGAGAGAAGAATAGGTGATATCTAGTGATCAAGGGGGGACTTTCCTAGTTGCTCTGGCAAGTAGGGGTCGTCAACAACGTAGTCGGTCGGGGCACCAACAGCGGTATGAGGTGATACCGGTGAAGGGGGGAAACATCCGGGAAAATATCCCCGGTGTTTCACGTTTTCAAATAGATGAATCTGAGGGGGAAAGTTGCGTGTTTGCTATGCTAGGGGTGTGTGGGGGACGAACGGGCTACGTATCCGGATTCGTCTCGTCGTTCTGAGCAACTTTTATCTACAAAGTTTTTCCATCCGAGCTACGGTTTATTTTATATTGATTTTGAAAGATTTAAATAATTTTTTGCATTTATTTAATTATTTTAATTCAAAATTATCCAGAATAGTGCTTGTTGATGTCAGCATGACGTCAGCAGTCAAATGGTCAGTTGACTGGTCAAACTGACATGTGGGTCCCACATGTCATAGGCTGAAGACTAACTATTTGTCAACATTTAATTAACAGGTTAATTAAAGTTAATTAGTTAACGAAGCAGTGTTAATTAAGTTAATTAATTATTATTTATTTATTTAATTCTTTTTTTAATTTATTTTTTTCAATTTTTTTAACAAACGTTCTGGGGCGTGGGGCCTAGCTGTCATAGGCCCCTGTGGCCTTTAGCGGGTCGGGCGGGCATGGCCCGAACGGGCGCTGGTCCGTGGGGGAGCACCCGGTTGGGCGTTGCGGGCGCCGGTGTCCACGATGGTGCAGTCGCAGTCGGCCGGAAGCGGGCTGGGACGACGGCCAGCGAGGAGGCCGCGAGCGAGCGACGCGAGGGGGAGCGGGATGAGCGGGTGACGGTGGGTGGTAGCAGCCGCAGCAGCGGTGACGAGCTACGACGACGTGCGGGGCAGCAGCGAGCAGCAGGGGGAGGCGAGCTGGCACGGCCGGCAAAGACGACTATGGGACGAGGCGGGCGTGGTCAGCAGTGAC
>NC_041384.1:142685366-142694635 GCF_002162155.2 Triticum dicoccoides
GAAGGGAGGAAGCTCACGGCGGTGCGTAGGGACTAGGCAGCAAGGCGTGAGGAGGAGGACGGGGACGACGTGTCGTAGGCGAGGCAGGCCGGCGAGGAGGAGGAGGCAGGCCGGCGAGGTGGCGCGGGCTCCGGGCGGCGGCGTCCTGGCGCGGGGCGGCGGTTGGCACGGTGAGCCCCGATCCGATCTAGATCGGGGGGAGGGGAACGACGTGGGGGAGGTGTGGGGGTGTCGGTGGGATAGGGTTTGACAGGGGTGGGGTTATGGAGTGAGGGGGCGGCCTGTTGGGCCTTTTGCCCAGTTCGGCTAGTGGCCTGTTGGGCCGGAGCCCAGTGGGGAGTGCTTTCTTTGTTTTGTTTTCTATTTTGTATTTTCCTTTTCTTTTATTTTTTATTCTTTTCTATTTTATTTATTTTAGAGCATTTTAGTATTTTCTAAAATGAGTTTCCTCCACTATTATTACTAGTGAAATATGTGTCATCGACCGAACATTTTTGTTTAGACGTTTGAAAACTTTTGATGTTTGAAAATATTTAAATTTTGAATTTGAAAAGTTTAGAACCGACGCGAGATTAAACAATGACAGAGGTGACGTGGCATATTTAGCAGAGATTTACTGTAGCCAAATTATCCGGGCGTTACAAAACTCCTCCACTACAAGAAATCTCGTCCAGAGATTTTAGGAGGTAGAGGGAAACAGTGCGGGGTTCATCACGCAGGCAGTCCTCGTGCTTCCAAGTGGCTTCATCTTCAGAATGATGCGACCACTGGACCTTGAGGAATTTGATCGCCTTTTGACATGCAGACCGGATGCTCTTTATAGGAGAGGTCCTGCTGCAATTCAAGCACTTCATGATCCATTGCTCGGATTGGGTCCTTGAAGCAATGGCAGAGCTGTGACACATGGAACACATCATGAACATGAGAAAGGTTCGGCAGAAGCTCCAGTTGATAGGCCACTTTTCCACGCCTTTCGAGAATAGTGAAGGGACCGATATAGCGAGGAGCTAGCTTGCCCTTGATCCCGAAGAGGTGAGCAGCCTTCATTGGTGTAACTCAAATCCCTTGCCCTTGATCTCAAGGCCACTTTTCCACGCCTTTTCGCCAGGTTGATAGACCATGTCTTTGTGATGACGGTTATACTGACTTTTCTAGCGTGACTGAGCAGTCTTGAGATTCTCGCGAATAATGCGGACTTGTTCTTCGGCCTATTGGATAATATCCAGACCGAAGAGTGGACGTTCCCCAGTTTCTAACCAGTTCAGAGGGGTTCGACACTTTCGTCTATATAACACTTCAAAGGGGGCCATCTTCAGACTAGCTTGATAGCTATTATTATAAGATAACTCGGCATACAAAAGAGATTCCTCCCATTTCTTGCCGAAGGAAATTACACAAGCTCAAAGCATGTCTTCGAGAACTTGGTTGACACGTTCAACTTGCCCTTGCGACTGAGGATGAAACGCAGTACTGAACGACAAATGAGTCCCCATAGCTTCTTGGAAACTTGCCCAGAATCTTGAAGTGAACAAGCTACCACGGTCTAAACTGATAACCAGTGGAATACCGTGAAGTGAAACAATTCTGGACATGTAGAGAGTTGCACACTGACTAGCAGTGATTGTTTCTTTGACCGCCAGAAAATGTGCAACTTTAGAAAGCTGGTCAATGACGACAAGAATAGCATCATTACCCTTCTGCGATTTGGGAAACCCAGTGACGAAGTCCATTTCAACATGGTCCCATTTCCATTCAGGAATAGTGATAGGTTGCAGAGTTCCAGCGGGCCTTTGATGCTCTGCTTTGATACAGCGGCAAACATCACACTCAGCAACATAACAAGCAATGTCTTGCTTCATATTAGACCACCATCTCTGACGAATGTCCTGGTACATCTTTGTACTACAGGGATGAATAGACAAAGGTGTATCATGAGCTTCTTTCATAACCTCCTGTGTCATATCCTGGCTTTCCTCTAAACATGGCACCAGTAGGTGGCCCTTGAAGTACAAGCTGTCATCATCAGCAATAGTGAAGAATGTGGGCTTTCCTTCTGTGAGGTAGCGCTTGATCTTGTGGGCTTGAGAGTCATACTTTTGTATCGTTTTGACGCTGTTCATGAGATCTGGTATAGCAACCAGGGTATTGAGAGAACCCTGGGTAACTACGTGGAGGTTCATCTTGCGGCACTCGGGGGGAGGGGGAGCGAGTGCACCCAAAGGAACTATACGGAGGTTCATCTTTCTGAATTCTTCAACAAGCGAGGGCTGAACTTTGTGAACCTGGAGGTGGTTGCAGTAAGACTTGCGGCTCAAGGCATCAGCCATTACACTAGCCTTTCCTGGGGTATAGGATATACCCACGTCAAAGTCTGCAACAGTCTCCATCCATCTCTACTGACGGAGGTTCAGATCTGGCTGAGTAAACAGATACTCCAGACTTTGGTGGTCGGTGAAGATCTCTCAATGATTGCCGAGAAGGAAATGTCGCCACTGTTTCAGAGCATGAATGACAGCAGCAAGTTCGAGGTCGTGAACTGGGTACTTTTCTTCATGAGGGCGCAGTTGACGAGAGGCATAACCAATCACTCTGCGCTCTTGCATTAGGACACAGCCTAATCCTTGACTAGAAGCATCGCAGTAAATGACGAAGTCCTTCTTAGTATCAGGTGGAGCAAGCACTGAAGCAGAAGTCAACTTGTCTTTGAGTGCCTGGAAGCTTTCCTGACACTTGTCTGTCCATTGGAACTTGACACCCTTATGCAATAGGTTAGTCAGAGGCCTAGCGATCTTGGAGAAGTTCTCGACGAATCGACGGCAATAGCTGACGAGACTGAGAAAACTTCGAACTTGTCTGACATTCTTCGGAGGAGTCCAATCGAGAATAGCCTGGACTCGTTCAGGGTTGACGGCAATACCATCCTTGGAGATGACATGCCCAAGATAGGTTACTTCGAGGAGCCAGAATTCACACTTGGAATACTTAGCATACAGTTGATGCTCCCGTAGCTTTTCCAGCACAAGACGAAGATGTTCAACATGTTCCTCTTTGTTCTTGGAATATACAAGGATATCATCCAGATAAACCACGATGAACTTGTCGAGGTAATCCATGAATATGTAGTTCATCAGACGACAGAAGGTGGCTGGAGCATTCGTTAAGCTGAATGACATGACGGTGTACTCGTAAGATCCATATCGAGTCACGAAGGCGGTCTTTGGGATATCCTCTTCACGAACACGGATCTGGTGGTAACCCAACCTCAAGTCGAGTTTGGAGAACACTGATGAACCGGACAATTCATCATAAAGATAATTGATCCGAGGGAGGGGATATTTGTTCTGTATAGTGGCTTGGTTAATAGGATCATAATCTTGGACTAATCGGTTTGTCCCATCCTTCTTCTTAACAAAGAGAGAAGGTGCTCCCCAAGGATAGCAACCAGGGTGAATGAAACCTTTGCGAAGAGATTTGTTGATTTCCTCCTTAAGCTCAATGAGTTCATGCGGCGGCATCTTGCAGGGTCGTTTGGCTATAGGAGTGGTGCATGGTTTCAAGTCAATGATGAATTTGACCGCTCTAGCAGGGGGATTCCCTGGAAGTTCTTCCGGAAATATGTCTTGAAATTCACGAACAACGAGAATGTTTTCAATGCCCTCGAGTGGTGCAGCATTCAATGCATTCAAGGCATAAAGCCGTGCCTCGGCATTCTAAACCAGATGAGCCTGGTAAGTAATTATTTCATCAGAAGGGTGTAGCAGATGGATGGTCTTAGTGGCGCAAACTATAGAAGCCGTATGCGCTTTCAACCAATCCATTCCCAAAATGAGATCAATGCTACAGGACTTCAGTACGATGGGAGAGACAAGGAATTCTAGTCCTTTGATTTCAATGGGGACATCATTGCAAATCATGGAGGTCTGACATTGGCCCGCGGGGGTGTGTACTCTCTTCGCTTGTAATGCCATGCATGAATGCAAAATCCTCTGACATGAATGAATGTGATGCACCTGTATCAAATAAAACAGATGATGGTACTGAATTTATGAGGAGTGTACCCATCACGGTAGCAGGCTGGTCTAGAACTTCATTGAGATCAACGTGGTTGGCATGAACACGACCATAAGACCTGGCATTGTTGTTGCGAGGCTGGTTGCTTCCACGGCCAGCTGCGGGAAGGGCCAGTTGATTCTGATTCTGATGGTAGTCTCTGGCACGGTGAGTTGGTTGACCACACTTGTAGCAGAGACCATTATTGGGAGTGGGAACAGGAGCTCGGGGTGGTGGAGCTGGAAGTCTTGGCTGCCTAGTTGGTGGGGGAGGCAGACGCGGTGTAGCATAGGACTGCCTTGGAGCAGGTGCAGTTGGCTGGTACATGCTGTTGGAAATCCATATCCTATGCTTCTGTGAGGACGGGCCCGAAGATGAGCCCGTGTCACGGTTGCGCCTGTGAGAGCTCTGGTGTTCCTGCAGACCAGTTTCGATATTGATGGCCTTGTTCACCAAGGTGGCGAAATCAGCAAAGTCATGCACTAGAAGTGTGAGCTTGATGTTAGCTTGAAGGCCATCACGGAACTTCTCCTGTCTGCATGCATCAGTTGCAATGTCTTCTTCAGCATAGCGGGACAAGTCTAGAAACTCTCGCTGATAAGCTTCCACTGTTTTTTTGCCTGGGCGAGGTTGCGGAACTCGCGCTTCTTACGGTCCATGACTCCCTGAGGAATGAAGCGGGCACGGAAAGCAGCTTGGAAGTCTGGCCAGGTGATGATTGTTCCAACCGGCAGAGTACGCCTGTGGCTGTCCCACCATTGAGCAGCGGGTCCTTTCAGGAAGAAGGAAGCAACGGTGACATAGCTAGCAGGGGCTACATCAGCAGACTCCATCTCATAGGTGATGTCACAGAGCCAGTCATCAGCATCCAGATGCTGAGTTGAGCTGCGGTACACAGTTGGGTTGAGGCGCATGAAATCCTGCAGAGTCACTTGGGCTGGCTGCTGGTTCATATTGGGACGAGGAAACTGAGCCATCATAACCTCCATGAACTGGCGATTCATCTCGAGCTGCTGGATCATACCAGCCATGTACTCAGGTGGAGGTGGGGCATAGCCACCACGACCACGACCACCTAGTCTAACCATCCTGCTAAAATATAATAGGGGTAGTTTAGCATTGAGAAATTTGCAAAGACAAACATCATTCGTGATGAAGCATGCGCAATGAAAGAAGCAGATAGATACTACATAGTAGTCGGCATATCTTACAAAAGGGATCATGCATAGAGTTCGGTAACAGAGTTCAGTACACAGACTAAGAACATCATAGGCGGCACGCAGGCTCACGGCGAATGCATCTAACACTAACAAGCAATCCTACATCAGTCCCAGGAGGAACCATGGAGGTAGGTGTAGCCGGACAGCTGGTAGTGACGCGCCGGGAAGTCCTCCACGTCAGTAGCCTGGGGTCCACGGATACTCTCGTGCAGAACCCGACGCGCAGGTGGCAGAAGAGGACCAAGTGCGTGAGAGTAGCCTCCCACATCTGGCCAGCAGACACCCTGGGGCATCACGGTCCTGGTAGGGTAGATCACAGAAGGCGACATATCACCAGATCGGACAAAGGGGTGCAACAACATCAGAGCATGGTAAAGGTGCTGACGGGTGATGTAAAACTCGTGGGTAAGAGCTCGGTTAGCTCTATCCAGTCCATCAGCATACAGAACCAGGTTCTGATGGTAGAAGGGCTCTTTGGTGATGGTGGAGTACGCAGCAGTGTAGTATCCCTCCGCACCAACATCGGATGCGATAGCAATGTGCCTGAAAGGGGAGGTGTCCAACTCCCGATACTCCCCACGAAGACATGTCAGAGTAGCATAAGCAGCATCGTGGACTGCCATGTCGATAGTCACTCCAACACCATGAGCAGTGTGCAGCACGGTAGTGGAGTCATACTCCCGAGAGTAGAGGTGGACGATGGCACGATACTGCTCCTAGTTAAAGTCCTGGTACCCCTCGTAGACGTTGTACTCAGGGCGCCAGCGATAACCCAGATATGTCATCATCTCAACTAACACAAGCAGGTGATCCTGAGACACCAATGGCCGCCGCGTGGCACACGACCTGTCTCATGGGTTCCATCTGAAAACAAAGATGTTTCAAAGGAGTCAAATGATAGTGTGGAGAATGTTCAATATACTACTCTAAGGAATATCTAGGGCTTATCCAACTTTGGGTTGAATGTGGTCACGGGATCCTAATGTTAGAGTTAGTAAATTCGTTTAACCTGAGTAGAAGAGAGTTCAGAGTCCCGGAGTAAAGATCGAGGAGTAAAAGATCCTAATACCACCCAAATGGTGACGTGGGCCCGTAAGACACACATCCATGTTAGTAAAAAGTTTTGCAGTCGGCTCTGATACCAACTTGTGACACCCCCGATTCAATCATACACTAATCATACATGCAAACGTGTACGATCAAGATCACGGACTCACGGGAAGATATCACAACACAACTCTACAAATAAAATAAGTCATACTAGCATCATATTACAATCCAGGGACCTCGAGGGCTCGAATACAAGGGCTCGATCATAGACAAGTCAGCGGAAGCAACAATATCAGAGTACAGACCTAGGTAAACAAGCTTGCCTTAAGAAGGCTAGCACAAACAGGGATACATATCGAAAGAGGCGCAGGCCTCCTGCCTGGGATCCTCCTAAACTACTCCTGGTCGTCGTCAGCATCCTGCACGTAGTAGTAGGCACCTCTAGTGTAGTAGGAGTCGCCGTCGACGATGGCATCTGGCTCCTGTACTCCACCGTCTGGTCGCAACAATCGGGTATAGAAAGGGGGAAAGGGGGAGCAAAGCAACCGTGTGTACTCATCCAAACTACTCGCAAGCAAGGAGCTACACTACATATGTATGCATTGGTATCAAATGGAAAAGGGTAGCGTATGTGGACTGAACTGCAGAATGCCAGAATAAGAGGGGGATAGCTAGTCGTATCGAAGAGTACGCTTCTGGCAACCTCCATCTTGCAGCATGTAGAAGAGAGTAGATGGTAAGTTCACCAAGTATCATCGCATATCATAATCCTACCTGGCGATCCTCTCCTCGTCGCCATGTTAGAGAGAGATCACCGGCTTGTATCTGGCACTTGGAAGGGTGTGTTTTATTTAGTATCCGGTTCTAGTTGTCATAAGGTAAAGGTACAACTCTGGGTCGTCCTTTTACTGAGGGACACGGCTATTCGAATAGATAAACTTCCCTGCAGGGGTGCACCACATTTCCCAACACGCTCGATCCCCTTTGGCCGGACACACTTTCTTGGGTCATGCCCGGCCTCGGAAGATCAACACGTCGCATCCCCACCTAGGCACAACAGAGAGGTCAGCACGCCGGTCTAAATCCTATGGCGCAGGGGTCTGGGCCCATCGCCCATTGCACACCTGCAGGTTGTGAGGGCTGCCGGAAGCAGACCTAGCCCCCGTAATACAAGAGCAGGCTTACGGTCCAATCCGGCGCGTGCCGCTCAGTCGCTAACGTCACGAAGGCTTCGGCTGATACCATGATGTCGAGTGCCCATAACTGTTCCCCATAGTTGGTTAGTGCGTATAAGCCAGTGGCCAGACTCAGATCAAATACCAATATCTCGTTAAGCGTGTTATTTTAAAATAACCGTGGACGTGGACCAGGGCCAGGCCCACCTCTCTCCTAGGTGGTCTCAACCTACCCTGTTGCTCCGCCACAAAGATCCACTCAGAGGGCCGTTGGGACAAACGTCCTTTCAGACCAAATCCGTGAATCACTCGTGGGTACTCTACGATCCGACCCGACTTTAGTCACCACATGTATCATATAATATGTATATAAGTATATACCTGTGATCACGTCCCGAGTGATCACGGCCCGATAGTATAGCACTGGCAGACGGACAAGAATGTAGGGCCACTGATGATAAACTAGCATCCTATACTAAGCATTTAGGATTGCAGGTAAGGTATCAATAACTGTAGCAACAATGACAGGCTATGCATCAGGATAGGATTAATGGAAAGCAGTAACATGCTACACTACTCTAATGCAAGCAGTAGAGAGAAGAATATGTGATATCTGGTGATCAAGGGGTGGCTTGCCTGGTTGCTCTGGCAAGTAGGGGTCGTCAACAACGTAGTCGGCTGGGGCACCAGCAGCGGCAACAGTCTCATAGTCTACCGGAGAGAAGAAGGGGAAGAAACAATGAATACAATGCAAACAGATGCATCTCGATGCATGACATGACAAGTAACGTTGCTAGGTGTGCCCTAACGCGGTATGAGGTGATACTGGTGAAGAGGGGAAATATCCAAGAAAATATCCCTGGTGTTTCGCCTTTTCAGACAGATGAATCGGAGGTGGAAAGTTGCGTGTTTGCTATGCTAGGGGTGTGTGGCGAACGAACGGGCTGTGTATCCGGATTCGTCTCGTCGTTCTGAGCAACTTTCATGTACAAAGTTTTTCCATCCGAGCTACAGTTTATTTTATATTGATTTTAAAATATTTAAATCATTTTTAGCATTTATTTAATTATTTTAATTCAACATTATCCAGAATAGTGCCTGTTGACGTCAGCATGACGTCAGCAGTCAAACAGTCAGTTGATTGGTCAAACTTACGTGTGGGCCCCACATGTCATAGGCTGAAGACTAACTATTTGTTAACATTTAATTAGCAGGTTAGTTAAAGCTAATTAGTTAACGAAACAGTGTTAATTAAGTTAATTAATTATTATTATATTATTTAATTCTTTTAATTAATTTTTTTAACAAACGTTCTGGGGCACAGGGCCCAGCTGTCATAGGCCCATATGGCCTTTAGCGGGTCGGGCAGGCGTGGCCCGAACGGGCGCTAGTCAGTGGGGGAGCACCCGATTGGGCGCTGCGCACGCTGGTGGACACAGCGGTGCGGCCGCAGTCGGCTAGAAGCGGGCTGGGATGGTGGCCAGCGAGGAGGCCACGGGCGAGCGGCGCGAGGGGGAGCGGAATGAGTGGGTCATGGTGGGTGGTAGCAGCCGCAGCAGCGGTGACGAGCCGCGGCAGTGCGCGGGGCAGCAACGAGCAGCAGGGGGAGGCGAGCGGGCGCGGTCGGCAACGACGGCTACAGGACGAGGCGGGCGCGGTTAGCAGCGACGCTAGATAGGAGTAGGAGCTAAGCAGTAGGCGGGGGGAGGGAGCAGCAGCAGCATCGGGCGTAGTGACAAGGTGAGCGCTGGCGCAGGCGGCGGAAGTGGCGGTG
>NC_041384.1:142694852-142752905 GCF_002162155.2 Triticum dicoccoides
GTGGCCGCGGAAGACTGTGGCCGGGTAGCGGGGCTCGCGCAGGCGCAGGTGGGCGCAGGGGTGGCGCAAGGCGACTAGCGCACACGGCGGGACACCCGGTGCGGATGGAGCGCGCGCGGGGGCGTGCACCAGCGACGCCGCGTGCGAGCGGGGCGGGTCTACGACAGGTGGGCCGGGGAGCGGGCGCGGACCGTGGGCGCGGCGGGGGGATGGCGCTGGCGACAGAGAGGGGAAGGAAGGAAGCTCACGGCGGTGCGTAGGGACTAGGCAGCAAGGCGTGAGAAGGAGGACGGGGACAGCGTGTCGCAGGGGAGGCAGGCCGGTGAGGAGGAGGAGGCAGGCCGGCAAGGTGGCGTGGGCTCCGGGCGGCGGCGTGCTGGCGCGGGGCGGCGGTTGGCGCGGCGAGCCCCGATCCGATCTGGATCGGGGGGAGGGGAACGACGTGGGGGAGGAGTCGAGGTGTCGGTGGGATAGGGTTTGACTGTCATGGGGTTATGGAGTGAGGGGGCGGCCTGTTGGCCCTTTTGCCCAGTTGGGCTAGTGGCCTCCTAGACCGTAGTCCAGTGGGGGCTGCTTTCTTTTTTTGTTTTCTATTCGGTATTTTCCTTTTCTTTTATTTTTTATTCTTTTCTGTTTTATTTATTTTAGAGCATTTTAGTATTTTCTAAAATGAGTTTCCTCCAATATTATTACTAGTGAAATATGTGGCACCAACCGAACATTTTTGTTTAGACGTTTGAAAACTTTTGATGTTTGAAAATGTTTAAATTTTGAATTTGAAAAGTTTTGAACCGACACGAGATAAACAGTGACGGAGGTGACGTGGCATATTTAGCAAAGATTTACTGTAGCCTAATTATCCGGGCGTTACAACGAAGCCCTCTTGGGTGACCAAGCTCGCTGCCAAGGTGAAGAAGACTTTCTGCCTCCAGTCTGACATTCAGAAGGGGTTGTATGAGGCACATGTCAATGAGAAGCATGCTCGGCGTCCTCAGATTGTGATGATGAAGCACCTCAACATGCCTGTTCAGAGTGGTTTTGAGAAGAGCATCACACCGGAGGAGCGATGGATCTCTACGCACAGCACGTGGTCTAATGATGAGGCTCCTCGCCAGCCCTCCACCTCTTTTGCTGCTGATGATGACATCATGGAGGACGCAGATCGGCATGAAGATGACGAGTCTGATGATGATGAGGATCCAGATGCTATCGAGGAGTCAGAGGAGGACGACTGGGCTCTGGGCGTTAGCTTCACTCTTTTCCTTTTTGGTGTCTTGATGCCAAAGGAGGAGAGAGTTCTATTAGGTCTCGGGATTTGCATGGGTTTTAATTTGCTTTGCTTGGGTTTGTGTTCTTGTGGTTTGTTCGTTCGTGTCGTGTGGAACTTTAGTTTGTGGACCTTGTTGTTTATCTCTCCTTGCATGGTGTGAGTCATGCGCTTATCTATCTATCATTTTTCTCGTTAATATTGTCGTTTTATCCGTTATAGTCCTTACCCTCTTGTTTTGTGCTTAATCTTATCTTGGCATGTCTAGTAGGAGTGGCGAGTCTATAAAATCTAGGGGGAGTCTTGTCCTTAATGTGTGTTCTTGCACTACAATAGCAATCTCAAATTGGGGCACACATCTAGGGGGAGTCATGTCTATATTTTCTAGACTTCTCTCTTGCAAATCGTGTTGTTGTCATCATCCACCAAAAAGGGGGAGATTGTAAGGGCATTTCCCTACTTTGTGTTTTGGATGACGATGACAACCCTTTTGTTGGTCTAATCGTGTGCTAAGTACTTCAGGTTCTTGGTGATTAGGCGTACATCGGTCACCTATTCTCTCTGGAAGGAAAAGATCGAAGATGGGGTTTTCTACGTTTTTATCTCTTTGGTCGTAGGGAACCCGTACTATCAAGAGGGAATCCGAATTAGAAGGTGTTGAGGAATCTTTTCACGTACACTCTTGCCTTCCTTTTATTGAGAGAGAGAGAGCTTCTCTTCTCTCCTGCCTCTTGCTGTGCTTTCCCAGCGGTTGTACCACTTGCAAAAGCGGTTGTCCGCTGGCCGATGGCGCTTACCTAGTCTTGTTCGAGCGGTTGCACCGCTGCTCCCGGGCGGTGGTACCGCCACCATGCTCCACAATGACTGCGGCGGTTGTTCCGGCCAAGTACCGCTCAACAACTGGTCATACCTCTGTTTTGATGCGGTACTTGGGCGGTGGTGGCCCAGTTGGTCCGGTTGTGCCCCGCACATCGGTACTACCGGTGCCCCGAGCGGTTCTACCGCTTGGGACTTAGCCGCTCAAGCGCCCAAGGCTAGGCGGTTGCACTGGTCGTGTACCGCTCGACTACCGCACTCAGGGGTGACTCCCTACTGTTTCAATGCGGTGGTTGAGCGATGGCTGGGCGGTTGTTCCGGTTGTTCTCATAGACCGGTACTACCGCCTGCTCGCCCGGTTGTACCGCCTGGTAGTGTTCCGCTTGTAAACTGTGAGGCCAAGTTGTACCGGGGCAAGGACCGGTTGTACCACTGTAGTACAGAATTCGCAATAACGACTGGATTTAGGGTTTGCTATATAAGGGTGGGTCTTCCACCTACCACATCTACCTCTTACCTCTCTCACACCACCATTAATGGCACTCAAGCTCTCATGCCTGATCTCTCTCCCTAGCCACTCAAACTTGTTGACTTGCAAGGGATTGAAGGAGGAGACCTAGATCTACACTTCCACCAAAGGATATTTGCTTCCCCATACTTTCTTGTGTGGATTTTGTTACTCTTGGGTGTTTGAGCACCCTAGACGGTTGAGGTCACCTCGGAGCCACATTCCATTGTGGTGAAGCTCCGTGGTTTCATTGGGAGCCTCCAATTCAATTGTGGAGAGAGCCCCAACCTTGTTTGTAAAGGTCCGGTCGCCACCTTCAAGGGCACCAATAGTGGAATCACGTCATCTCACATTGTGTGAGGGCGTGAGGAGAATACGGTGGCCCTAGTGGCTTCTTGGGGAGCATTGTTCCTCCACATCGCTCCAACGGAGACGTACTTCCCCTCAAAAGGAAGGAACGCCGGTAACACATCCTTGTCTTCACCGTCTCCACTCTTAGTTATCTCATACCTTTACTTGTGCAACCTTATTTGTGTTGTATCCCTTGCTTGTGTGTGTGCTTATTGTGTTTGCATCATATAGGTTGCTCACCTAGTTGCATGTCTAGACAACCTACTTTGATGCAAAGTTTGAATTGGTAAAGAGAAGTTAAAACTTGTTAGTTGCCTATTCAACCCCCTCTAGTCAACTATATCGATCCTTTCACCAGTGCGAGTTACTGCTTTTTTCTTGTTTTTTACATCGCAGAAAATCAATATCAAATGGAGTCCAAATGCAACGAAACTTTTTGTGGAATTTTTATGGACCAGAAGACACCCAATGGGCCACAGAAGCACCTGGGGGGTGCCCCGAGGGGGGCACAACCCACCAAGGCGCGCCTGGGCCCCTAGGCGCGCCCAGGTGGGTTGTGCCCACCTCGGTGGCCTCCCGCACCGCCTCTTTGCTCTATAAATACCCCTATATTTCAGAAACCCTAGGAGAGTTGATGAAAATCAATTCCAGCCACCGCAAGTTCCAGAAACATCAGATCCTATCTAAACACCATCACAGAGGGGTTCATCATCCTCATTGGTGCCTCTCCGGTGATGCGTGAGTAGTTCTTTGTAGACCTTCAGGTTCGTAGTTAGTAGCTAGATAGATTCCCCTCTGTCTCTTGATTCTCAATACAATGGTCTCTTGGAGATCTATTTGATGTAACTCTTTTTGCGGTGTGTTTGTTGGGATCCGATGAACTTTGAGTTTATGATCAGATCTATGTTTTTATCCATGAAAGTTATTTGAGTCTTTTGATCTCTCATATGCACGATTACTTATAGCCTCGTATTTCTTCTTCGAATCTTTGGTTTAGTTAGGCCAACTATATAGTTTTTTCTTGCCATGGGAAGAGGTGCTTTGCGATGGGTTCGATCTTACGGCAAACTCAATTCCATTTTTTATAGTTTTATTTTATAAACTAAACTAGTGATAAAACAAGAAACAAAAAGATTCGATTGCAAGATCTAAAGATATACCTTCAAGCACTCACCTCCCCGGCAACGGCGCCAGAAAAGAGCTTGATGTCTACTACACAACCTTCTTCTTGTAGACGTTGTTGGGCCTCCAAGTGCAGAGGTTTGTAGGACAGTAGAAAATTTCCCTCAAGTGGATGACCTAAGGTTTATCAATCCATAGGAGGCGTAGGATGAAGATGGTCTCTCTCAAGCAACCCTGCAACCAAATAACAAAGAGTCTCTTGTGTCCCCAACACACCCAATACAATGGTAAATTGTATAGGTGCAGTAGTTGGGTGAAGAGATGGTGATACAAGTGGTATATGGATGGTAGCTAAAGGTTTTAGTAATCTGAAAATATAAAAACAGCAAGGTAACTAATGATAAAAGTGAGCGTAAACGGTATTGCAATGCTTGAAAACAAGGCCTAGGCTTCATACTTTCACTAGTGCAAGTCCTCTCAACAATAATAACATAATTGGATCATATAACTATCCCTCAACATGCAACAAAGAGTCACTCCAAAGTCACTAATAGCGGAGAACAAACGAAAATATTATGGTAGGGTACGAAACCACCTCAAAGTTATTCTTTCCAATCAATCCGTTGGGCTATTCCTATAAGTGTCACAAACAGCCCTAGAGTTCGTACTAGAATAACACCTTAAGACACAAATCAACCAAAACCCTAATGTCACCTAGATACTCCAATGTCACCTCAAGTATCTGTGGGTATGATTATACGATATGCATCACACAATCTCAGATTCATCTATTCAACCAACACAAAGAACTTCAAAGAGTGCCCCAAAGTTTCTACCGGAGAGTCAAGACGAAAACGTGTGCCAACCCCTATGCATAGGTTCATGGGCGGAACCCGCAAGTTTATCACCAAAATATACATCAAGTGGATCAATAGAATACCCCATTGTCACCACGGGTATCCCGCACAAGACATACATCAAGTGTTCTCAACCTTAAAGACTCAATCCGATAAGATAACTTCAAAGGGAAAACTCAATCCATTACAAGAGAGTAGGGGGGAGAAACATCATAATATCCAACTATAATAGCAAAGCTCGCGATACATCAAGATCGTACCACCTCAAGAACACGAGAGAGAGAGAGAGAGAGAGAGAGAGAGAGAGAGATCAAACACATAGCTACTAGTACATACCCTCAGCCCCGAGGGTGGACTACTCCCTCCTCGTCATGGAGAGCACCGGGATGATGAAGATGGCCACCGGTGAGGGGTCCCCCCTCCGACAGTGTGCCGAAATGGGTCTAGATTGGTTTTCGGTGGCTACAGAGGCTTCTGGCGGCAGAACTCCCAATCTATGGTCGTCCCCGATCATTTTAGGGTATATGGGTATATATAGGAGGAAGAAGTACATCAGGGGAGCCATGAGGGGCCCACGAGGGTGGAGGGCGCGCCCCCTGCCTCGTGGCTTCCTTGTTGATCCCCTGATGTGCACTCCAAGTCTCCTGTATTGCTTTCTTTCCAAAAATAACTTTTCCGAAGGTTTCATTCCGTTTGGACTCCGTTCGATATTCCTTTTCTTCAAAACCCTAAAACAAGGAAAAAACAGAAACTGGCACTGGGCTCTAGGTTAATAGGTTAGTCCCAAAATCATATAAAATAGCATATAAATGCATCTAAAACATCCAAGGTTGATAATATAATAGCATGGAACAATCAAAAATTATAGATACATTGGAGACATATTAGCATCCCCAAGCTTAATTCTTGCTCGTCCTCGAGTAGGTAAATGATAAAAACAGAATTTTTGATGTGGAATGCTACTTTCAATGTAATTCTTCTTAATTGTGGCATGAATATTCAGATCCGAAAGATTCAAGATAAAAGTTTAATATTGACATAGAAATAATAATACTTCAAGCATACTAACTAAGTAATTATGTCTTCTCAAAATAACATGGCCAAAGAAAGTTCATCCCTACAAAATCATATAGTTTAGTCATGTTTCATTTTCGTCACACAAGAATGCTCTCATCATGCACAACCCCGATGACAAGCCAAGCAATTGTTTCATACTTTAGTAATCTCAAACTTTATAAACCTTCACGCAATACATGAGCGTGAGCCATGGATATAGCACTATGGGTGGAATAGAGTACAATGATGAGGGTTATGTGGAGAAGACAAAAAAGGAGAAAGTCTCACATCAACGAGGCTAATCAATGGGCTATGGAGATGCCCATCAATTGATGTTAATGCAAGGAGTAGGGATTTCCATGCAACAGATGCACTAGAGCTATAAATGTATGAAAGCTCAACAAAAGAAACTAGTGGGTGTGCATCCAACTTGCTTGCTCACGAAGACCTAGGGCACTTGAGGAGGCCCATTGTTGGAATATACAAGCCAAGTTCTATAATGAAAAATTCCCACTAGTATATGAAAGTGACAAAACAAGAGACTCTCTATCATGAGGATTATGGTGCTACTTTGAAGCACAAGTGTGGCAAATGATAGTAGCATTGTCCCTTCTCTCTTTTTCTCTCATTTTTTTGAGCCTTCTCGTTTTCATGGCCTTTCTCTTTTTTTATTCCTCACTTGGGACAATGCTCTAGAAAATGATGATCATCACACTTCTATTTATTTACAACTCAATGATTACAACTCGATACTAGAACAAGGTATGACTCTATATGAATGCCTCCGGCGGTGTACCGGGATTGCGATGAATCAAGAGTGACATGTATGAAAAATTATGAACGGTGGCTTGGCCACAAATATGATGTCAACTACATGATCATGCTAAGCATTATGACAATGATGAATGTGTCATGATAAAAGGAATGGTGGAAAGTTGCATGGCAATATATCTCGGAATGGCTATGGAAATGCCATAATATGTAGGTATGGTGGCTATTTTGAGGAAGATATAAGGAGGTTTATGTGTGATAGAGCGTATCGTATCATGGGGTTTGGATGCACCGGCGAAGTTTGCACCAACTCTCAATGTGAGAAAGGGCAATGCACGGTACCGAAGAGGCTAGCAATGATGGAAGGGTGAGAGTGCGTATAATCCATGGACTCAACATTAGTCATAAAGAACTCACATACTTACTGCAAAAATCTACAAGTCATCAAAAACCAAGCACTACTTGCATGCTCCTAGGGGGATAGATTGGTAGGAATAGACCATCGCTCGTCCCCGACCGCCACTCATAAGGAATACAATCAAATAACACCTCATGTTTCAAATTTGTTACACAACGTTTACCATATGTGCATGCTACGGGACTTGCAAACTTCAACACAAGTATTCCTAAAATTCACAACTACCCAACTAGCACAACTTTGGTATCACTATCTCCATATCTCAAAACAATCATCAAGTACCAAACTTCTCTTAGTATTCAATGCACTTATATGAATGTTTTTATTATATCCCTCTTGGATGCCCATAATATTAGGACTAGTTTCATAACCAAAGAAAATTACCATGTTGTTCTAAAGACTCTCAAAATAATATAAGTGAAGCACGAGAGTTCATCTATTTCTTCAAAATAAAACCACCACTGTGCTCTAAAAAGATATAAGTGAAGCACTAGAGCAAATGACAAACTACTCCGAAAGATATAAGTGAAGATCAATGAGTAGTTGAATAATTATGAAACTATGTGAAGACTCTCCCATTTAATAATTTCATATCTTGATACTTTATTCAAACAACAAGCAAAATAAAATAAAATGACGCTCCAACCAAAACACATAGCATGTGGTAAATAAAAATATAGCTCCAAGTAAAGTTACCGATGAATGAAGATGAAAGAGGGGATGCCTTCCGGGGCATCCCCAAGCTTAGGCTTTTGGTTGTCCTTGAATATTACCTTCGGGTGCCTTGGGCATCCCCAAGCTTAGGCTCTTGCCACTCCTTATTACATAGTCCATCGAATCTTTACCCAAAACTTGAAAACTTCACAACAGAAAACTCATAAGCTCCGTTAGTATAAGAAAATAAATCACCACTTAGGTACTGTAATGAACTCATTATTCATTTATATTGGTGTTAATCCTACTGTATTCCAACTTCTCTATAGTTTATAAACTGTTTTACTAGCCATAGATTCATCAAAATAAGTAAACAACACATGAAAAATAGAATCTGTCAAAAACAGAACAGTCTGTAGTAATCTGGATCAAACGTATACTTATGGAACTCATAAAATTCTAAAATAAATTGCTGGACGTTAGGAATTTATCTATTAACTGTATTCAAAAAGAATTAACTAAATAGAACTCTCCAATAAAAAATGGCAGCAAATCTCGTGAGCGCTAAAGGTTCTGTTTTTACAGCAAGATCAACAAGACTTTCCCCAAGTCTTCCCAACGGTTCTACTTGGCACAAACACTAATTAAAATATAAAAACTCAATAATAAAAGAGGCTATATAAATTATTTATTACTAAACAGGAGCAAAAAGCAAGGTACAAAAATAAAGTTGGGTTGCCTCCCAACAAGCGCTATCATTTAACGCCCCTAGCTAGGCATGAGGATTTCAATGATGCTCACATAAAAGATAAGAATTGTAACATAAAGAGAGCATCATGAAGAATATGACTAGAACATTTAAGTCTAAACACTTCCTATGCATAGGGATTTTGTGAGCAAACAACTTATGGAAACAAGAATCAACTTGCATAGGAAGGTAAAACAAGCATAACTTCAAAACTTTAAGCACATAGAGAGGAAACTTGATATTATTGCAATTCGTACAAGCATATATTCCTCCCTCGTAATAATTTTCAGTAGCATCATGAATTAATTCAACAATATAACCAGCACCTAAGGCATTCTTTTCATGATCTACAAGCATAGAATTTTTATTACTCTCCACATAAGCAAAATTCTTCTCATTCTGAATAGTGGGAGTATCATAAGAGACTCGAATACTATAAATTGTTTACACATTAAAAGAGTAATGTTAAGAAAAAGGGTAATCATAATAATGACAAGTTTTATAAATATAATCATCACTACATTTTATATCATATGTATCATCACAATAATTATCATAAGTAGCAACTTTGTTCTCATGATAATCGATTGAAACCTCTTCCAAGATAGTGGAATCATCACTAAATAAAGTCATGACCTCTCCAAATCCACTTTCATAATTATCATAATAAGATTCAACATCCTCCAAAATAGTGAGATCATTACTTCTTAAAGTTGACACTCTTCCAAACCCACTTTCATCAGTATAATCATCCTAAGTAGGAGGCATGCTATCATCATTATAAATTTGCATATCAAAACTTGGGAGACTAAAAATATCATCTTCATTAAACGTAGCATCCCCAAGCTTGGGACAAACATTAATTGCAGAAAATATATTCTCAAAAACATCATCTTCATAAAACATGGCATCCCCAAGCTTGGGCCTTTTCATATCATAAGCATGATCACTCTCATCATTAATGGTATGGATAGCACCAATAGTATAATTATCATATTCTTCCAAGCAAGTGCCAAAAAGATTTTCAAGATCATAAGAAGTATCATTATCTTCCACAATTATATTTTCATGAGGCACAATAGTAATAGGAGCAGCATTATTTGGGAGAGATATCTTTTTACCTCTCTTCCTTTTTCTTTTCTTCTTCTTCACCATGTCATGTGTGGGTTCAATCCACTTTTTGGAGCTCCTTATTAATGAGATTGGTTGAATAGGAGGCTCCTGCTCGTTACCTGTTTCATCATAAGAAATAATAGGAGGGTATTGGGAAGTCTCTTCCCTTTAATTATTATTTTCTTCATCTTCTATTTGTTTTCTTTTCTTTATGTAGTTGGCAATATAAGGATTTTCAATACAGTTCACCGCATAATACATATAAATTTCCTCTAGATCAAAGCCAAGAAGTTTATAACGAGCAAATTCAGGAAGATGCCCAGTTATATGTTTCACTTCTTCGCAACCCATAAGCAATATAAGTTCATTATAATGTGCAAGGGAAATCAACTCATCACAATTTTTGGACACGATTAGAACATGAAACAATTTGCATCCGATAGCTAAATGACCACTTTCATTGCAAATTCCACAATTATAGCCAAGAAAATTTAAATTTTCAGCACAAACATCTAGCCTTTCTTACAACAATTTAGTTTCTAAGTGCTTATGCCTCTTGCAATATCTATCTTCCCTATTTGGTGTGTACTTGCAAACCCAATGCACTCCACAAAAATGGACATGCTTATAGGAGACATTTTCATCATAACTAGTGCAATCATCATTAGTACTATGGATATTCAAGGAGTTTGTACTAACAACATTGCAATCATGCTCATTATTCAAAGATTTAGTGCCAAACATTTTAATGCATTCTTCTTCTAGCATTTGAGCACAATTTTCCTTTCCATCATATTCATGAAAGATATTAAAAAGATGAAGCGTATGAGGCAAACTCAATTCCATTTTTTTATAGTTTTATTTTATAAACTAAACTAGTGATAAAACAAGAAACAAAAAATTTGATTGCAAATCTAAAGATATACCTTCAAGCACTCACCTCCCCGGCAACGGCGCCAGAAAAGAGCTTGATGTCTACTACACAACCTTCTTCTTGTAGAAGTTGTTGGGCCTCCAAGTGCAGAGGTTTGTAGGACAGTAGAAAATTTCCCTCAAGTGGATGACCTAAGGTTTATCAATCCATAGGAGGCGTAGGATGAAGATGGTCTCTCTCAAGCAACCCTGCAACCAAATAACAAAGAGTCTCTTGTGTCCCCAACACACCCAATACAATGGTAAATTGTATAGGTGCAGTAGTTGGGCGAAGAGATGGTGATACAAGTGGTATATGGATGGTAGCTAAAGGTTTTAGTAATCTGAAAATATAAAAACAGCAAGGTAACTAATGATAAAAGTGAGCGTAAACGGTATTGCAATGCTTGAAAACAAGGCCTAGGCTTCATACTTTCACTAGTGCAAGTCCTCTCAACAGTAATAACATAATTGGATCATATAACTATCCCTCAACATGCAACAAAGAGTCACTCCAAAGTCACTAATAGCGGAGAACAAACGAAGAGATTACGGTAGGCTGCGAAACCACCTCAAAGTTATTCTTTCCAATCAATCCGTTGGGCTATTCCTATAAGTGTCACAAACAGCCCTAGAGTTCGTACTAGAATAACACCTTAAGACACAAATCAACCAAAACCCTAATGTCACTATCGGTGTCAAAACCGGCGGATCTCGGGTAGGGTGTCCCGAACTGTCCGTCTAGGCCGGATGGTAACAGGAGGCAGGGGACACAATGTTTTACCCAGGTTCGGGCCCTCTTGATGGAGGTAAAACCCTACGTCCTGCTTGATTAATATTGATGATATGGGTAGTACAAAAGTAGATCTACCATGAGATCAGAGAGGCTAAACCCTAGAAGCTAGCCTATGGTATGATTGTCTGTTGTCCTACGGACTAAAACCCTCCGGTTTATATAGACACCAGAGAGAGCTAGGGTTACACAGAGTCGGTTACAATGGGAGGAGATCTACATATCCATATTACCAAGCTTGCCTTCCATGCAAAGGAAAGTCCCATCCGGACACGGGACGAAGTCTTCAATCTTGTATCTTCATAGTCCAAGTGTCCGGCCAAAGGTTATAGTCTGGCTATCCGGACACCCCCTAATCCAGGACTCCCTCAGTAGCCCCTGAACCAGGCTTCAATGACGATGAGTCCGGCGCGTAGATTGTCTTCGGCATTGCAAGGCGGGTTCCTCCTCCGAAAACTTCATAGAAGATTTTGAACACAAGGATAGTGTCCGGCTCTGCAAAATAAGTTCCACATACCACCGTAGAGAGAATAATATTTACACAAATCTTAATCTTCTGACACGTTTTGGCAACATGGCATTATGCCATGGCCCGGTGCTTATTCGAACTGTTTTTCTTCAACCAGCTCCACACATAACGTGAGGCGGTTTCTTGACATGTCTTGTCAAAGCAGAGATCGTGTTCCCCCAATTATGGGATTTTCATTAATACGGTCGTGGGTAACCCAACCATGTCTAGGACTCCTAAATTATAGGCACGTCTCAAACGGCTATGGAGAGGGCGCTTGATATTCACCCTCTTTATAAAGGGACAAGGTTTTCGCTTTTTCCCTCTCGTGCTCAATCGAACCCCTCCCCCGCCTCGAGTTCTAACACCCAAAGCCCAGGTCAGGTGTTCCGGATTTTCAATCATGTCCGGATCCAGCCTTCAAGGCCAATGGATGCCCTCCTCCGTCACAGAAGAGGATATCAAGAAGTTGAGGGAGGCCAGATACCTGACCGCCAAGGTTTCGCATCGGCTGCCTGCTCGAGGGCAGGTCGTCCCCACTCCTGAACCCAACGAGAACATCGTGTTCGTCTCCCACTTCCTCCGGGGCCTAGGCCTCACTCTGGATCCCTTCGTCGGGGGTTTTATGTTCTATTACGGGATAGATTTCCATGATCTAGCTCCGGACTCCCTTATCCACATCTCGACATTTATTGTCGTGTGTGAGGCCTTCCTCCGCATTACCCCTCACTTCGGCCTATGGCTCAAGACCTTTGAAGTGAAGCCGAGGATGATCGAGGGGTAACATGCAGCGTGCGGAGGTGCGTCAATAAGCAAGATGGCAGGCGCTCCGTGACCGAAAGGTTCCTTTCTAGAGGTGTCCGGATTATGGCAACGGGAGTGGTTTTACATCACGGCTCCCAGAAGTGCCATGTGGGCGGCTGCCCCCGCTTTCCGCTCAGGCCCCCCACCACAACTGATGTCATGGATTAGCAGAGGACTGAGATGGGGTCCAGCCAAGGACGTGCCTATACTGCAAAGCTGCATTCAAGATCTCTTCGAGGGAGATTTCAATTTGGTTGTGGTAGTGCAAGTTATGCTGGTTCGTCGACTCCAGCCCTGCAAACGCCGGCCCCTTCGCTTGTGGGACTTCAACCCAAAAGGACCGCGTGCCATTCAAAGTTTCCTCGGCCTGACGCACGAGGAGATGTACAAGTCATTCTTCGGACCTCAAATAGAGTGTCCGGATACTACCGAGGACGTGGGCCTGAGTAGTAACCACGTCGCCGAACAAGTAAGTAATCCTCTAGACAAACACACCGTCTTTTATTCATCATGAAGTTATTTCTGAGAGATCGCTCTTTGACCAGGACTGGCTAACAAAGGCGAAGATGATTCGGTGTTCGGCCCCCCTTCCTGAGGGTTTAGAAAATCCGGTATTGGAAAAGATGCTCGAGCTCGCACCTTGTTCGGAGCCCTCGAAGGAAGATACATGTGGGACAACATGGGCGGAAGCAGGCCCCCATCGCTGACAGTTCCAACCGAGGGAATGAGCGCCTCCATAAAGGAGGATAACCGGGGGAGGAAGAGGACTGCTTCCAAGGATCCGGAAGCCGAGGCCTCCAAACGGGAGAAGAAGTCTCCAACAGAGGGTCCTGCCTCGGGGGGTGCTCTTGCCACACAAAGTCCGCGGGGGTATCAGCCCTCCAACGAGTCGTAAGTGATCCAAAAAATACTTTAATAGTGAAGGTATACTAACTTTCTTCTGAGAAAATAACCGCCGCATATATCTTGCAGTTCGGGTCTTAGCCCTTCTCAGCTGAGCTCGTCTTCGGGGGATCTTCTTCCGGAGATGATGGAGAGCGAAATGCCTCCCCCGAACTCCTCTGCTCAAGAAGCGGGCGACCCCGAAGTGTCGTCACGGAGGGTCTCTCCGGATCTGGTGAGGCCAGAAGATAATCCCATAGACCCCCGAAGTCCCCAGCGTCCGGCTCTCGAAGAGAGCAAACAAAAGAGTCCGGCATCGTCTGGTATGCGGTCGGACCTTCTGAGGGAGCTGTTGGGGCGAGCGGCCATCTCAGAAGAACACCGTACACTGATGGGTACGGTGATGGAAAGAATTTCGTCCGCCGAAAGCGGATTACACGAAGCCTTTATGAGTCTATTAACAGGCTTTGAGGTACGTGAAATAATATGTGATAGCACCGCACATGTTAGGTGTGCCCTGTCTAGATAGTAGCCCCTGAGACTCTGGTTGTCATCGAGAATAGCGGCGAACAGAGGATCATAGTCCCAGGCAATAACCAGACTGCCTTTATGTGTAGGTGGTGGAATCTCCGGTGGCTAGCCAGACTAGTGAGTTTGCCGAATTAAACGGCAACTGGATGCGGCAGATGCCGACATTGAGCTTGTTAACAAGCGGCTTGACGAATCACAGGGTAAGTAATGTTTTCTGGTGAATGTCACACAATAAGAGCATCATGATGCCAATATCTTTAATATGTTGTGACTGCAGACGGAGCTGCCACCGTGGAGATCCTTCGGGCGGAACTCGCCTGAGCCAAGGAACAAGCGAGGGTTAGTAATGCGGCTGCTTTGAAGGCGGCCGAAGAGTTAAGAGCCGAGAAGGCCGCCCATTGCGAAAGCAAAGAAAAGATGGCCAAGATGGTCGTAGAATTAAAAGGCACTACCGACCGTTGCCAGTTCCTTGAAGAAGATAACCGAGTGAAGGCAGCGGACCTTGAGAAGGCCACTATGGCAACCAAAGACAGTCACTCTGCTATGAGGGCGAAGAAGGAGGAGCTGCGCGAAGCCGGGGATATTGTGGTTGGGAAGCCCTTTCTGTTGCGGAGGAGGTTCGGAGATCCGCGGTATGCCCCTCTGGATCGGCTGTGGAGTTCGGCAGACGCATATATGGACTTGGCGGCGAGCGCTGTCGATGCGGTCGAGTACTTCCAAGATTAATCAGATCATGAAGTGGACAAGCTATTCTGGTCGCAATTCAATGTTCCAGAGCGTCCGCTTCCCTTGACTGATCATCTAGCCGAATGGGCCAAACTTAATAGGCTGTCCGGACTCGCCATGAGGTCTGTTGTAGATCATTTGTGGCCGGAGAAGCCGAAGCCGAACAACTATTTCAGCTTAGTGCAGTAGTTCCCTGGTGCGGTGCCGCGCATCAATGCGATGAAGAGGTCGGCATGCATAGAAGGCTTGCGGATGGCCTTTCCCGTGTCAAGGCATACTGGGCGGAGATGGATGCTACCACTGTTGCGGCGCAAGGTTCGGCCATAGGCCGAGTACCTACCGAGCACTATTTTGAAGAGGTTCTTGAGGGTGCTCGTTTGATAGAGTCCCAGTGCTCGAAGAATATTATGTTTGAATGACATGTATTCCCATTGTAAACACAATGTTTTTATGAAATATAGTAAGGTTGTATTTATACTTTTGCCAGAAAGTAATGTGATGCCTCCTGTGCGGCCGTTTGTGTATATATGTATATAACCTGAAAGATTGCAGTCGTCGGCTTCAACCCCCACGCATATAATGCGGAGGTGCTCGCAAAAAACGCATGTTCACACTTAACCCAACGTCTTGGTCCTATTAAGGAGGTGATAGCGCAGCGAACGAGGCAACCGGACTATAATGCTTTAACACTTTCACTTAGCCATAGGAGTTTGACAGTGGGGCTACTAGATAGCCCCTGGTGGCTCCGCACTCTCCTGATCTCGGGGTGCGTACATGCCTGGCCGGAAAACGGCCCTTCGTTAAGGCAGAGGAATCTAACATTCTGATAGGTCATCGAGTGGTTGACCAGTCTCACGCTATATCATGACAGTCAGTTTTCGGCTTTCTCTACTGAGGTGCTCATTCGGATGAACCAGGGCACAATCGCAGTAGTTCTCCTGGTGCTGCCTTAGCCGATAAAGCGGAACGTAAGGCACCAAAACATAGGAGCCGGGCAAACCCAACATTTGACCAAAGACAATGATTCGGAGCTGATGCATATGAGGCCAAACTCACGACGCCGAACACTCCCTAAGGTATTCGGTCTTTATGGTATAAACCGGGCCTAAATAGTGCCCTTTGTAAGAAGCCCCTTGTGTCCAGGTACGTGCATTATTCTGACGAGGCCACATGCCAAGACGTCAGCATCCTTCTCAATTGTACCGAGAATTCGAGGGATGTGTATCAACAAGAGACAGTAAAAAAGGTTTACACAGGGTCTTAATCTAAAAATAATCCTTGGAGCGGGTCCCTGCTGCACGTCTGCATCTGTGTCTCCGTTGTGCCGTATCCTGGACGGGTGTAGCACGATGATCATCTGTAAAAGAGAGGAACTTAGGTGAAAAAGTTGTTGTGCAAAAAGATAGTTTTTAAAGAAACCATGTATAACTAAAAATGAGTAGAAATTGCCACTTGTCTGCGCACGTTGAGCCCCTTGTATTTGTAATAGGGGTGTGGTCATCAATCCGGTACAAATTACATATAGCAGCGCCGGACTTGTCTAACCGCGTCCGTGGTCTTGACGACCTATCAAATGCTTTAGTTGGTGAGGCCGTTTTTAGTGTGCAGCTGCCAAGGCAGTCGCATTCTCTTCGGCGCGCAAAGATCGCTTAATATTTCTGTTCACTGTAATGATGCTACATGGACCGGACATCTTGAGCGTGAGGGAAGCGTAATGTGGTATTGCATTAAAGCGAGCAAAAGCTTCGTGTCCAAGTAGTGCTTGATAACCGCATTGGAACGGAGCAATGTGGAAGGTTAAATGTTCGCTACGGGAGTTATCAGGGAAGCCGAATATAACCTTTAGTAGCAGGGAGCCCGTGCAATGAGCCCCAGGGCCTGGCGTTACTCCTTTAAAGGTAGTGTTGCTATGGCAAATTTTTGTTGGGTCTATCCCCATTTCGCGGATTGTATCCTGGTATATCAGGTTTAAAGTGGCATCCATCAATTATTTTGTCTAATACCAGGGGAGCCCATCCTGCCCGCCGGATACTTGCTGAGTAATCACGATGGTCGAAAGTGACCGGTTGAGACGACCAGTGGCAGGGTTTCACGGTGATAGGCCCTTGGGCATATTTGTCTGGGAGGGCTGCTTTGCTTCCCTTGATCACGTGTAATACATTGACTGTTTTGACTTCTGATGGAAACTTGTTTTGTTCCCCAGTGTCTTGCTTGAGAGGCTCACCCTCATCTTCTCTTGGTGTATCCTCCCCCTTGTGTACGGCGTTGAGCTTGCCGGACTGCTTGAAGACCCAACATTCTCTGTGGGTATATTAGCGGGTTTACCAGGGGTGCTATGGATCTGACATACTTGGTCCAGAATTTTGTTCAGGCTGGACAGTTCATCTCTGGCGCCTTTAGAGGGCGGCTTTTGCTAACCTGGCCGAGAGCTTCTGAATCCGGCGTTTACCGTCGTGCTCTTTGGGCTGTCTTCTTTATTCCGACGCTTAATATTTTTGCTGCTTCGTGATTTCCCGTTTCCATCTCTAACTTCGGATGTGCCTACGTCGCTGGTGCTGCATCTGGCTAGCCAGCTATCCTCACCCGCGCAAAAGCGGGTCATGAGGCTTGTTAATGCTGCCATTGTTCTCGGCTTTTCTTGGCCGAGGTGTCTGGCAAGCCATTCGTCGCGGACGCTATGCTTAAAAGCTGCCAAGGCTTCGGCGTCCGGACAGTCAACTATTTGGTTCTTCTTAGTAAGAAACCTGTTCCAAAGCTTTTGGGCTGACTCTCCGGGATGTTGAGTTATACGACTCAAATTGTCCGCATCCGTGGGTCGGACATAAGTCCCTTGAAAATTTGCCCGAAAAGCGTCTTCGAGCTCTTCCCAGCTTCCAATGGAGTTTTCGGGGAGGCTTTTAAGCCAGTGTCAAGCTGGCCCTTTGAGTTTGAGGGGTAAGTATTTAATGGCGTGGAGATCGTCTCCTCGAGCCATATGGATGTGGAGGATATAGTCCTTAATCCAGACCCCAGGGTCTGTTGTTCCGTCGTATGCCTCTATGTTTACGGGTTTGAATCCCTCTGGAAATTCATGGTCCAGCACTTCGTCTGTGAAACATAGGGGGTCTACGGCGCCTCTGTATTGGGCTATATCGCGACGCAGCTCGAATGGGTCTTGCCCGTTGTGTTCGTCCTGGCCGGATTTGCTTTTACTGTATCCGGCGTGACGTTTATCATCTTGCAGAGTGGTGCGCCCTCATGATCCGTAGATCGATATTGCATGCTTTGCTTTGTCCTCCAATATGTCTCGCAGGTCTAGCATATCTCCCCATGCCTTTTTATTTGAATGGCGTCGGGGTGGAGACTGAGTTTTTGGCTAGAATGCCTCTCTATCGCGGCCACGAGGTGGCCGATCAGCCATATCATATGCTTCTTCCTCCATTCGAGGTAGCAACCTGCACTTTGGGTAACTCTTGGAGGGGCGGTCGAGTTTATATTCCTCGGCCGCGAGGACTTCAGTCCATCTGTCAGCTAGCAGATCATGATCAGCTTGAAGCTACTGCTGCTTTTTCTTAAGGCTATTTTCCGTGGCTATAAGCCGGCGTTTGAAGCGCTCTTGTTCGACGGGATCCTCTGGCACAACGAATTCGTCATCGTCAAGGCTTGCCTCGTCCTCGGAGGGGGGCATGTAATTATCCTCCTCCTCCTCTCCATCTGCCGCTCTCTCAGGAGGGCTGGCTCCTCCATCCTCCTGCTCTAAATCTTGCTGGAGGGATTGTTGTTGTCTTCAGCACTATCCGGAGTGTTATTATCTCCTATGCCGGTATCACCACTTTTTCT
The DNA here is from genome assembly GCF_002162155.2 of Triticum dicoccoides. Classification (NCBI taxonomy): domain Eukaryota; kingdom Viridiplantae; phylum Streptophyta; class Magnoliopsida; order Poales; family Poaceae; genus Triticum; species Triticum dicoccoides. Next base: position 142,713,509 of record NC_041384.1, read on the forward strand.
ATGGTGGGACTTAGAGCGGCGCCGCTGACGTCGGCGCTTGGGTTGCTTCTTGGAGGGGTCATCCTCCGCTATCTCGTCGCCATTGCCTTCTTTGGGTGTATCCACCATGTATATATCGTATGATGGGGTGGCTGTCCAGTGCCCTGTAGGCAGTGGTTCCTCTTCGTCTCCCGCATTGTCGTCCATACCGTCGATGTCTTCGGAGTCGAAGTCGAGCATGTCGGTTAAGTCATCAACGGTGGCTACTAAGTGGGTGGTGGGTGGGTCGCGAATTTCTTCGTCATCCGCATCCCAGTCCTGTCGGACATAGTTCGGCCAGGATCCTCCTGACAAGGAGAGAGACCTTAATGAGTTCAGTATGTCGCCAAAGGGCGAGTGCTGAAAAATATCCGTGGAGGTAAACTCCATGATCGGTGCCCAATCGGATTCGATAGGAACAAGCGCAGGCGGTTCGGAGTCCGTGGCCGGAGAAGGATCCGGCAGTTTATCAACACGGCTCTTGTGCAAGGTAAGGTCGATGTTCGGCTTGATCGCCGCTGAGGGTAAGGCCTCCGTGGCGGGGTCCATCCACCCGTCCGCGGAAGGCGCAACTGGCTCCGAATCGAGGGTCGGAGCGGCTGCAGTTGCGATCTCCTGAACATTGTCCGATGGTAGAGCTAAATCGTACTCATCGTGACCACATGGCGCACAAGGCAGAGGCTCGAATCCGTCGAAGATCAAGTCTCCACGGACATCGGACGTGTAGTTTAAGCTTCCGAACCTGACCTGGTGGCCAGGGGCGTAACGTTCGATCTGCCCTAGATGGCCAAGCGAATTGGCCTGCAGTGCAAAGCCGCCGAACGGGAAGATCTGTCCGGGGAGAAAAGTCTCACCCTGGACTACATCACTATCGATAATAGTAGGAGCCATCAAGCCTAATGGAGACGACACAGAGGAACTCTCAATGAAAGCACCAATGTCGGTGTCAGAACCGGCGGATCTCGGGTAGGGGGTCCCGAACTGTGTGTCAAGGCCGGATGGTAACAGGAGGCAGGGGACACAATGTTTTACCCAGGTTTGGGCCCTCTTGATGGAGGTAAAACTGTCGGCGTTCTGGGAACGGGGGTCCCCAGACTTGCCTACCTGCAGCCTGCGGCGTGGCTCAAAGGGGGGCCCAGCATGGCCCATCTTCATCGACACAGACCCAAGACCCTCGCGGGGCAGACGACACGGAGCTTCCTCAGGCACGGCCTCGTCAGGCTGGCTCGTGAGGAGGTGTAGAGATCAAGGCAGGGTACCTCACGAGGTGCCCGTGATGCAAGCCATGACGATCAAGGGCGCCAGATGGGCGCCAGCCCGCGCAGTGTCCTCCTCTCCTCTTTGGTGCAAAGGGAGCAAGCGCAGGCGAGAGCATCAAGCAAAGGCACCCGTTTCGGTGCAACGAGAGCAAGACCAGCCCAACGGCAGGGAGGAAGTCATTGTGGAGCCCAAGCAGCGTCACCACCAGAGCCTTTGGCAGGCGAGGAGCAACTTTAGTCAGGATAAGTGTACCAGATGTTCCCCTTCAAAATGGCCAATTGTTGGCGCCCTTCCCGCTCAATATTTGGGAAGAGGCCCAGGGCCTTTGCCTATAAATAGGACTAGCCACCCCCAGGGTAGAGGGGATCGAGGATCGGCCAACCCAGAAACAAGCTGGGATCGGATCGAGTAGCATCACACGGAGAGAGAGAGAAGGGTGACTGAACTCCTCCTAGTTGTTCATCCCCCAAGCCAAGAACAGACCCTTGCGCGGATGTTCCTCCTTGTATTGCTCATCATCATTAGCCCAAGAGGCAATCCACCACACCACAAACTAGAGTAGGGTATTACACCACAATGGTGGCCCAAACTAGTATAAACCATGTGTCTCTTGTGTTGTTCTTTCCATAGCTTAGATCTTAGCGTGGCGGTGGGGTGCAGGTAGGTAGAAGGCGAAATCCCCGCGCGCACCCCAGTGTTCGAACCTCAAGGGTCTGCCGGAACCCGAAATCCGACATTTGGCGCGCCGGGTAGGGGTGCGCTGGGATTCGTCTTCCACCGCCTCGTTCTCCTCCGACCATCGCGTCCATGTCTGACGATCGTCGGGCCCGCGCCAAGCGCCGAGCCGTTCTCGCTTCCCGCGTCGCCCAGACGGGTCCTGTCGGCGGGCATCCTCGCCGTTCCCCGTCACCTGCCGTCAACGCCGCCACCGACCCAGTGGGAAACAAGCAGCAAGCGTCGTCTCAACATCCGTCCGTGCGGCAAGACGGCCGCACTGCTACTCCCTCGCTCACCCCAGCTGGTTCTTTGTCCCGCGTGCTCCGCGCACCCATGGAGGCTCGAGCTGCGCTCATCGCGGCAAACGAGCTCTTGCGCTACCGTCCCATCGACGACGTCTACGAAGAATGGCTCGACCGCGTCGCCGAGCTCGTCCGCGCTGCAGGGGGCTCTCCTGCGTCGTCCGTTCCGCTGCACCGCACCCCGCCCTGCGCGGGCGACGAAGCTCCGGGGGCGCCCCAGCCGCCTCCTCCTCAAGAAGGCGCCCAGGCTCCAAGGCGCATGGCCCCTGGGCGGAACCCGCTCCGTCAGGTGCCAGCGTGGCAAGAGCACAGCTGCCAAGAAGTCCCTCGCCCGCAAGAAGCTGCCCGGACGCTCCCTGCTCCGGCACGTCGCGGCCATGCTCCTGCTCCCGCACGTCAAGACCCCGCGCTGCTCCCAGCTGCAGCGCATGGGGACCTGCAAGACCAAGCTCTCCATCACCCAAGGCCTCATGTGGCCACAGCAGGCTGCCGTGCCTTCACCACCGAGCTACGCAGCGTCGCGTGGCCCGGCAAGTTCAAGCCAGACCTGCCTCCTCGTTACGATGGCACGGCCGACCCTGCGGAGTTCCTCCAGCTCTATGAGCTGGGCATCGAAGCTGCCACGGAGACGAGAAGGTCATGGCGAACTGGTTTCCCATGGCGCTCAAGGACGGGGCCCGCACCTGGCTCCTGAACCTAGCTCCAGGCACGATCTCCTCCAGGGACGAGATGCGCACCCGCTTCATCGCCAACTTCCAAACTACTCGCGACCGGCCACCCGCCGTGAGCGACATGCGCCGCATCAAGCAACAACCTGGAGAGACCCTGCAAAAGTACATCCAGCGCTTCAACAACGCACGCCTCAAGATTCCCAAGGTGACCGAGGAAACCATCATCTCAGCCTTCTCCGACGGCGTGCGCGACGTCAAGATGAAGGAGGAGCTGGCGATGCATGAAGACCTGTGCACTTCCTTGGAGCTGTTCAACTTGGCGACCAAGTGCGCCAGGGCTGAGGAAGGGCGTCTCTTCCTCCTCGAGCTGCCTGAGGCAGACCCATAAGAGAAGAAGCCCAAGGCCAAGGATGTGAAGCACAAGGGGGCTGGCGTGCTCGTGGCAGAACCAGACACCAAGCGGGGCAGAGATCAGCCCGAATCTTCCAAGGGCAGTCGGTACTGTGTGTACCACGACCTCCACACCCACAACACCAACGAATGTCAAGAGCTCCGAGCTGTGCGAGAAGGAAGGATCGGCCGTCGTCCCGACCGCGGTGACCGGGGCTACGGTCGAGGAGGAGGAAGGAACGCAGGACGCTGGGAAGACCGCTGCCCGCACCAAGGGTGGCGCGATCGACCTCGCGAGGATCGCTGGCAAGACCTGCCTCACGAGGGAGACTGGAGGGATCAGTCTCGCGAGGATCGCCCGCATGGCAACGCGGGCCTCCCTTTACTGCCGCCGCAGCCAAGGAGAAACAAGGACCGCCATCAAGACGAGGGGGCTGGGGGCTTCCAGGAGCCGCGCGCGATCGCCTGCATCCTGGGCGGGGCTCAAGCCCCAGCCTCTCAACGCATCTTCAAGCAGTTCGCCCGCGAAGTGAATGCAGTCCTCCCCAAGCTCGAAGCCACGCGTCCTCTCAGGTGGTCGGCGTGCGCCATCACGTTCAGCTCAGCGGATCAGTTCAAGTGTGCGGCCACGGCCGGAGTCCTCCCGATGCTTTGTTCCCCAATCATTAGCAACGTGCTGGTCACCAGGACCCTCATCGATGGCGGGGCAGGGCTCAACGTCCTGTCCGTGGAAACATTCAACAATCTCCAAGTGCTCTACAACCAGCTTCAGCCAACCAAGCCTTTCTCCGGAGTCACCGACGGCTCCACGGTCCCAATTGGGCAGGTCCGCCTCCCTGTCACCTTCGAGGCACGCAACAACTACCGCACCGAGCTCATCGACTTCGACGTCGCTCACATTCGCCTGCCGTACAACACCATCGTCGGGTACCCAGCGCTGGCCAAGTTCATGCCCGTGACTCACCACGGCTACAACATCCTCAAGATGCCAGGAAGTGGCGGAGTCATCATGGTGCCCTGTGAAGAGAAGGACGCGGTGTGTTCCCTAGAACGAGCCTTTCAGGCCGCATCACTGGAAGACCCGGATCACGGAAGCAGGAGGCTTCCCGAGGCCACCCCCAAGAAGAAGAAGACATCGTCCGGCCCGGCTCCTCACGAGGCAGGCCCCTCAGGGCCCGCGCCTGCCCAGGGGGAACCTCCTTCCATCGAATAGGAAAGCGCGCCCGGTGCCCTCCTCAAGCAGGGCTCGGGGGCTCTCCCCTGGAGGGCCACCGACCTGGCTAGCATCACAAGGGAGGCGCTTGGGCACCACATGGAGGCGTGTTTCGAAGCACGTTTCCCTCAAGAAGGAGTAAGGCAAGGAGGGCCAGACCCCCAGGAGTTCATCAGTAAGGCCATTCAGGAGCTACAGGAGTCAAGAGTCATGAGAGGCGGCCGCCAACTACCAGCTGTGGCTCCCCATCCAGGCGAGGATGGTGGGCTACACGTCTGCATCGACATACCAGGGCTCAATCGAGTCGCCTCTCTGGAGCGCCTCTGGCCCTCGCGAGTGGGGCGCTGCGAAGGTCCGCCCCACAGCTACGTTCGCATGCCTTACGGCTTGCCGAGCGCAGCTGCCACGTACCAGCGCCTCATGAGGGGAATCATGGAGGCTCAAGAGGCCAGGCGTTCCGCAGCCCTGGCGGAGATGGAGATGGTCCGCGAGGAGCCACCAGCGCCTCCGGAGCCTCCCGAGGCCCCTGGGCCTAGGGGCTCGGGAGGATCGGCTTTCGCAGCCACCGAGTCTGCTACACCAATGCTGCTTCATCCTCAACATCATCAGGTGACATCTTTCAGGTTTCCTTTCCAGCTGGGAGCGCCCCCCAGGGCTGCATTATTCCCAGGCCGTGTGGGTCCGTCCCTGCGGCATGTATCCCTTTTATTTCATGTTGTTAGGATACCTTGTTGGGGGCGCCCCTCGGGCTGCATCATCCCCAAGTCGCTCGGGCCTGACCCAGTGATGTCCGCATTCCCAACATCTATTTGAATGATTCCACTCCTTTGTGGCTAATGTGTTTGACCTAGTTGCCCGCTCAACTGACGCCAACTGACGGAGCTGCTCCCAAAATGGCACGGCGCTTGCGCATGGGTTCGTCCCTGCAACACCGACAAACCTGAATGGTTGAGCTCTGGCCGCGGCAGCCCCGCATGGCGCCACCTCGTCAAGCCTTCAGTGCCTCATCACCCCTGGGAAGCAACCAACGGCTAACTGTCAATTGTCATGGAAACCCCTCGTTCTTTCTATGATGGGTCTATAGGATCTCCTAAAGGAGCTGCATCAAGCGAGGCCCTTGTGCTGTCTCCTTCACTCTCATCCGCACGAACCGCTTGCACGTTAAAGGGGGGTGCCTGAGCATCGCGACTCAGGGCTCCTACTGGCACTCCAGCCCTCACCCTCTGGCCTTGTCCACGGCATCGTGACCTGGCATACCAGCGACGGTTGAGACTCGCTCGACGGCCGGGACCCGAGGACGTAGAGCAGAAAGGGGAGCAAAGGCGAGAGGGGAGGGACACGCGAGGACCTCGCCGAGCAACCTCACGCCTGCCGACGCACCAGGGAGCGGTCCTTGATTCTCGAGATAAGTCACCACCCAGAAGCACCAGCTACCGTGGCACCATCCCTGCACCTAATGCAATCCCGTGTTAGCAACGCCGCTCTCCTTTCTCACCGAATGACGGCTGCTTGAGTGCCAAAGGGGACCTCCTGAGTATCGCGACTCAGGGGCTCGTACCGGACCCCGGGTAGCTCACCTCCTGGCCTTGACCACGGCATCGCGACCTGGCATACCAGCGACAGATGAAGCCACCTTGGGACTGGGACCTGTCGGCGCAGAGCACCAAGCTCTTGTGAGGTTCGAAAGGGAGAACTGAGCTAAGACGGAATGAGCAACTCGCACAATTATACAACAAGGGTTATATTAACAAACAGGATCACAGGCACCTTACAAGCCCCCATGGGACGCGTCTTGGATTCCTCGCAGGGAACAGATCCTAAAAGGATGCTAACTACACGCGCCCCTGCAAAAGACGCCATCATCAACAGTGGGCCGTCAAGCACCGACGCCAACCCCGTCCAGATCAGAGTCGGCGACGGCCTCACGAGCCCGCCCTGCTCCAGGAGCAGCACCAGCTCGGGGGCTCGTAGCTGTCGTCGCTCGTCTCTAGGGTCGCGGAGAGCTCGCCGGAGTCGCTGGATCCTCCGACGCCTCCGCCACCTGAGGAGCCGCCAAGGGAGCGGTCGGCGGGCCTAGCCCTCGCCGTAGCAGGGTCCCGACCACCTCTCCCGGGGCAGCACTCCAGCTGGCGCCCGTTCACATCGAAGACCTTGAAGACCATCATTGAAGCACCGTCGTACTCCATGTGGATCGCGAAGGCGCCTCTTGTCCTGCAAACCCGGGCTATTTCACCCTAGCCTCGAGTCATGAAGACCTCTCCCGGGGCAACGACCTCGACCTCTGCCTCGGTCGCGAGGGTGCTGCAGCCGGCATGCTGCAGCCAAAGCTCCAGGAGTTCTCCCTGCGGGGCGATGGAGGCGAAGAAGGGAGGAAGGCGAATCCAAGACTGAGGAGGCATGGCCGCGTGGAGCACGAACTCTTGGGAGGAGCCCTCGGTGTGGACCCCAGGGGGGACGACCCACACCTTCGTGACCCGTCGGCGCCGACGGCGGCGCCGCCCGTGGCGATCAGCATAGACTCCTTCAAAGCCCTCGATGTGGGCATACAAGGGAAGCGGGAACCCCGGCGGTGGCCGCTCGCACCAGGGCCTCGACACCACCTGATGGGCCCCCTCGTCCCGGCGGCAGAGGGCGAGCCGTTTCTTCGGAGGGAGCGGGTCTGGTTCCTCCCAAGGAGCCTTTCCCTTCTCTGCCGCTGAGAACCGGCGGATCGGAGCCATCGCAGCAAGACGGAGCAAGGACCAGGAAGAAGGAGAAGTAAGAAGAGATGGATTGGAAGGGCGCGAGCCGCTTTGTACTTATAGCCGGCGAGGGCCAATCGTCGGCCTCCACAATCGCAGGTAATCATGACCCGCTTTGCATGTAGGGACTTGTCCAGTCCGTGCAGTTGCCGAGGCGCCGTGGGGAAGTGGAGACGCCCACGTCCAACCAACCGCCACACGGCGCTCAAGGCCGCAGGCTGTTAGGGCCCGCGGCGCTTCGCTCTTGCCCTTTCGCCTCCCTGCACGGCCAAGTCCGGGCGTGCCTTGGGCCCGGCGGCTACTGTCGGCGTTCTGGGAACGGGGGTCCCCAGACTTGCCTACCTGCGGCCTGCGGCATGGCTCAAAGGGGGGGCCCAGCACGGCCCATCTTCATCGACACGGACCCAAGACCCTCGCGAGGGGCCAAGCCTCGCGGGGTGGACGACACGGAGCTTCCTCAGGCATGGCCTCATCAGGCTGGCTCGTGAGGAGGCGGAGAGATCAAGGCGGGGTACCTCACGAGGTGCCCGTGACGCAAGCCATGACGATCAAGGGCGCTAGGCAGGCGCCAGCCCGCATAGTGTCCTCCTTTCCTCTTTGGTGCAAAGGGAGCAAGCGCAGGCGAGAGCATCAAGCAAAGGCACCCGTTTCGGTGCAACAAGACCAAGACCAGCCCAACGGCAGGGAGGAAGTCATTGTGGAGCCCAAGCAGCATCACCACCAGAGCCTTTGGCAGGCGAGGACCAACTTTAGTCAGGATAAGTGTACCAGATGTTCCCCTTCAAAATGGCCAATTATTGGCGCCCTTCCCGCTCAATATTTGGGAAGAGGCCCAGGGCCTTTGCCAATAAATAGGACTAGCCACCCCCAGGGTAGAGGGGATCGAGGATCGGCCAACCCAGAAACAAGCTGGGATCGGATCGAGTAGCATCACATGGAGAGAGAGAGAGAAGGGTGACTGAACTCCTCCTGGCAGTTCATCCCCCAAGCCAAGAACAGACCCTCGCGAGTCTGTTCCTCCTTGTATTGCTCATCATCATCAGCCCAAGAGGCAATCCACCACACCACAAACTAGAGTAGGGTATTACACCACAATGGTGGCCCTAACTAGTATAAACCCTGTGTCTCTTGTGGTGTTCTTTCCATAGCTTAGATCTTAGCGTGGCGGTGGGGTGCAGGTAGGTAGAAGGCAAAATCCCCACGCGCACCCCAGTGTTCGAACCTCAAGGGTCTGCCGGAACCCGAAATCCTACAAAAACCCTACGTCCTTCTTGATTACTATTGATGATATGGGTAGTACAAGAGTAGATCTACCACGAGATCAGAGAGGCTAAACCCTAGAAGCTAGCCTATGGTATGATTGTCTATTGTCCTACGGACTAAAACCCTCCAGTTTATATAGACACCGGAGAGGGCTAGGGTTACACATTGTCGGTTACAATTGTTGGAGATCTACATATCCATATTGCCAAGCTTGCCTTCCACGCCAAGGAAAGTCCCATCCGGACACGGGACGAAGTCTTCAATCTTATATCTTCATAGTCCAAGAGTCCGGCCAAAGGTTATACTCCGGCTATCCGGACACCCCCTAATCCAGGACTCCCTTAGTCACCTAGATACTCCAGTGTCACCTCAAGTATCCGTGGGTATGATTATACGATATGCATCAAACAATCTCAGATTCATCTATTCAACCAACACAAAGAACTTCAAAGAGTGCCCCAAAGTTTCTACCGGGGAGTCAAGAAGAAAACGTGTGCCAACCCCTATGCATAGGTTCGTGGGCGGAACCCGCAAGATAATCACCAAAACATACATCAAGTGGATCAATAGAATACCCCATTGTCACCACGGGTATCCCACGCAAGACATACATGAAGTGTTCTCAAATCCTTAAAGACTCAATCCGATAAGATAACTTCAAAGGGAAAACTCAATCCATTACAAGAGAGTAGAGGGGGAGAAACATCATAAGATCCAAATATAATAGCAAAGCTCGCGATACATCAAGATCGTACCACCTCAAGAACACGAGAGAGAGAGAGAGAGATGAAACACATAGCTACTGGTACATACCCTCAGCCCCGAGGGTGGAATACTCCCTCCTCGTCATGGAGAGCACCGGGATGATGAAGATGGCCACCGGTGAGGGGTCCCCCCTCCGGCAGGGTACTGGAATAGGTCTAGATTGGTTTTCGGTGGCTACGGAGGCTTCTGGCGGCGGAACTCCCAATATATTGTCGTCCCCGATCGTTTTAGGGTATATGGGTATATATAGGAGGAAGAAGTACATCAGGGGAGCCACGAGGTGCCCACGAGGGTGGAGGGCGCGCCCAGGGGGGTGTGCGCGCCCCCTGCCTCGTGGCTTCCTCGTTGATCCCCTAACGTGCACTCCAAGTCTCCTGTATTGCTTTCTTTCCAAAAATAACTTTTCCGAAGGTTTCATTCCGTTTGGACTCCGTTTGATATTCCTTTTTGTCGGTGTCAAAACCGGCGGATCTCGGGTAGGGGGTCCCGAACTGTGCGTCTAGGCCGGATGGTAACAGGAGACAAGGGACACGATGTTTTTTACCCAGGTTCGGGCCCTCTCGATGGAGGTAATACCCTACTCCTGCTTGATTAATATTGATGATATGGGTAGTACAAGAGTAGATCTACCACGAGATCAAGGAGGCTAAACCCTAGAAGCTAGCCTATGGTATGATTGTTGTGTATGGAGTTGATTGCCTATGGACTACAACCCTCCGGTTTATATAGACACCGGATAGGGTTAGTGTTACATAGAGTCGGTTACAATGGTAGGAGATCTTGAATATCCGCATCGCCAAGCTTGCCTTCCACGCCAAGGAAAGTCCCATCCGGACACGGGACGAAGTCTTCAATCTTGTATCTTCATAGTCCAGGAGTCCGACTGAAGGTATAGTCCGGCTACCCGAACACCCCCTAATCCAGGACTCCCTCAGTAGCCCCTGAACCAGGCTTCAATGACGACGAGTCCGGCGCGCAAATTGTCTTCGGCATTGCAAGGCGGGTTCCTCCTCCAAGTCCTTCATAGAAGATTGTAAACACCAAGAGTAGTGTCCGGTTCTGCAAAATAAGCTTCCACATATTGCCATAGAGAGAATAATATTAACACAAATCAAATCTGCCAACGTATTCTGCAGTGCGTCATCACACTACAGCCAAGTCCTTTACTCGAATCGTTTTCACTTTTCCACCTCAGCATGTTTTGCGAGGCGGTTTCCTTGGCACGTCTTGTCAAAGCAGAGATTGTGTGCCCCCCTTTTACGGGATTCTCATTAATACGGACGTGGGTAACCCAATCGTGCCCGTTAGCATGTTTTCTCGATTAAAGGCGAGTCCCAAACGGTTACGGGGAGGGCTCCTGGTATTCAACCTCTTATAAAGAGACCAAGGCCTTACTCCTTTTTCCAATCTCAAACGAGTTCGCCCGTCGCCTCGAGTTCCAACACCCTAGGCTCCAGATTCCAGGCACTTCGGACCTTCGACAATGTCCGGTTTAGACCTTCAAGGCCGATGGATGGCCTCCTCCGTCACGGAGGAGGACGTGCTAAAGTTGAGAGAGGCTAAGTTCTTGACCGCCGAAATTCCGCATAGGTTGCCTGCTCAAAGGCAGGCTATTCCCAGTCCCCAGCCCGGTGAGAGCGTAGTGTTCATGTCTCACTTCCTTCGGGGGTTAGGCTTCCCGATGGATCCCTTCGTGAGGGGGCTGCTGTTTTATTACGGGCTGGAATTTCATGACTTAGCTCCGGAGTCCTTCCTCCACATTTCCTCATTCATCGTTGTGTGCGAAGCGTTCCTCCGTGTTACTCCTCACTTCGGATTATGGCTCAAGACTTTTGGAGTGGAGCCGAAGATGATTGAGGGACGGCACGCAGAGTGCGGAGGCACTGTCATAAGTAAGAATGCTGATGCTCCATGGCCCGGGGGCTTCTTTCAAGAGGAGCTCGGCTTGTGGCAACGAGAATGGTTCTATATCACTGCTCCCAGGAGCGCCAAGTGGGCGGCGCCTCCTGCCTTTCGCTCGGGTCCCCCATCACGGCTAGCGTCATGGGTCAACAAAGGATTAGATTGGGGGTTATCCAAAGACATGCCCTTGTTGCAGGGCCGCATCAGGGATCTCTTAGAAAGAGACCTCAACCTGGTCATGGTGACGCAGGTCATGCTGATTCGCCGAACACTGCCCGGCAAACGTCGCTCCCTTCGTCTGTGGGAGTTTAATCTGGAGGGACCACGAGCTCTCCATCATTTTACGGGCGCAATGCCCGAGGAGATGTATAAACTGTTCTTCGGATCACAAATGATGTGTCCGGATTTGACCGAGGACGCGGGCCTAAGCTGCAATCGCCCGGATACCCAAGTAAGTAACCTTGTGCCCGGACCTACTATCCATATAATCGTCATAAACTTGCCCCTAAAAGAGCTATCCTTTTAAACAGGAGTGGATAGCGAAGGCAAAGCTGATCAGGTGTCCGGCTCCCCTTCCCGAAACTAGGCCGGATCCCGTGCTTGTCAGGATGTTGAAGATAATGCCTTTGGAGGGAAGTAAGGGGAAGGACAAGGGAACTATGGCCTCCTCGAAGGAGGCTGCTCCGAAGGGAGGAACCGACAATTCCTCTCCCAAGGGGAAGAAGAGGGCCGCCTCTGACGACCCGGAGACCATGGCCCTGAAGCGGGGGAGAAAATCCTCGTCAGAGGGTCCGACGCCGGGGAGTTCCTCGGCCGAACTACACCCTCAAAGGGATCAGCCCTCCAGCGAGCCGTAAGTAGAGAGAGGTTTTCCTTTTGAGGGATGAGAGAAATCCTTGATTTATATCTGATAAGATTAACCGAAATTTTACCTTGTAGCTCGGACCTCAGCCCTTCGCAGCAGAGCTCGTCTTCGGGGGATCTTCTTCCGGAGATGATGGAGAGCGGGACGCCTCCCCCTGCCGTACCGCTTAGCAAGGCGGGCAACCCTGAGGTGTCATCGCAGAGGGTTTCTCTGAATCCGGGAGGGGCGGAAGATAGCTATGTGGCCCCCCAAGGCTCTCCGCGTCCGGCCTTCGAAAGAGGCCATAGGACAAGTCCGGCACCGTCTAGTGCTTGGCCGGAGGAGCTAAAGATTCTGCTGGGGCGAGCTTCTATATCAGAGGAGCACCGTGCATTGATGGGCACGGTGATTGAAAGGATTTCATCCGCAGAAAGCGGATTGCATGAGGCCGTCAAAAGTTTACTGACGGGTTTTAAGGTACGTTAGATAATGTACACTTTTGTCAGTTGCGCATAAGTAAGATGTGCCCTGTGTAGATAGTAGCCCCTGAGACGCTGCGCATTGTCAAGAAATGACGACACACAGAGGATCATAATCCCAGGTCTAAGATGTCGCCTTTGAATGTAGGTGGCGAGGTGTCCAGGATCAAGCCGAACTGATGATGTGGCCGAACTAAAGCGGCAACTGGACGTGGCAGATGCCAACATCGCGCTTGTCAACAAGTGGCTTGATGAGGTTCAAGGTATGTAATTCTTCGGACGACATCAGGTAAGAGGAGCTTCATGCCAGTGTCTTACAATGTGTGTGCTTGACGCAGATGGTACGGCCGCCGTGGAGAATCTTAGGGCAGAACTTGCCCGAGCTAAGGAGCAAGCCAGAAAAAGCGATGCGGCTGCCGAGAAGGCCCTTGAAGAGCTGAGAGCCGAACAGGCTGCTCATTGCCGAAGCAAAGAAGAGATGGCCGAGATGGCCGAGAAGTTAAAGAGCGCTGCAGACCGTTGCAAACTTCTTGAGAAAGAAGACTGGGCGAGATAGACGGACTTAGAGAAGGTCGTTGCCGATGCCAAGGACGCTCGCTCTGCGATGAGAGCTGCGAAGGAGGAGCTGCATCAGGCCGAACAGATTGCGGCTGGAAAGCCCTTTATGCTGCGGAGGAAGTTTTGTGATCTGAAGTTTTCTCCGTTGGACCGGATGTGGAGTGTGGAGGATACCTATCTGGACTTGGCAGCGAGTGCTGCTGATGCGACCGAACACTTTCGAGATCGGAAAGATCGCAAAGTGGAAAAGCTTTTCTGGTCACTGTTTCACAATCCAGAACGTGCACTGGCAGTGGATGATCATTTGGCTCAATGGGCCGAACTGAATAGGTTGTCTAGACTTGCCATAAAGTACGTCATGGGTCACCTGTGGCCGGGGAGATCAGAGCCGAAGAGTTATTTCAGCTTGGTTCAGCAATTCCTTGACGTGGTGCCGCGTATAAATGCAATGAAGAGGTCAGCATGCATAGAGGGCGCTAGGATGGCTCTTGCCCGTGTTAAGACATACTGGGCAGAGATGGAGACCACCGTTGTTGCGTCCCGAGATTCGGACAAAAGCCGAGTACCTTCCAAGCACTATTTTCAGGAAGTTCTTGAAGGCGCTCATGTAATAGAGACGCAGTGCCCGAAAGATGCTATGTTATGATAGCATATGTAATTAGAAAGTAATATTTTGATAAACTGTAGTGGCCTTTTTTATACTTGTGCCTTCAAGTATTGGGAACACCTCCTGTGCGGCCGTTTTAAGATATATATGTATGTATGTGTATATATATATATATATATATATATATATATATATATATATATATAGGATCTGAAAGATGGCAGTCGTTGGCTTCAGCCCCCACGCACATAGTGCGGGGGTGCTCGCAGAAGACGCATTTTCACACTTAACCCAACGTCTTGGTCCTACAAAGGAGGTGATAGCGCAGCGGGCCAGGCAACCGGACTATAATGCTTTAACACTTTCACTTAGCCATAGGAGTTTGACAATGAGACTATTTAGGTAGCTCCTTGGTGGCGACTACGCTCGTCCGAGTTCGGGGCGCGTATGTGCCTGACCGGGAAGCGGCCCTTCGTTAAAGCGGAGGAATCCGATAGATTCCGATAGGTCATCGAGTGGCTGACCAGTCTCACGCTACATCATGACAGTCAGTTTTCGGCTTTCTCTACTGAGGTGCTTGCCCGGCCAAACCGGGGCACAATCGCAGTAGTTCTCCTGGTGCTACCTTAGCCGATAGAGTGGAACGTAAGGTAGCCGAACTCAGGAGTCGGGCAACCCAACATTTGACCAAAGACATGATTCGGAGCTGATGCATATAATGCCAAAACTCGCGATGCCGAACACTCCCTAAGGTGTTCGGTATTTATGAGTGTGGGCGAAACAACACTCTTTATTAAAAAAGCCCCTAGTGTCCAGGTACGTGCAAAAATTCTGACGTGGCCACATGCCAAGACGCCAGCCTCCTCCTTGGTTATATTAGAAAGAAAAAACCAGGGGATGTGTAGCAACAAGAGACAGTAAAAAAGGTTTACGCAGGATCTTAATCTAAAAAGAATCCTTTAGGACGGGTCCCTACTGCATGTCTGCGCCTGTGTCTTCGTTGTGCCGTATCCTGGACGGGCGCCGCACGACGTTCATCTGTAAAAGAGAGGAACTGAGTTGAAAACAGGTCGTGCCGAAAAAGTTTAAAATAAGCAAAGTATAAAGTAAGATATATAAGATTGAGCTTTATTGTTTCTTATTGTATATGCATGGAGCCCCTAGTGCGGGGGTATATGGCTTCTAGGCCTGCATCAATGATGATTTTGCACCGAACTCGTCTATCCGCGTTCGTGGTCTTGAATGACCTATTTCAAAGTTTTTTGGCCGGTGAGGCCATTTTGCTGTGGGGCTGTCAAAGCGGCCGCACAGTCCTCCGCTTGGGGAGGCGCACTTTAGTGCTTCCCCTTCAAAGAGATGATGCCTCGTGGACCGGGCATCTTAAGCGTAAGAGATGCATAATGCGGTAGTGCGTTAAAGCGAGCGAAAGCTTCGCGTCCCAGTAGTGCTTGATAGCGACTTGAGAACGGGACGATATGGAAGGTCAGCTTTTCGCGGGGAGGTTATTGGCAGAGCCGAATGTGACTGTGAGCCGCAGAAAACCCATACAATGGGTGTCCGGACCAGGTATTACCCCTTGAAAGGAGGTTTTGCTGCGGCGGATTCTTGCTGGGTTTATCCCCATGTGCTAGATTGTGTCCTAATATATCAGGTTTAGTCCACTACCGTCATCCATAAGGACATTTGAAAACTGGAGTCCGCCAATTATTGGATCGAGTATCAAGGCAGTCCAGCCTACATTCTTGATATTCCTAGAATAATCTAGCTGATCAAAGATGATCGGTTTTGACAACCAGTGGCAGGACCCTTTGGGGATGGGCCGTGTGGTGCGTACCTTTACGGGCGCCGCACGTTTTGTTATGTGAAGTGAGTTCACTGTTTTTACTTCTTGTGGGAAGTTCTTTTGTTTCCTGGTGCTCTGCTTTTGGGGTTCGTCCTTGTCTTCGCTTGGTGTGCCGAGCCCCTTGTGTTTGGCATTGAGTCTGCCGGATTGTTTGAAAACCCAACAGTCTCTGTGCGTATGGTTAGCAGGCTTCCCGGGAGTACTGTGTATCTAACATATCCTGTCCAGGATTTTATTTAGGTTGGATGGGTCGTCCCTGTTATCCTGGGGGCGATTTTTCCTGATTTTGTCATGAGCCTTTGAATCTGGCATTGACTGCCGTGCTCTTCGGACTTTTGTCCTTAGCCAGCGACGGTCCTTGTTGCGTCGCGGTTTTCCGTTTCCATCCCTAGTTTCGGATGTACTTGGGTCACTGGGGCTGCACCTTGCCAACCAGCTGTCCTCCCCTGCACAAAAGCGGGTCATGAGGCTTGTTAGTGCGGCCATTGTTCTTGGCTTTTCTTGGCCGAGGTGTCTGGCGAGCCATTCGTCTCGGACGTTATGCCTGAAAGCTGCTAAGGCTTCAGCGTCCAGACAGTCGACTATCTGATTCTTTTTAGTGAGGAATCTATTCCAGAACTGCCGAGCTGATTCTCCGGGTTGTTGAGTTATGTGACTAAGATCGTCTGCATCCGAAGTGCGGACATAGGTCCCTTGAAAGTTTGCTCGGAAAGCATCCTCGAGCTCTTCCCAGCTTCCAATTGTGTTTTCGGGAAGGCTTTTAAGCCAATGCCGGGCTGGCCCTTTAAGCTTAAGGGGTAAATATTTGATGGCGTGGATATCATCTCCTCTAGCCATGTGTATGTGGAGGATATAATCCTCGATCCAAACTCCAGGGTCTGTTGTTCCATCATATGCCTCTATGTTTACGGGTTTGAATCCCTCTGGGAATTCATAGTCCAGGACCCCATCGGTGAAACACAGGGGGTGTGCGGCGCCCCTGTATTTGGGTGTGCCGGATTCTGATGATGGCTTCATAGCATTGCTTACGAGAGCTTGCTTTCTTGGCCCATAAATGGACCTGACTGGGCCATGATGCAAATCCTTAAGTGGGTCGCATGCCGATTTAAGTGCGGCGTCGCTTGCCGCTTTATGGGGTCGTCTATCCGACCGTGTGGCTTTTTCATTTTTTGAATGCGAGGGCTCTGGGGCCACTTCGTCGAATTCATGCAGTAGCTTTCTTTTCGGATAGCTTTTAGTGCGGCGACTGTCGCCGTACTTATCTGTGGTGTTGATTACTTTGCTCCATCTAATTCGGAGTGCATCTTCCGCTGTTTTTAGCTTCTGCTTCTGCTTTTTAGGCTGCGTGCAGTTGCAAAGAGCCTCTCGTGGAGATTCTTCTGCTCCATAGGTTTATTCGGCGTGAGGTCGTCCGGAATGCCGTTTTCGCCGGAGGAGGGATGTTCGGTTTCTCTATCCGTGTTGCCCTGTTCGGACGGTTGCTCTAAGGCCTGCTCGTCATCTACCAGCTCATCCTGCTCTATGGCTGGGTTTTTGTCGAGGCGGGGCTTGGGTCGGCGTTTACGCTGACGCTTTGATTGCTTTTCGGCGGGTCGATCTCCCGTCCCATCCCCTTTTTCCTCGTTGTTGCTTCCTTTAGGGGTATCCACCATGTACACAATGTAAGATGAGGTGGCTGTCCAATGCCATATGGGCGTTGGTTCATCAGTATCTCCTACATCGTCATCCATGCTGTCGATGTCTCCGGAGTCGAAGTTGAGCACGTCGTTTAAATTGTCGAAAGTGGCTATCAAGTGGGTGGTGGGTGGGTTTTGAATTTCTTCATCGTCCGTATCCCACCCTCGCTGACCGTAGTCCGGCCAGGGCTCTCCTTATAAAGAGAGAGACTTAAGAGAATTCAGGATGTCGCCAAAAGGCGAATGTTGAAAGATGTCTGTGGTGGTGAACTCCATTATCGGCGCCCAATCAGATTCGATTAGCAGGGGCGCGGGGGGTTCGGAATCCGGGGAGGAGTCCGGATCCTCGGAGTCACGGGTCGTGCAGAGTGCGGGGCTGGAGTTCGGCTCGATCGCCTCTGAGATCGCAACCCCTGAGGCAGCGTCCAACCGCTGATCCTCGATTGGCGCAATAGGCTCCGAGTTAGGGGTCGGAACCGATGCGTGTGCGGCCTCCAGGACACTGTCCGGGGGTAGAGCTAGATCATGCCCCTTGAGATAGTGCGGCGTGCCTGGCAGTGGCTCGAATCCGTCGAAGATCAAGTCCCCGCGAATGTCAGCCGTGTAGTTCAAGCTTCCAAACCTGACCTGATGGCCAGGGGCGTAGCTTTCGATCTGCTCTAGGTGGCCAAGCGAATTGGCCCGCAGTGCGAAGCCACCGAAGACGAAGATTTGTCCAGGGAGAAAGGTCTCACCCTGGACCGCATCGTTGTTGATGATCAAAGGAGCCATCGGGCCTAAAGGCGATGACACAGAGGAACTCTCAATGAAAGCACCAATGTCAGTGTCAAAACCAGCAGATCTCGGGTAGGGGGTCCCGAACTGTGCGTCTAGGCCGGATGGTAACAGGAGACAAGGGACACGAGATTTTTTACCCAGGTTCGGGCCCTCTCGATGGAGGTAATACCCTACTCCTGCTTGATTAATATTTATGATATGGGTAGTACAAGAGTAGATCTACAACGAGATCAAGGAGGCTAAACCCTAGAAGCTAGCCTATGGTATGATTGTTGTGTATGGAGTTGATTGCCTACGGACTACAACCCTCCAGTTATATAGACACCGGATAGGGTTAGGGTTACATAGAGTCGGTTACAATGGTAGGAGATCTTGAATATCCGCATCGCCAAGCTTGCCTTCCATGCCAAGGAAAGTCCCATCCGGACACGGGACGAAGTCTTCAATCTTGTATCTTAATAGTCCAGGAGTCCGGCTGAAGGTATAGTCCGGCTACCCGAACACCCCCTAATCCAGGACTCCCTCACTTTTCTTCAAAACCCTAAAACAAGGGAAAAAACAGAAACTGGCAGTGGGCTCTAGGTTAATAGGTTAGTCCCAAAAATCATATAAAATAGCATATAAATGCATATAAAACATCCCAGGTTGATAATATAATAGCATGGAACAATCAAAAATTATAGATATGTTGGAGACGTATCAAGGAACACCTTGTGTGCTATCAAACGTCACAACGTAACTGGGTGATTATAAAGATGTTCTGCAGGTGTCTCCAAAGGTGTTTGTTGAGTTGGCACAGATCAAGATTAGGATTTGTCAATCCGTGTATCAGAGAGGTATCTTCGGGCCCTCTCGGTAATGCACATCACTATAAGCCTTGCAAGCAATGTGAATAATGAGTTAGTTGTGGGGTGATGCATTACGGAATGAGTAAAGAGACTTGCCGGTAACGAGATTGAACTAGATATGCGGATATCGACCATCGAATATCGGGCAAGTAACATACCGATGGCAATGGAAATAACGTATGTTCTTATGCGGTTTAAACGATAAAGATCTTCGAAGAATATGCAGGAACCAATGTAAGCATCCAGGTTCCGCTATTGGTTATTGACCGAAGATGTGTCTCGTTCATGTCTACATAGTTCTCGAACCCGTAGGGTCTGCTTGCTTAACGTTTGATGATGATTTGTATTATGAGTTATGTGATTTGATGACCGAAGTTTGTTCGGAGTCCCGGATGAGATCACGGACATGACGAGGAGTCTCAAAATGGTCGAGAGGTAAAGATTCATATATTAGAAGGCTATATTCGGACATCGGAAAGGTTCCGAGTGATTCGGGTATTTTTCAGAGTACCGGGGAGTTACGGGAATTCACCGGGAGAAGTAATGGGCCTTATTGGGCCATACGAGAAAAGAGGAGGCAGGCCAAGTGGAGGGCGGCGGCGCCCCCCCATGGGTCTGAATTGGACTAGGGGAAGGGGACGGCGCCCCCCTTGACTTTTCCTACTCCCTCTCTCTTTCCCTCTTTCCTTCTCCCCTACTCCGAAAAGGAAAGGGATTCCTAGTCGGACTTGGAAGTCCTACTAGGAATCCATACTCTTGGCGCGCCCATAGGAGCCGGCCTCTCTCCCTCCCTCCTTTAAATACGTGGGCAGGGGGCACCCCAGAGACACAACAAGTCTTCTCTTAGCCGTGTGCGGTGCCCCCTCCATAGTTACACACCTCGATCATATCGTCGTAGTGCTTAGGTGAAGCCCTATGCCGGTAACTTCATCATCACCGTCACCACACCGTCGTGCTGATGGAACTCGCCTTCATCCTCAACTGGATCAAGATTTCTAGGGACGTCATCGAGCTGAATGTGTGTTGAACACGGAGGCGTCGTACGTTCGGTGCTAGGATCGGTTGAATTGCAAAGTCGTTCGACTACATCAACCGCGTTACTAAACGCTTCCGCTTTCGGTCTACGAGGGCACGTGGACACACTCTCCCCTCTCGTTTCTAGGCATCTCCTAGATATATCTTGCGTGATCATAGTAAAATTTTGAAATACTGTGTTCCCCAACATTGGTATCTGAGCCAGGTCTATGCATAGATGTTATATGCACGAGTAGAACACCAAGAGTTGCGGGCGATAATAGTCATACTGCTTACTAGCAACGTTTACTTTGATTCAGCAGTATTGTTGGATGAAGCGGCCCGGACCGACATTACATGACCGTGTTCATGAGACTGGTTCTACCGATGTGCTTTGCACACAGTTGGCTGGCGGGTGTTTGTTTCTCCAACTTTAGTTGAATCAAGTTTGACTACGGCCGGTCCTTGTTGAAGGTTAAAACAACACACTTGACAAAAAATTGTTGTGGTTTTGATGCGTAGGTAAGAACGGTTCTTTCCAGAAGCCCGTAGCAGCCACGTAAAACTTGCAACAAGAAAGTAGAGGACATCTAACTTGTTTTTGCAGGGCATGTTGTGATGTGGTATGGTCAAGGCGTGATGAGATATAAATTGTTGTATGAGATGATCATGTTTTGTAAAAGTTATTGGCAACTGGCCGGAGCCTTATGGTTGTCGCTTTATTGTATGAAATGCAATCGCTAATTGCTTTACTTTATCACTAAGCGGTAGCGATAGTCGTAGAAGCAAAGTTGGCGAGATGACAATGATGCTATGATGGAGATCAAGGTGTCAAGCTGGTGACGATGGTGATCATGATGGTGCTTTGGAGATGGAGATTAAAGGCACAAGATGATGATGGCCATATCATATCACTTATCTTGATTGCATGTGATGTTTATCCTTTATGCATCTTATTTTGCTTAGTATGGCGGTAGCATTATAAGATGATCCCTCACTAAATTTCAAGGTATAAGTGTTCTCCCTGAGCATGCACCGTTGCTACAGTTCGTCGTGCCGAGACACCACGTATTATCGGGTGTGATAAGCTCTACGTTCACATACAACGGATGCAAACCAGTTTGCACATGCAGAATACTCGGGTTAAACTTGGCAAGCCTAGCATATGCAGATATGTCCTCAGAACACTGAGACCAAAAGGTCGAACGTGAATCATATAGTAGATATGATCAACATAGTGATGTTCACCATTGCAAACTACTCGATCTCACGTGATGATCGGACATGGTTTAGTTGATTTGGATCTCGTGATCATTTATATGACTAGAGGGATGCCTTTCTAAGTGGGAGTTCTTAAGTAATATGATTAAATTGAACTTTAATTTATCATGAACTTAGTCCTGATAGTATTTGCATATCTATGTTGTAGATCAATAGCTTGCGATGTAGCTCCCCGTTTATTTTTTATATGTCCTTAGAGAAAAAAAGTTGAAAGATGATAGTAGCAATGATGCGGACTGGGTCAATGATCTGAGGACTATCCTCATTGCTGCACAGAAGAATTATGTCCTTGATGCACCGCTAGGTGACAGACCTATTGCAGGAGTAGATGTAGACGTTATGAACGTTTGGCAAGCTTGGTATAATGACTACTTGATAGTTTAGTGCACCATTTTTACGGCTTAGAACCGGGACTTCAAAAATGTTTTGAATGCCACGAAGCATATATGTTCCAAGAGCTAAAATTGGTATTTCAGACTCATGCCCGAGTCGAGAAGTATGAGACCTTTGAGAAGTATTTTGCCTACAAGATGGAGGAGAATAGCTCAACCAGTGAGCATGTGCTGAGAATGTCTGAGTACTACTATCGCATGAATCAAGTGGGAGTTAATCTTCCAGATAAGATAGTGATTGACAGAGTTATCTAGTCACTATCACCGAGTTACTGGAATTTCATGATTAACTATAATATGCAAGGGATGACGAAAATGATCCCCGAGTTCTTCGTGATGCTGAAATCAGCGAAGGTAGAAATCAAGAAAAGCATCAAGTGTTGATGGTTGACAAGAGTACTAGTTTCAAGCAAAAGGGCAAGGGAAAGAAAGAGAACTTCAAGAAGAATGGCAAGCAAGTTTCCACTCCCATGAAGAAGCCCAAAGCTAGACCCAAGCCTGAAACTGAGTGCTTCTACTGCAAAGGAAATGGTCACTGGAAGAGGAACCGCCCCATATACTTGGCGGATAAGAAAGGTAGCAAAGTGAACAAAAGTATATATGATATACATGTTATTGATGTGTACTTTACTAGTGTTCATGGTAGCCCCAGGGTAGTTGATACAGGTTCAGTTGCTAACATTAGTAACTCAAAACAGGAGTTACAAAATGAACAGAGACTAGTTGAGGGCAAGGTGACGGTGTGTGTCGGAAGTGATTCCAAGGTTGATGAGATCACCATCGCACACTCCCTTTACCTTCCGGATTAGTGTTGAACCTAAAATAAATGTTATTTGGTGTTCTACGTTGAGCATAATATGATCGGATCATGATTATTGCAATACAGTTATTCATTTAAGTCAAAGAATAATTGTTATTCTGTTTACATGAATAAAATATTTTTGGTCATACACCCAAAGTGAATGGTTTATTGAATGATGATCATAGTGATACACATATTCATAATATTGATGCCAAAAGATGCAAAGTTGATAATGATAGTGCAACATACTAGTGGCACTGCCGTTTAGGTCATATTGGTGTAAAGCGCATGAAGAAACTCCATGCTGATGGGCTTTTGGAATCACTTGATTATGAATCACTTGATGCTTGCGAACCATGCCACATGGGCAAGATGACTAAAACTCCGTTCTCCAGAACAATGGAGCGAGCCACTAACTTATTGGAAATAATACATACTGATGTATATGGTCCGATGAGTGTTGAGGCTCGCGGCGGGTATCATTATTTTCTGACCTTCGCAGATGATTTAAGCAGATATGAGTATATCTACTTACTGAAACACAAGTCTGAAACATTTGAAAAGTTCAAAGAAATCAAGAGTGAAGTTGAGAATCATCATAACAAAAAAATAAAGTTTCTACGATCTGATCGCAGAGGCAAATATTTGAGTTACGAGTTGGGCCTTCATTTAAAAACAATGTGGAATAGTTTCACAACTCATGCCACTTGGAACACCACAGAGTAATGGTGTGTCCAAATGTCGTAACCATACTTTATTAGATATGGTGTGATCTATGATGTCTCCTACCGATGTACCACTATCGTTTTGGGGTTATGCATTAGAGACAGCTGCATTCATCTTAAATAGGGCACCATCTAAATCCGTTGAGATGACACCATATGAACTGTGGTTTGGCAAGAAACCCAAGTTGTCGTTTCTTAAAGTTTGGGGCCGCGATGCTTATGTGAAAAAACTTCAACCTGATAAGCTTGAACCCAAATCGGAGAAATGTGTCTTCATAGGATACCCAAAGGAGACTGTTGGGTACACATTCTATCACAGGTCCGAAGGCAAGATATTCGTTGCTAAGAATGGATCCTTTCTAGAGAAGGAGTTTCTCTCAAAAGAGCTGAGTAGGAGGAAAGTAGAACTTGATGAGGTAATTGTACCTTCTCCCGAATTGGAAAGTAGTTCATCATAGAAATTAGTTCTAGTGATTCCTACACCAATTAGAGAGGAAGCTAATGATGATGATCATGAAACTCCTGATCAAGTTACTACCAAACCTCGTAGGTCAAACAGAGTACGATCCACACCAGAGTGGTACGGTAATCCTGTTCTGGAGGTCATGTTACTTGACCATGATGAACCTACGAACTATGAGGAAGCGATGATAAGCCCAGATTCCGCGAAATGGCTTGAGGCCATGAAATCTGAGATGCGATCCATGTATGAGAACAAAGTGTGGAATTTGGTTGACTTGCCCGATGATCGGTAAGCCATAGAGAATAAATGGATCTTCAAGAAGAAGACTGACGCCAACGATAATATTACTATCTACAAAGCTCGACTTGTTGTGAAAGGTTTTCGACAAGTTCAAGGAGTTGACTACGATGAGACCTTCTCACCCGTAGCGATGCTCAAGTCTGTTCGAATCATGTTAGCAATTGCCGCATTTCATGATTATGAAATTTGGCAAATGGATGTCAAAACTGCATTCCTTAATGGATATCTTAAAGAAGAGTTGTATATGATGCAACCAGAAGGTTTTGTCGATCCTAAAGGTGCTAACAAAGTGTGCAAGCTCCAGCGATCCATTTATGGACTGGTGCAAGCCTCTCGGAGTTGGAATATATGCTTTGATAGTGTGATCAAAGCATATAGTTTTATACAGACTTGTGGTGAAGCCTGTATTTGCAAGAAAGTGAGTGGGAGCACTACAACCTTTCTGATAAGTATATGTGAGTGACATATTGTTGATCGGAAATGATGTAGAATTTTCTGGAAAGTATAAAGGAGTGTTTGAAAGGATTTTTTCAAGGAAAGACCTCGGTGAAGCTGCTTACACATTAAGCATCAAGATCTATAGAGATAGATCAAGATGCTTGATAAGATTTTTCAATGAGTACATACCTTGACAAGATTTTGAAGTAGTTCAAAATGGAATAGTCAAAGAATGAGTTCTTTCCTGTGTTGCAAGGTGTGAAGTTGAGTAATACTCAAAACCCGACCACGACAGAAAATAGAAAGAGAATGAAAGTCATTCCCTATGCCTCAGTCATAGGTTCTATAAAGTATGGTATGCCGTGTATCAGACATATTGTGTACCTCACCATGAGTTTGGCAAGAGGGTACAATAGTGATCCAGGAGTGGATCACTGGACAACGGTCAAAAATATCCTTAGTGGAATAAGGATATGTGTCACATCCCTGCTTTTAGTCATGCATTAGGATTGGATGAACTTGTGCATCATGTTTAAATTTCTTTTAAACTTGAAATGGGGGCTAATCAACCCCAACACCCCCCCTGAAAATGCTAATTTCCAACAATTGGAATTTCAATGAAACCAAAATGCCCTTCATAAAAGCCCACCATTTTTGGTTCTGGTTTAAACCTTTGCCAAGAATGGTCTTGCAATTTATGGAGCCATTCTGGATTTTTTGAACAAGCCATAAGTACTTGAATTTGGGCATTTTAAATGCTATAAATATTTTAAAGTGCTCAAATAATCTTGGAAGCATTTTTAGGCAGTTGAGAATATTCTCAAATGTGCCTTTGAATATTTCCAGGATTTTTGGAATGGAATGGTATTTTAATCATTTCAATACACAGAGCAGAGCAAATAAAAAAGAGAAAACAAAAAGGAACAGAGGACTTACCTGGAAGCCCACCTAGCAGGCCCACCTACTGGCCCAGCCCACCTCCTGTGCCAGCGAGCTGCTTGCACTCGCCCGCACAGGCAAGCAGCTTCTCGACGGCGAGCACAGCATGCATGCCACGCAGCTGCCCGCCGCCTCGCCGCTCCCCTCGTCGAGCTGTCAACGTGGGACGAACCCCCTCTCTCTCCCCGACCTCGCAGACACTCGCTCTCCCCTCTGGCTCCTCTCTCTCGCCATCCCCGACGACGCCCGAGCCGTTACCATCACCGTCGCTCGTCGCAGCCACGTCCAGCACCGTCCCTCAGCCGCGCCACCGTGTCTAGCAGCGTCGCCGTCATCGACTACGTCGACTAGTCAAGCCGCACGACGCCGGAGCCCCTGCAACGCCGCCGTCGTCTTCAACCTCGGGCCACCCGAGATCGTCGTTGCCGTTCCGACCGCACCAAGCCTTCCCCGAGCATGCTGACCGTCTCTACGGCTTCCCAGTGAGCTACTGCTCCTCCCCCTTCTCTCCGCTTCGTCGCTAGAGCTCTGTAGTCGCCGTGCCTCTTTCGTCCGAACACACTGCTGCCTGAGCTCGCCGCCGACGTAGCTCCGGCCACTTAGCGGTCCCGCTGGCATGTCCAACATGCTCACCGCATCGCGTAGATGTTGTAGGTGCCAGCGCCATGCCGCCTAGGCCACTTCAGCCATGCGCACGAGCTGACCCGAGCTTCGGCCTCCGCCAAGCTCGTCGCCGGCGATGCTCCGGCCACTCCCCGGCCAAGCCATCACCACGGCTAGATGCGGGCAAGCACCAGCTGCCCGTAGCTGCTCTCTGCGCATCAAATGGTGCCCTGTGGGCAAATCCCGCAGCACGCCGCCGCGTCTGGCCTCGCCGGCGGCTAAACGCCGGCAGGAGCGGACCGCTGACCGGCGAGGTTTGACCCCGCCGAGTCAGGTTGACTTCCCCCTCTCTCTCACTGACATAGGGGCCCCGCCCGACTAATTACTCTATTAGTGCTAATTAACTAGGTTAGTTTAACTAGTATAGTCACTGACTAGTGGGGCCCGCCCAGTTAATTAGACTAACTAAACGTAGTTAGTGCACAGAGTCACTGACCAGTGGGCCCCACTGGTCAGGTTTGACTGACCCCTGGCGCCTTTCACTCGCTGACGTCATAGTGACACAGTGCTGACGCAATTATTTAATTTCTGGATTTATTTTCATATAGGAAATTCGAGAAAATAGCCTAAACTTCTAAAAATCATAGAAAATCAACCATAGATCCAAATCAAACAAATTATATATGAAAAATGATCAGAAAAATTTAGTCTATCCATCTGTAATGGTTTCATGCATGAAAAAACACTCTAACCTTGTTGTTTAGGTGAAACAAGCTAATACACTTATTATGCATAAGAACTTTAACTTTCATTTGAATCTTTGATTCGAATGAACCCATTTCAACTTGTTTCACATTGCATTAGGCAGGACACATCATTTTGCCATGTCATAGAATGCATCATATTGTTGCATATTGCCATGTGTTGATTATGTTCTGTGTGTCCTTCGTGGTAGGTTCTGCCTCCGAGGATATCTCCGAGTATCCAACTGAAGGGCAGTACCCTACTACCACTCCATCAGGAAAGCAGCCCCATTGATCATATCGATACAATCCCATGTTCTCGCCTCTGCTCTCGTTTACTGCATTAAGACAACAATGTTTCAAACTGCTGTGTGCTATGGTAGTTGAAACCTTATCCTCTGCATGACCTTTCATTGCCATAGTAACTAGATGAAACCCACTAGCATGTGTAGGAGTTGATTGAGCCATGTTTGTGTTTCCTACCTTGCTATGCCTGCTATGCTTAGAGTTGTGTCAGGTCTGGTTCATCTGGGTGATGGGCTAGAGTGAAATGATTATGTCGGTAATGTGAGGGATGTGTTGAACATGATTTGGTAAAGGTATCGATGAGAGGCCATGTAGGAGTACATGGTGGGTTGTTTCATTGAGGTCGTCCCTAAGAACTAAGATCTGTATGTGTGATTTTAAGAATCAGCTACTACCATGCATTGGGATCCTTTAATTAACCCTCTCGGCTTCTTAATCACCCTAGTACTCTGTCCAGGAGTTGCAAATAGTTTCTGGTGTTTGTAGGTTATGTGTTGGCGGCCGTGCGTAGCACTGACCCTAGGGGTGGGCTATGTTGCGGTAGATACACCATGGCCGAGTATGCCGGGCGCCAGTTTGGCGTCTCGGGACCCTGTTCACTGTTGGAAATATGCCCTAGAGGCAATAATAAAAGTATTATTATTATATTTCCTTGTTCATGATAATTGTCTTTTATTCATGCTATAACTGTATTATCCGGAAATCGTAATACACGTGTGAATACATAGACCACAATATGTCCCTAGTGAGCCTCTAGTTGACTAGCTCGTTGTGATCAACAGATAGTCATGGTTTCCTGGCTATGGACATTGGATGTCGTTGATAACGGGATCACATCATTAGGAGAATGATGTGATGGACAAGACCCAATCCTAAGACTAGCACAAAGATCGTGTAGTTCGTTTGCTAGAGCTTTGCCAATGTCAAGTATCTCTTCCTTTGACCATGAGATCGTGTAACTCCTGGATACCGTAGGAGTGCCTTGGGTGTATCAAACGTCACAACGTAACTGGGTGACTATAAAGGTGCACTACAGGTATCCCCGAAAGTATCTATTGTTTTATGCGGATCAAGACTGGGATTTGTCACTCCGTGTAAACGGAGAGGTATCTCTGGGCCCACTCGGTAGGACATCATCATATGCGCAATGTGACCAAGGAGTTGATCACGGGATGATGTGTTACGGAACGAGTAAAGTGACTTGCCGGTAACGAGATTGAACAAGGTATTGGATACCGACGATCGAATCTCGGGCAAGTAAAATACCGCTAGACAAAGGGAATTGAATACGGGATTGATTAAGTCCTTGACATCGTGGTTCATCCGATGAGATCATCGTGGAACATGTGGGAGCCATCATGGGTATCCAGATCCCGCTGTTGGTTATTGACCGGAGAACGTCTCGGTCATGTCTGCATGTCTCCCGAACCCGTAGGGTCTACACACTTAAGGTTCGGTGACGCTAGGGTTATAAAGGAAGCTTGTATGTGGTTACCGAATGTTGTTCGGAATCCCGGATGAGATCCCGGACGTCACGAGGAGTTCCGGAATGGTCCGGAGGTAAAGATTTATATATAGGAAGTCCTGTTTCGGCCATCGGGACAAGTTTCGGGGTCATCGGTATTGTACCGGGACCACCGGAAGGGTCCCGGGGGCCCACCGGGTGGGGCCACCTGCCCCGGGGGGCCACATGGGCTGTAGGGGGTGCGCCTTGGCCTACATGGGCCAAGGGCACCAGCCCCTAGAGGCCCATGCGCCAAGATAAAGGAAAAAGGGGAGAGTCCTAAAGGGGGAAGGCACCTCCGAGGTGCCTTGGGGAGGATGGACTCCTCCCCCCCTCCTTA
Source organism: Triticum dicoccoides (assembly GCF_002162155.2). NCBI lineage: Eukaryota > Viridiplantae > Streptophyta > Magnoliopsida > Poales > Poaceae > Triticum > Triticum dicoccoides. Next base: position 142,742,233 of record NC_041384.1, read on the forward strand.
GCCGCACCCCTTTCTTGGAGTAGGGGGCAAGGCTGCGCCTCCCCCCTCTCCCCTGCCCCTATATATAGTGGAGGGAAGGGAGGGCATCCATACCTGAGCCCTTGGCGCCTCCCTCCCTCCCGTGACACCTCCTCCTCTCCCGTAGGTGCTTGGCGAAGCCCTGCAGGATTGCCACGCTCCTCCATCACTACCACGCCGTTGTGCTGCTGTTGGATGGAGTCTTCCTCAACCTCTCCCTCTCTCCTTGCTGGATCAAGGCGTGGGAGACGTCATCGGGCTGTACGTGTGTTGAACGCGGAGGTGCCGTCCGTTCGGCACTTGATCATCGGTGATCTGAATCACGACGAGTATGACTCCATCAACCCCGTTCACTTGAACGCTTCCGCTTAGCGATCTACAAGGGTATGTAGATGCACTCCTCCTTCTACTCGTTGCTGGTCTCTCCATAGATAGATCTTGGTGTTACGTAGGAAAATTTTTGAATTTCTGCTACGTTCCCCAACAGTGGTATCAGAGCCAGGTTTATTGCGTAGATTCTTTGCACGAGTAGAACACAAAGTAGTTGTGGGCGTTGATGTTGTTCAATATGCTTACCGTTACTAGTCCAATCTTGTTTCGACGGTATTGTGGGATGAAGCGGCCCGGACCGACCTTACACGTACTCTTACGTGAGACAGGTTCCACCGATTGACATGCACTTGGTGCATAAGGTGGCTAGCGGGTGCCAGTCTCTCCCACTTTAGTCGGAACGGATTCGATGAAAAGGGTCCTTATGAAGGGTAAATAGCAATTGGCATATCACGTTGTGGTCTTGCGTAGGTAAGAAACGTTCTTGCTAGAAACCCATAGCAGCCACGTAAAACATGCAACAACAATTAGAGGACGTCTAACTTGTTTTTGCAGGGTATGCCATGTGATGTGATATGGCCAAAAGGATGTGATGAATGATATATGTGATGTATGAGATTGATCATGTTCTTGTAATAGGATTCACGACTTGCATGTCGATGAGTATGACAACCGGCAGGAGCCATAGGAGTTGTCTTTATTTATTGTATGACCTGCGTGTCATTGAAGAACGCCATGTAAACTACTTTACTTTATTGCTAAACGCGTTAGTCATAGAAGTAGAAGTAGTCGTTGGCGTGACAACTTCATGAAGACACGATGATGGAGATCATGATGATGGAGATCATGGTGTCATGCCGGTGACAAGATGATCATGGAGCCCCGAAGATGAAGATCAAAGGAGCTATATGATATTGGCCATATCATGTCACTACTCTATTTGATTGCATGTGATGTTTATCATGTTTATGCATCTTGTTTACTTAGGACGACGGTAGTAAATAAGATGATCCCTTACAAAATTTCAAGAAGTGTTCTCCCCTAACTGTGCACCGTTGCTACAGTTCGTCGCTTCTAAGCACCACGTGATGATCGGGTGTGATGGATTCTTATGTTCACATACAACGGGTGTAAGACAGTTTTACACAGCGAAAACACTTAGGGTTAACTTGACGAGCCTAGCATGTGCAGACATGGCCTCGGAACACGGAGACCGAAAGGTCGAGCATGAGTCGTATAGTAGATACGATCAACATGAAGATGTTCACCGACGTTAACTAGTCCGTCTCACGTGATGATCGGACACGGCCTAGTTGACTCGGATCATGTGATCACTTAGATGACCAGAGGGATGTCTATCTAAGTGGGAGTTCATAAGATGAACTTAATTATCCTGAACATAGTCAAAAGACCTTTTGCAAATTATGTCGTAGCTCGCGCTATAGTTCTACTGTTTAGATATGTTCCTAGAGAAAATTATAGTTGAAAGTTGATAGTAGCGATTATGCGATCAGTAGAAAGCTTATGTCCTTAATGCACCGCCCAGTATGCTGAACCCCAAACGTCGTTTGTGGATGTTGTGAACATCGGACATACACGTCTTGATAACTACGTGATAGTTCAGTTAAACGGTTTAGAGTTGAGGCACCAAAGACGTTTTCGAAACGTCGCGGAACATATGAGATGTTTCGAGGGCTGAAATTAGGATTTCAGGCTCGTGCCCACGTCAAGAGGTTTGAGACCTCCGACGATTTTCTTAGCCTGCAAACTAAGGAGAGAAGCTCAATTGTTGAGCTTGTGCTCAGATTGTCTGAGTACAACAATCACTTGAATCAAGTGGGAGTTGATCTTCCAGATGAAATAGTGATAGTTTCTCCGAAGTCATTACCACCAAGCTGCTAGAGCTTCGTGATGAACTATAACATATCAGGGATAGATATGATGATCCTTGAAATATTCGCGTTGTTTGACATCGCGAAAGTAGAAATCAAGAAGGAGCATCAATTGTTGATGGTTGATGAAACCACTAGTTTCAAGAAGGGCAAGGGAAAGAAGGGATACTTCATGAAACGGCAAATCAGCTGCTGCACCAATGAAGAAACCCGAGGTTGAACCCAAACCCGAGACTAAGTGCTTCTGTAATAAGGGGAACAACCACTGGAGCAGGATTACCCTAGATACTTGGTAGATGAGAAGGCTGGCAAGGTCGATAAAAGTATATTGGATATACATTATGTTAATGTGTACTTTACTAGTACTCTTAGTAGCACCAGGGTATTAGATACCGGTTCGGTTGCTAAGTGTTAGTAACTCGAAATAAAAGCTACGGAATAAAACGGAGACTAGCTAAAGGTGAGCTGACGATACGTGTTGGAAGTGTTTCCAAGTTTGATGTGATCTAACATCGCACGCTCCCTCTACCATCAAGATTAGTATTAAACCTGAATAAGTGCTCTTGCACCTAAAGGAATGGTTTATTGAATTTTGATCGTAGGGATACACATTTTCATGCCAAAAGATATAAGATAGTAATGATAGTACCACTTACTTATGGCACTGCCGTGTAAGTCATAATGGTGTAAAACGCATGAAGAAGCTCCATGTTGATGGATCTTTGGACTCACTCGTTTTTGAAAAGTTTGAGACATGCGAACCATGTCTATTGGTGTATATGCATGAAGAAACTCCATGCAAATGGATCGTTCAGACTCACTTGATTTTGAATCACTTGAGATATGCAAATCATACCACATGGGCAAGATGACTGAAAAGCCTTGTTTTCAATAAGATGGAACAAGATAGCAACTTGTTGGAAGTAACACATTTTGATGTGTCCAATCCAATGAGTGCTGAGGCATGCAGTGAATATCGTTATGATCTTACTTCACAGATGATTCGAGTAGATGTTGAGAATATTTACTTGATGAAACACAAGTCTGAATTATTGAATGGTTCAAGTAATTTCAGAGTGAAGTAGAAGATCATTGTGACAAGAGGATAAAATGTCTATGATATGATCATAGAGATGAATATCTGAATTACGAGTTTGGCACAGAATTAAGACATTGTGGAAATAGTTTCACAACTGATACAGCCTGGAACACCATAGTGTGATGATGTGTCCGAACATCATAACTGCACCCTATTGGATATGATGCATACCATGATGTCTCTTATCGAATTACCACTATTGTTCATGGGTTAGGCATTAGAGACAACCACATTCACTTTAAATAGGGCACCGCGTAATTCCGTTGAGATGACACCGTATGAATTATGGTTTAGAGAAACCTAAGTTGTCGTTTCTTAAAAGTTTGGGGCTGCGACGCTTATGTGGAAAAGTTTCAGGTTGATAAGCTCGAACCCAAAGCGGATAAAATGCATCTTCATAGGACACCCAAAACAGTTGGGTATACCTCCTAATTCAGATCCGAAAGCAATATGGATTGTTTCTTGAATCGGGTCCTTTCTCGAGGAAAGGTTTCTCTCGAAAAGTTGAGTGGGAGGATGGTGGAGACTTGATGAGGTTATTGAACCGTCACTTCAACAAGTATGTAGCAGGGCACAGGAAATTGTTCCTGTGGCACCTACACCAATTGAAGTAGAATCTTATGATAGTGATCATGAAGTTTCGAATCAAGTCACTACCGTACCTCGTAGGCTGACAAGGATACGTACTACTTCAGAGTGGTACAGTAATCCTGTCTTGAAGGTCATGTTGCTAGACAACAATGAACCTACGAGCTATGGAGAAGCAATGGTGGGCCCAAATTCCGACAAATGGTTAGAAACCATGAAATCCGAGATAGGATCCATGTATCATAACAAAGCATGGACTTTGGTGGACTTGCCCGATGATCGGCAAGCCATTAAGATAAATGGATCTTTAAGAAGAAGACGGACGTGGATGGTAATGTCACCGTCCATGAAGCTCGACTTGTGGTGAAAAGTTTTTCACAAGTTCAAGGAGTTGACTACGATGAGATTTTCTCATCCGTAGCGATGCTTAAAGTCCGTCGGATTCATGTTAGCATTAGCTGTATTTATGAAATCTGGCAGATGGATATCAAAACGAGTTTCCTTACCAGTTTTCGTGAGGAAAGGTTGTATGTAATACAATCAGAAAGTTTTGTCGATCCTAAGGATGCTAAAAGGTATGCTAGCTCCAGCGATCCTTCTAAGGACTGGAGTGAGCATCTCGGAGTTGGAATGTATGCTTTGATGATGATCAAAGATTTTGGGTTTGTACAAAGTTTATGAGAAACTTGTATTTCCAAAGAAGTGAGTGGGAGCACTATAGAATTTCTGATGAGTATATGTGGATCAGAAATGATGTAGAATTTCTAGAAAGCATATAGGGTTATTTGAAAGGTGTTTTTCAATAGAAAACCTGGATTAAGCTACTTGAACATTGAGCATCAAGATCTATAAGGATAGATCAAAATGCTTAATAATACTTTCAAAATGAGCATATACCTTGACATGATCTTGAAGGTGTTCAAGATGGATCAGTCAAAGAAGAAGTTCTTGCCTGAATTGTAAGGTACGAAGTTAAGACTTAAAGCTCGACCATGGCAGAATAGAGAGAAAGGACGAAGGTCGTCTCCTATGCTTAAGACATAGGCTCTACAGTATGCTATGCTGTGTACCGCACCTGAAGTGTGCCTTGCCATGAGACAGTCATGGGGTACAAGTGATCCAAGAATGGCTCACAGGACAGCGGTCAAAGTTATCCTTAGTAACTAGTAGACTAAGGAATTTTCTCGATTATGGAGGTGGTAAAAGAGTTCGTCGTAAAGGGTTACGTCGATACAAGCTTAACACCTATCCGGATAGCTCTGAGTAGAGATACCGGATACATATAATGGAGCAATAATTTAGGATAGCTCCAAGTAGAACAGTTGTTTGGAATAGCTCCAAATAGAGCGTGGTAGCTGCATCTAGGAGATGACATAGAGATTTGTAAAGCACACACGGATCTGAAAGGTTCAGACCCGTTGACTAAAACCTCTCTCACAAGCAACATGATCAAACATAAAACTCATCGAGTGTTAATCACATAGTGATGTGAACTAGACTACTGACTCTAGTAAACTCTTGGGTATTAGTCACATGGCGATGTGACCTGTGAGTGTTAATCACATGGCGATGTGAACTAGATTATTGACTCTAGTGCAAGTGGGAGACTGTTGGAAATATGCCCTAGAGGCAATAATAAAAGTATTATTATTATATTTCCTTGTTCATGATAATTGTCTTTTATTCATGCTATAACTGTATTATCCGGAAATCGTAATACACGTGTGAATACATAGACCACAATATGTCCCTAGTGAGCCTCTAGTTGACTAGCTCGTTGTGATCAACAGATAGTCATGGTTTCCTGGCTATGGACATTGGATGTCGTTGATAACGGGATCACATCATTAGGAGAATGATGTGATGGACAAGACCCAATCCTAAGACTAGCACAAAGATCGTGTAGTTCGTTTGCTAGAGCTTTGCCAATGTCAAGTATCTCTTCCTTTGACCATGAGATCGTGTAACTCCTGGATACCGTAGGAGTGCCTTGGGTGTATCAAACGTCACAACGTAACTGGGTGACTATAAAGGTGCACTACAGGTATCCCCGAAAGTATCTATTGTTTTATGCGGATCAAGACTGGGATTTGTCACTCCGTGTAAATGGAGAGGTATCTCTGGGCCCACTCGGTAGGACATCATCATATGCGCAATGTGACCAAGGAGTTGATCACGGGATGATGTGTTACGGAACGAGTAAAGTGACTTGCCGGTAACGAGATTGAACAAGGTATTGGATACCGACGATCGAATCTCGGGCAAGTAAAATACCGCTAGACAAAGGGAATTGAATACGGGATTGATTAAGTCCTTGACATCGTGGTTCATCCGATGAGATCATCGTGGAACATGTGGGAGCCATCATGGGTATCCAGATCCCGCTGTTGGTTATTGACCGGAGAACGTCTCGGTCATGTCTGCATGTCTCCCGAACCCGTAGGGTCTACACACTTAAGGTTCGGTGACGCTAGGGTTATAAAGGAAGCTTGTATGTGGTTACCGAATGTTGTTCGGAATCCCGGATGAGATCCCGGACGTCACGAGGAGTTCCGGAATGGTCCGGAGGTAAAGATTTATATATAGGAAGTCCTGTTTCGGCCATCGGGACAAGTTTCGGGGTCATCGGTATTGTACCGGGACCACCGGAAGGGTCCCGGGGGCCCACCGGGTGGGGCCACCTGCCCCGGGGGGCCACATGGGCTGTAGGGGGTGCGCCTTGGCCTACATGGGCCAAGGGCACCAGCCCCTAGAGGCCCATGCGCCAAGATAAAGGAAAAAGGGGAGAGTCCTAAAGGGGGAAGGCACCTCCGAGGTGCCTTGGGGAGGATGGACTCCTCCCCCCCTCCTTAGCCGCACCCCTTTCTTGGAGTAGGGGGCAAGGCTGCGCCTCCCCCCTCTCCCCTGCCCCTATATATAGTGGAGGGAAGGGAGGGCATCCATACCTGAGCCCTTGCCGCCTCCCTCCCTCCCGTGACACCTCCTCCTCTCCCGTAGGTGCTTGGCGAAGCCCTGCAGGATTGCCACGCTCCTCCATCACTACCACACCGTTGTGCTGCTGTTGGATGGAGTCTTCCTCAACCTCTCCCTCTCTCCTTGCTGGATCAAGGCGTGGGAGACGTCATCGGGCTGTACGTGTGTTGAACGCGGAGGTGCCGTCCGTTCGGCACTTGATCATCGGTGATCTGAATCACGACGAGTACGACTCCATCAACCCCGTTCACTTGAACGCTTCCGCTTAGCGATCTACAAGGGTATGTAGATGCACTCCTCCTTCTACTCGTTGCTGGTCTCTCCATAGATAGATCTTGGTGTTACGTAGGAAAATTTTTGAATTTCTGCTACGTTCCCCAACATTCACATCGTTCGGGCCGTATGTGGAAACCTCGGCCGGACTCCCTGCGGATGGAACCTGGATAGGCGATAAACCTGGACTAGAGACTTAAGTGTTTAGGTAGCCCGTGGCCGACACCCTCGCTGGGCTTCCGCTTGAAGGTTGCCGAGTACATGTCGTGTAAACGTGTGACACTCCAAAATTTTTACTTTGGTTTTCAGCAAAAACTTTGTGGTTTTTGAAAAGAGGCCATTTAAAATTTTCCAGAAAACCTTCCTCTTAAGAAACTTTCTTTTCTTTGGCAAGGTTTTTATTCTGGCTTCAAACTTTGGTGTTTGACCTTTTGAAACTTCTTCTCTGTTGGTTCTCTCTCAAAATTATTTTTGGGAGTTTAATCTTTTTCTTTTAAAAAGAAACTCCAGGAAATTTGGGATTTTCATATCTTGGAACCACCATGACTTGGCATTCTTGCCCATGTGGTAAAACCCCTCCAAAACCTCCCCTACAACTTGTGATCAACCTAAATTCTCTGTCCCAACTAATCCAAACTGGTTTTGGATTTTTATTCCAATTATTTTTCCCTCAATTCAATTCTGAAAATTATTTGGAGCCTGAGAGATTTTCAAAGCAAGTGCCCTATTGCATTTGAGTTTTGACCTCAAACCAATTCTCCTGGATTGTCCTTTGAACCCACAACCCAGAACCATCTTGATCCACTCCTCCTCTTTTCAAATTTTTCAAAATTCAGTCTCTGCAAGTTTGGACCAGATTTGCCAAATTTGGTGAAATTCATATCTACACTCCTCCAAAAATTCCACCAAAATTCAGGCAGCCTATTTGAGCAAGGAGAAGCCACTCCACCAAAAATCAGCTCAAGGAAAAATCACCAGAGGCCAATTTCATTCGGTCGAACACCTGGTGGGCACTGTTACTGTTCATAGTTCAGAAAATTCAGTTTTCAGTGTCATCTTCAGTCCGTCAGTTTCAGTCACGCGGCCACAGTGCCCTTGGCACGTTCCTCGTCGCCTCTTCCTCTTGTCCGAAGCTGCACACGCGTGCGTGGAGCCTTCCTGGCGTCGGTAGCACGCTGGCTCGCCCTCGCCGGCGTCTTCTGCGGCGTCGGGACCTCCCGTGGCGGCCGACAGGAGGCACACCACGGCAGAACGCCGTTCCGCGCCGCCCATCGCTCCCTGGCTCTCCGCGTGGCCTCATGCACGCCAGCGCACGCCCGTAGCACAGCCACCGTGGCCGGCAAGCACGGAACGCGCTCTCCGCCGCCGACGGGCCCGCACCATCACCGTTCCATCGAGCTCGCCCTTAACACCCAAACCACGGCCAGTTCAACACCAAAACGGACCCGTTAGACCTCCGTGATGATGCTCGACCCCCTAACCACCCCGACTGAGCACTGCGCCACCGTAATCGCTCGCCGGTGATCCTCGTTCACGGCAACCGCCTCGGAACGCCTATATAAAGGGGTCCCGAGCTCACTCTCGTGCACGCAGCACCTCCACTACTCACCAACACCCCGCCAGGCCACTAGGGGGACCTCGAGGAGGTCTCCTCCCCCAGCTCCGGCCGCCTCGCCCCGCCTCGGCCTCCAGCTCGATTCACTTCGGTGAGGCCACCTCCGGCGCCCAAACCTCGTCCGTAGCCCTCTCTTGCACCCAGTAGTCTAACCCCCACCTCAATTTAATCCTTGCAGCCCTCTCCGACGAGCTCCATCCACGCCCGAACCACCGTCCGCCGGAGTTGAGACCGCCGTCGACGTGCTGCTCACCAGCGACCAACACCACCACCCACCGTTGCGGAAGGACACGGTGAGCACATTGGTAACCTATGATCCCCATGCCTCGCCGTGGATCGCCGCCGGCGACCACAGCAGCTCTCGGGCGCCGACGAGCCTCGTCCCTCCCATTTGAAAATTTAAACATGACAAGTGGGACCCGCTGTCAGCCTCTCTGTCATTTCTAAACGAAGCGTTATCTGAAAACGCCTTCTGCCAAATACGTTTTCTCTTCGGGCTGGCGTAATCGCTACCGAAGCGTTTTCTGCTTTTATAAACTAGCCCCTGGAAATCTTCTGTTTCATTACAGATAAGTCCCTGGACAAAAACCCTTATAACTTTTAATCAGAAAAGTATTTTTGATTGATTCTTTTTCTGTTCTCTTTAAAATTTTGTCTAGTTTTTTATCAGATTTATTTGAAAAATATTTGGTTTACCTTCTGTGCTCTCCTTGGTATTTACGTTAGCGCATATATCTTCTTTAAACGTAGATACCGAAGGAGGTGACGGAGCCGCGAACTTCACCGAGCTAGGCTCCAACTACTCTGAACCAGGCAAGCATGTTTGAACTTTTGATATGATGAGTGTCTTGGCATGTTTTGCATTTAGTTAGTTTCATGGCATGCCGGTGAGTATACCGATGAACGTTATTTTATGTGATAATGAGGTAAGTGAGTTCGGTGATCCATACGTGGATGAATGTGAATATGAATGGCCATGTGTTGGCATGAGGATGGGTACGACGGCAGTGTTGTAGCATGCCAGTCTTACGCCAGACAATGTGACTTCAGTGTCAAACCATATCGGTCCAGTACCTATCATTTCCTTCCTTGTACTACCACATGTTTTCTGCAAGGAATATGGTTTAGTAAGTTCCAAACCGCTTTCATGGTACACACCAAAGAGGAGAGGCCGTGATGATGGTTCCATGGCCCTGGATTAAAGCCAGTCATCCGGTCAGGGGGCATGGGTGTTTCCGGTTGGGACCGAGAGGGGGGCACCCCTTAGAGCGCGCGTATATAAATTTGATCCCATGCTATTCGAGATTGTGATCTCCCCGTCTCAAAAGTTTTTCTTGGACGATGACTAGGGTGATTCCTAGCATCGAGAGGTAGGATGGGTGTGTACCGGTTAGCTGTGTTTTCTTCTGAAATACCGTAAACGGAACTAGTCCTTCGTGACTACGGAAATCCGTTGACTGTGGGAAAAATTTTGTACAAACTCTGCAGAGTCATATATTCCTCCAAATCATCTCTTCCATGTCAAGTTTCGTTCCTTCTTATCCTAATCAATGGTCAGCTTTGATGACAGAGACTCCGGTGAATCGCATGAGTGCTAAGTCCGGTTAAATGATCACTCCTGTGGATGGACTAACCCGTTTGTTTTCATGAATTGAATGTTTATTATGAGTATTATTTACTTGTGAATAAAAGCCCTTTATGTGATGTCGCTCAGACGTCCGACTGTGGCATTTCTTTTTAAAGCCCTTTCTGCGATGTCGCTCAGACGTCCGACTGTGGCATTTCTTTTAAAGCCCTTTATGTGATGTCGCTCAGACGCCCGACTGTGGCATTTCTTTTTAAAGCCCTTTCTGCGATGTCGCTCAGACGTCCGACTGTGGCATTT
>NC_041384.1:142753114-142824686 GCF_002162155.2 Triticum dicoccoides
TGCGATGTCGCTCAGACGTTCGACTGTGGCATTTCTTTTAAAGCCCTTTATGTGATGTCGCTCAGACGTCCGACTGTGGCATTTCTTTTAAAGCCCTTTATGTGATGTCGCTCAGATGTCCGACTGTGGCATTTCTTTTTAAAGCCCTTTTTGCGATGTCGCTCAGACGTCCGACCGTGGCATTTCTTTTAAAAGCCCTTTATGTGGTGTCGCTAAGATGCCCGACTGTGGCATTATTTTCCTTATTTTTATTCGTTCACCTTTCGAGGCGTCGCTTCAGACACCCGATCGGTCCTTATTTATGTTCTGTGGAATTTCAGGCGGACTACCGCCGTTTTCCCTTTTTACTTACCCGTTATGCCAGTTTTATTTATTGTGCATTAAGGAATTAATCATGTTGCATCCATGCATGCATTTGTTATATCTTACGTCCGAACTGTCTTGCGAGTACTTTCAAAGTACTCACTGGCTTGTTGATTTGGCCAGATGCTGACGAAGGCGATCTCATGGATGAAGAGTTCGATAGCGAGCCCGACACTTAGAGGAGTCCCAGTCAGTCTTGTGCGACCCTGGATTTGGCCACTGTTTTATATCCGCTTCCGCTACCAAATAAATTCATCGAGCCTCTCCTCGACGCTCGATGAGATGACAGACGTAGAGTCTTGTATTTCTCTCCCCGCTGTGTTTTTCCACCACCAGCCTATCCTTGAGTCAGTAGTATGTCTCCACACCACTGTGTTCTGTCCGCCATTATGTATGATTATTGGCGTGCTTGTAATAATTTGGTTGAGCAACCGTAGTTCGACCCTGTAATATATTTTATGCTACTGGCTTAGTGTATCAAGAATTTGTCTGCCAGTGTGGAGGATTTCTCTCATACTGGACTTAAAAGATTGGCTTTTCAATAAATATTTTTATTGGAAAACCGGTCGTGACAAAACGGCGGTAAGTGGTGAGAGCGTGTATGAAGAAGTACACCCCTGCAGGGTTAACACCATCTATTCGAATATCCGCGTACGCGGTAAAAGACTACTTGGTTGCCTATACAGTTCATAGATAAGTTAATGGCTACTACTAAAAGACTCAAGATAAGTGTGAGTACCGAGGATGGCCCTCTTGTAGGATGACGAGGGAGGATCCCCGGTGGATTATTGTGTTGGTGATTAGTGGACACGTGTGCGAAAACTATTTACTAGTGGTGTCTCGTAGGATAGCTTAGCCAAGAGTCAAAGCTGGCTTGCTGCAATAACTCCACCACCTTCTTGAGAATGACCATGTATAGTAGGTTCTGATGTAAGACTTGCTGAGTACCTTTGTACTCATGTTTGCTTAATTGTTGTTTTCAGACTACAACACCGCCCCCTCCGATGGGTTTTATGTAGATCTCGACATCGATGAGTGACTTGCCACCCAGGTGGTGATCCTGGCCATGGAGGGCCCTATGTAGATAGACAGGCTTCGAGAAGCCTTCTTGCTTTCTAGTGTCTGTACTCAGACTATTTGCTTCCGCATGTGCTTGTATGCTTGTATGACTTGAGTGTCGGGTCATGTGACCCCTACCTATATGAACATGTTATGTATGGCTCTCTGGAGCCTTTAAATAAAGTACTTGAGTTATAGAGTTTTGTTGTGATGCCATGTTGTATTTGCACATATCGAGCATATTGTGTGTATGATTGAAATGCTTGGTATGTGTGGGATCCGACAATCTAGTTGTTTATCCTTGGCAGCCTCTCTTATGGGGAAATGTAGTCTAGTGCTCCTTGAGCCATAGTAGTCCGCTACAGCCTGGTTCACCGGAGTCCTGCTAGCCCAGCACTACTGCTCAGGACACTTGACTGGCCGGCATGTGTTTCACTTCGCTCCTATGTCTGTCCCTTCGGGGAAATGTCACGCGGTGACTTCCGGAGTCCTACCTAGCCTGCTACAGCCCGGGTTCCCTGGAGTCCTGTTAGCCCAGTGCTATAGCCCGGATTCACACGTTGATGACCGACATGCTCGATGTCATTCATGTATGCCTGTCTCCATAGGTATGTGCCACTTTGGGTTCACGACTAGCCATGTCGGCCCGGGTTCTCTGTCATATGGATGCTAGCGACACTATCATATACGTGAGCCAAAAGGCGCAAACGGTCCGGGGCCATGGTAAGGTGACACCCGTGGGGATACCGTGCGTGAGGCCGCAATGTGATATGAGGTGTTACCGGCTAGATCGTTGTGACTTGGAATCGGGGTCCTGACAGCATTGGCATCAGAGCCGGACTGCCTGTAGGTTCGTTGAGCCAAACTGGTCGATGTCGAGTCTAGAAATGCTTTAGTTATATGTAGGGGAATTGATTGTCGGAGGGAACGTAAGGCTCTTTTACTCCTTTACCTTATGCCCTCTGATCTGAGTCATTCTCTTCTCTTTTAACGTGGGTTAAGGACTAGGCTCTCTTCTTCTATCAGGTTCACGTGTTACTAATCCGTGGTAGCTTATAGGATTGTTGCTACCAGCCACATTACAGTTTCTACTACTTTTAGTATGTTGCCAGTTGAATCAGAACCTTGATATGATGTTGTTGAGTGGTATTGCAAATTGTTGTGGATGTCTCAAATCTTTTTCTGAGCATTTACAGCCGTTATGCTGTCCGATTTCCCCTAGAAAATTCTAATGCCTTTGCATTATTCTGTGCTTTCAGATGGCCACCTGTTCGCAGAACCAAGTGGTTCGTCTGACCCGGTGCCTCGATGTGCCCGGCCACACGGCCATGTTGGTTCGAGTGATGGTTGAGTCAGGCTATCGGTGGTATCCGAAATATACCGTCAAGGAGCAGTTTAGAGATTTCAACCAGAGCCAGTACCTATGTACCATCAGGATATATCCCTATTATCCTAGAGCCACTGAGCCCCTTCACTCTTCCTATGGACTTGGAGTCACTATTGAGATGTCTGTGCAGGATGCAGCCTATTCAATGATGACTATCATTCGAGCCAGGACTGCCTTGCTTCAGAACACCGACTTCCATTACATGCCAGCCTCACTTCCTCGAGCACAGGGGTACTATCAGGCCTTGTACTATGACTCTACACATGAGGAGTCACTACTCCGCACCACTGCTGAGATGCTCGAGGATAAGGACCGCGAAAATCGGGCCTTGCATATGGAGCTTTTCCACACTCGTTCTGATCATTGGGCCACTTTGACTCGGTTTGCACCTGTGGTGCAGGCACGATACATGGACATGAGGGACCTGTACCATGTACGGTCTGGATTGCCAGATTGTATGGAGTGGCGGGATGTAGGAGGCATCACCCCTCCTCGTGGTCCCCGTCTGCCACCATCTGTGGGACCAAGGCCACATCCGAGTCCCTATGGTCCGCAGGCTCCGCAGGACCGTCTGTTCCCAGATGATCATGTTCCACTTCCAGGCCTTGGTGGTTACTTCTATGAGGATTACTACGGAGCCGTCTAAGCTAGTAGTAGTTTCACTAGTACTATAATAGTTGTATTCTCCATAGTCCTGCGTGACCTGTGGGATACGACTTGCTGTGTATCACGCAACGGAGGTGTAGAAAAATAATGTATAGGAGCTTGGAATGCCTTCGATGAGATGTAATGTCTTTCACCATAGTTGTACTCTAGCCTGGGCTTGTACTAAACTATGTACGGTGTGTATGACCAATGGTATATATATGGCAGTTTCTATATTACCATGTCGTGCAATGAACATCTTAGCATTCCATGTTATCCATTACATTCTGCACTTCCTTGCTAAGTTTGTGCCATCCTTATCTAAAACGTTGTCTTGTTTTCTCCTAGGATGGTCAACACCCACAACAACCCTGCTGCCCCGGAGCAGGGGGAAGCCAGTGCAGTTAGGGGTGAAAATCTACCTCACCCGCCTTCTCTGGCCGAAGTTATGCTGGAGGCGGAAAGAAACAAGTGTGAGACTAACCGCTTGCTGGAGCGGATTGAGCAGAACACTGCACGCCATCAGCGAAATAACTTGGTGTCAATCAATGACTTCATCAAGTTGTACCCACCAAAGTTCAATCATTCTGTCGAGCCCCTCGACACGGATGATTGGCTCCGTAGCATCACACACAAGCTACGTTCTGCTAACGTAGCTGAAGCTGATAAGGTTACCTGTGTTGCCTATCACCTCGAAGGCCCTGCTAGCCTTTGGTGGGAAAACTTTGAAGCTATGCGCCCGGTCGGCCAAATCACTACTTGGGCTGAATTTAGTGAGGCTTTCCATGAGCATCACATCCCGGAAGATCTCATAGATCGCAAGAGGGAAGAGTTCTGCAATTTCACCCAAGGAAGACTGACTGTGGATGCATATAGTCGTGAATTTGGGAATCTGGCAGGATATGCTCCTAAAGAGGTATCCACCAACGCTAAGAAGCGGGCAAGGTTCCGCAAGGGACTTAGCCCCGAGCTTCGCCGCGATCTTCGTCTGCACGAGTGCACCTCCTTTCAGAAGTTGGTCAATAAAGCCATCAGTGCTGAGACAGGCCAGTCTGACTATGACGCTTCATGCAAGCACTCTCGTGATTTTGGCTCTTCATCTAGCTTTGGATCTCAGAAGCGCCGGGTGTGGATTCCAAGCATGGCACTGCCACCCAGGTTCATTCCGAGGCCATCCTTTGAGGCGCCTCGCCCCAACCAGCAGTTTGCACCGTCCAAGCCCTATGGTGGCCCCGCTGCTAATGCTGCTCCACGCCCCAATGTTGTGATGTGTTTCAAGTGTGGAGAGCCAGGTCACTATAGTCGAGAGTGTCCCTAGAACAACAACCCCAATCAGTCTAGAAAGTCCGTTGGCCGTGGTAAGCTAGCGGGAAAGACATTCTATGCCAAGCCGGTCACCACTACACGTGGCCATGTCAACTATGTCTCAGCTGAGGAGGCTCATGAGGATCCTAACGTCGTCCTTGGTACGCTCCTTGTTAATTCCCATCCGGCATCTATTCTTTTCGATACTGGAGCATCTCATTCATTCATATCTGATAGCTATGCTCGATTGCATAACACAACATTCTGTGACATGCCCACTACCATGGAAATTCAAACCCCTGGCTCTAGATGGCAAACCTCTAGAGTAAGCCATGGGAATGAAATTCTTGTCGATAGACTTGTCTTCCTTGCATCCTTAATAGCTCTCAAGTCCTCGAACATAAACATCATCTTGGGTATGGACTGGATGTCAGCTCATTATGCTAAGATTGATTGTGCCACTAGAACCGTTCAACTTACTCACCCATCGGGCAAGACAGTCAATGTCCTAACTCGAGCGGCCAAACGCCAGCTTTACTCCCTAAATGCCAACCCCCTTCCAGACCTTGAAGATATTCCGGTAGTCCAAGACTTTCCGGATGTCTTTCCAGAAGAACTGCCAGGTGTTCCACCTGACAGGGATGTCGAGTTTGTGATAGACCTTGTTCGAGGAACCGTTCCAATTTCTAGAAGACCCTATGAGATGGCACCCTTAGAACTAGTCGAGCTTAAGAACCAACTTGATGAGTCACTGAAAAAGGGTTTCATCTGTCCTAGTTCCTCTCCTTGGGCTTGCACCGTCCTCTTCGTCAAGAAGAAGGATGGAACGGATCAGATGGTTGTAGATTACCAACCTATCAACTTGGTCACTATCAAGAACAAGTATCCGCTTCCCAGGACCAACGATCTGTATGATCATCTCGCTGGATCATCAGTCTTTTCCAAGATGGATTTGAGGTTGGGCTACCATCAAATCAAAATGAGAAACGAGGACATTCCCAAAACGTCCTTTGTTACTCGTTATGGCCAATACGAGTACACCGTCATGTCCTTCGGTTTAACCAATGCCCCAGCCACTTTTTCTCGGTTAATTAACTCGGTCTTCATGGAGTATTTGGATAAATTCGTCATACTATACCTTGATGACATACTCATCTATTCCAAGAATGAAGAGGGACATGCCGAACATCTAAGGCTGGTATTGACGAAACTTCGAGAGCATCGCCTTTATGCCAAATTCTCCAAGTGTGAATTTTGGTTGCCAGAAGTGACCTATCTAGGCCATGTAATCTCTGGCAAGGGTATTGTTGTCAATCCCGAGTGAGTTCAAGCCGTCCTTGATTGGACTCCACCTGAGACGGTCAAGCAAGTTCGGAGCTTCCTTGGCTTAGCAAGCTATTACCGCCGCTTCGTCGAGAATTTCTCCAAGGTTGCTAAACCTCTAACTGAACTCCTCAAGAAAGATAAAATGTTCGAGTGGACCCACAGTGCGAGTTCAGCTTTCAGGAACTAAAAAGACGCCTGACATCTGCTCCTGTACTAGTACCACCAAATTTCTCCAAGGACTTTATTATCTATTGCGACGCCTCGCGACAAGGACTAGGTTGCATACTCATGCAAGATTGTCAAGTAATTGCCTATGCTTCACGGCAGTTACACCCACATGAGGAAAACTATCCCACACATGATCTAGATCTTGCAGCTGTAGTCCATGCACTCAAAACTTGGCGACATTACCTTCTCGGTAACCATTGCGAGATCTTCACCGATCACAAAAGTTTGAAATATATCTTCACCCAACCGGATTTGAATCTCAGGCAACGACGTTGGGTCGAGTTGATCTCGGATTACGACTTAGGAATAACGTACACCCCGGGTAAAGCCAATGTCATGGCTGATGCGCTAAGTCATAAATCTTATTGTAACAACCTGATGTTACAACAGAGTCAACCACTTCTCCACGAGGAATTTTTTAAGCTTAATCTTCACATTGTTCCTCGAGGATTCCTATCCACCCTGGTGGCGAAACCTACCCTTACGGATCAGATCATCAAGGCACAGAAGGTAGATCCGGGAATCTCCCGTATTAAGAGAAACATTAAGAAAGGAGTCACGAATTGTTTCTCCATTGATGATCAAGGTGTCGTATACTTTGGAAACCGCTTAGTGGTTCCCAAGGCACGAAACCTGAGGCAGCTGATCCTTAAGGAAGCTCATGAATCCCCTCTCACCATTCATCCCGGTAGTACTAAAATGTATCAAGACCTACGCCAGAGGTTTTGGTGGACTAGGATGAAGAGAGAAATTGATCAATACATTGCTAGTTGCGACGTCTATCATCGTGTTAAAGCAAAGCATCAACGGCCTGCTGGCACCCTTCAACCTTTGGCTATTCCTGAGTGGAAATGGGATAAAATCAGTATGGATTTCATTACTGGGTTTCCCAGGACCAAGAGAGGGAATAATGCCATCTTCGTCGTGATCGATCGTCTTTCCAAAGTAGCCCATTTCCTACCTGTTCGTGAGAGTATCACCGCTAGCCAGCTAGCTGACCTATACATCTCCCGAATTGTGTCTCTTCATGGTGTCCCATTGGAAATTAACTCAGACCATGGGAGTCTCTTCACCTCTCGATTTTGGGAAAGTTTCCAAAATGCTATGGGAACTCGTCTCTCTTTTAGCACCGCCTTCCACCCTCAATCAAGTGGTCAAGTAGAGCGAGTCAATCAAATTCTGGAAGATATGCTCCGAGCTTCTGTCATCTCATTCGGAATGCGTTGGGAGAAATGCCTTCCATTCACGGAGTTCGCTTATAACAATAGTTATCAAGCTAGCTTGGGCAAAGCTCCTTTCGAAGTTCTTTATGGACAAAAATGTTGAACGCCTCTTAACTGGTCAGAAACCGGGGAAAGACAACTCTTTGGCCCGGATATGATTCAGGAAGCAGAAGAGCAGGTTTGCGTTATTCGTGGGAAATTGAAAACAGCCCAATCTTGTCAAAAGAGCCAATATGATCGTAAACATAAGCTCATGACTTATGAAGTCGGCGAGAAGGCTTACCTTCGGGTTACTCCGTTAAAGGGAACCCATCGTTTCTGTATCAAAGGCAAATTGGCTCCTCGTTACATTGGACCCTTTCGCATTCTTGCCAAAAGAGGAGAAGTTGCCTACCAATTGGAACTACCTTCGCATCTTTCCAGAGTTCACGATGTCTTCCACGTTTCTCAACTCAGGCGTTGCTTCGCGGATCCTATCCGTGGAGTGGACCACGAAACGCTTGATCTACAATATAACCTCTCATATAGGGAATATCCCGTTCGTATCCTTGATCAAGCCGAGCGTACCACTCGACGCCATAACATCAAGTTTCACAAGGTTTAATGGTCACACCATTCTGAAAAGGAAGCCACTTGGAAACGGGAGGATCGTCTTCGACTTGAGTACCCCTCCTTCTTCTCGACAAGTCCTGAATCTTGGGACGCGATTCTTTTGAGTGGGGTGAGTTGTCACATCCCTGCTTTTAGTCATGCATTAGGATTGGATGAACTTGTGCATCATGTTTAAATTTCTTTTAAACTTGAAATGGGGGCTAATCAACCCCAACACCCCCCTGAAAATGCTAATTTCCAACAATTGGAATTTCAATGAACCCAAAATGCCCTTCATAAAAGCCCACCATTTTTGGTTCTGGTTTAAACCTCTACCAAAAATGGTCTTGCAATTTATGGAGCAATTCTGGATTTTTGAACAAGCCATAAGTACTTGAATTTGGGCATTTTAAATGCTATAAATATTTTAAAGTGCTCAAATAATCTTGGAAGCGTTTTTAGGCAGTTGAGAATATTCTCAAATGTGCCTCTGAATATTTCCAGGATTTTGGAAATGGAATGGTATTTTAATCATTTCAGTACACAGAGTAGAGCAAATAAAAAAGAGAAAACAAAAAGGAACATATGACTTACCTGGAAGCCCACCTAGCAGGCCCACCTCCTGTGCCAGCGAGCTGCTTGCACTCGCCAGCACAGGCAAGCAGCTGCTCGACGGCGAGCATAGCATGCATGCCACGCAGCTGCCCGCCGCCTCGCCACTCCCCTCGTTGAGCTGTCGACGTGGGACGAACCCCCTCTCTCTCCCCCGACCTCGCAGACACTTGCTCTCCCCTCTGGCTCCTCTCTCTCGCCCTCCCCGACGACGCCCGAGCCATCACCGTTGCCGCCGCTCGTCACAGCCGCGTCCAATGCCGTCCCCGAGCCGTGTCACCGTGTCTAGCAGCGTCGCCGTCGTCGACTACGTCGACTAGTCAAGCCGCATGACGCCGGAGCCCCTACAACATCGTCGTCGCCGTCGTCTTCAACCCCGGACCGCCCGAGATTGCCGTTGCTGTTCCGACCGCACCGAGCCTTCCTCGAGCATGCTGACCATCTCTGCGGCTTCCCAGTGAGCTACTGCTCCTCCCCCTTCTCTCCACTTCGTCGCTAGAGCTCTGTAGCCATCGTGCCTCTTTCGTCCGAACGCACGGCCGCCTGAGCTCGTAGCCGACGTAGCTCCGTCCGCTTAGCGGTCCCGCTGGCATGTCCAGCGTGCTCACCGCATCGCGTAGATGTTGTAGGTGCCAGCGCCATGCCGCCTAGGCCACTGCAGCCACGTGCACGAGCTGACCCGAGCTTCGGCCTCTACCAAGCTCGTCGTCGGCGATGGTCCGGCCACTCCCCAGCCAAGCCATCACCATGGCTGGATGCGGGCGAGCACCAGCTGCCCGTAGTTGCTCTCCGCGCATCAAATGGTGCCCTGTGGGCAAATCCCGCAGCACGCCGCTGCGTCTGGCCTCGCCGGCGGCTAAACGCTGGCAGGCGCTGACCACTGACCGGCGAGGTTTGACCCCGCCGAGTCAGGTTGACTTCCCCCTCTCTCTCACTGACATGTGGGCCCTGCCCGACTAATTACTCTATTAGTGCTAATTAATTAGGTTAGTTTAACTAGTATAGTCACTGACTAGTGGTCCTTGCCCAGTTAATTAGACTAACTAAACGTAGTTAGTGCACAGAGTCACTGACCAGTGGGCCCCACTGGTCAGGTTTGACTGGCCCCTGGCGCCTTTGACTCGCGAACGTCACAGTGACACAGTGTTGACGCAATTATTTAATTTCTGGATTTATTTTCATATAGGAAATTCCAGAAAATAGCCTAAACTTCTAAAAATCATAGAAAATCAACCATAGCTCAAAATTAAACAAATTATATATGAAAAATGATCAGAAAAATTCAATCTATCCATCTGTAATGGTTTCATGCATGACAAAACACATTAACCTTGTTGTTTAGGTGAAACAAGCTAATACACTTATTATGCATAAGAACTTTAACTTTCATTTGAATCTTTGATTCGAATGAACCCATTTCAACTTGTTTCACATTGCATTAGGCTGAACACATCATTTTGCCATGTCATAGCATGCATCATATTGTTGCATATTGCCATGTGTTGATTATGTTCTGTGTGTCCTTCGTGGTAGGTTCTGCCTCCGAGGATATCTCCGAGTATCCAACTGAAGGGTAGTACCCTACTACCACTCCATCAGGCAAGTAGCCCATTGATCATATCGATACAATCCCATGTTCTCGCCTCTGCTCTCGTTTACTGCATTAAGACAACAATGTTTCAAACTACTGTGTGCTACGGTAGTTGAACCCTTATCCTCTGCATGACCTGTCATTGCCACAGTAACTAGATGAAACCCACTAGCATGTGTAGGAGTTGATTGAGCCATGTTTGTGTTTCCTACCTTGCTATGCCTGCTATGCTTAGAGTTGTGTCAGGTCTGGTTCATCTGGGTGATGGGCTAGAGTGAAATGATTATGTCGGTAATGTGAGGGATGTGTTGAACATGATTTGGTAAAGGTATCGATGAGAGGCCATGTAGGAGTACATGGTGGGTTGTTTCATTGAGGCCGTCCCTAAGAACTGAGATCTGTATGTGTGATTTTAAGAATCAGCTACTACCATGCATTGGGATCCTTAATTGAACCTCTCGGCTTCTTAATCACCCTAGTACTCTGTCCAGGAGTTGCAAATAGTTTCTGGTGTTTGTAGGTTATGTGTTGGCGGTCGTGCGTAGCGCTGACCCTAAGGGTGGGCTATGTTGCGGTAGATACACCGTGGCCGGGTATGCCGGGCGCCCGTTTGGCGTCTCGGGACCCTGTTCACACCGTTCGGGGCCGTATGTGGAAACCTCGGCCGGACTCCCTGCGGATGGAACCTGGATAGGCAATAAACCTAGACTAGAGACTTGAGTGTTTAGGTAGGCCGTGGCCGACACCCTCGTTGGGCTTCCGCTTGAAGGTTGCCGAGTACATGTCGTGTAAACGGCGGTAAGTGGTGAGAGCGTGTATGAAGAAGTACACCCCTGCAGGGTTAACACCATCTATTCAAATAGCCGTGTCCGCGGTAAAGGACTACTTGGTTGCCTATACAGTTCATAGACAAATTAATGGCTACTACTAAAAGACTCAAGATAAGTGTGAGTACCGAGGATGGCCCTCTCGTAGGATGACGAGGGAGGATCCCCGGTGGAGTATTGGGTTGGTGATTAGTGGACTCGTGTGCGAAAACTATTTACTAGTGGTGTCTCGTAGGATAGCTTAGCCAAGAGTCAAAGCTGGCTTGCTGCAATAACTCCACCACCTTCTTGAGAATGACCATGTATAGTAGGTTCTGATGTAAGACTTGCTGAGTACCTTTGTACTCATGTTTGCTTAATTACTGCTTTCAGACGACAACACCGCCCCCTCCGATGGGTTTTATGTAGATCTCAACGTCGATGAATGACTTGCCACCCAGGTGGTGATCCTGGCCATGGAGGGCCCTATGTAGATAGACAGGCTTCGAGAAGCCTTCTTGCTTTCTAGTGTCTGTACTCAGACTATTTGCTTCCGCATGTGCTTGTATGCTTGTATGACTTGAGTGTCGGGTCATGTGACCCCTACCTGTATGAACATGTTATGTATGGCTCTCTGGAGCCTTTAAATAAAGTACTTGAGTTGTAGAGTTTTGTTGTGATGCCATGTTGTATTTGCACATATCGAGCATATTGTGTGTATGATTGAAATGCTTGGTATGTGTGGGATCCGACAATCTAGTTGTTTATCCTTGGCAGCCTCTCTTATGGGGAAATGTAGTCTAGTGCTCCTTGAGCCATAGTAGTCCGCTACAGCCCGGTGTTGGGTTTCGTAGTAATTTCAAAAAAATTCCTACGCACACGCAAGATCATGGTGATGCATAGCAACGAGAGGGGGAGTATGATCTACATACCTAGTAGATCGACAATGGAAGCATTTGGTTGATGTAGTCGTACGTCTCCACGATCCGACCGATCAAGCACCGAAACTACGGCACCTCTGAGTTCTAGCACACGTTCAGCTCGATGACGATCCCCGGACTCCGATCCAGCAAAGTGTCGGGGAAGAGTTCCGTCAGCATGACGGCGCGGTGATGATCTTGACGTACTACTGCTGCAGGGCTTCGCCTAAGCACCGCTACAATATTATCGAGGACTATGGTGGCTGGGGGCGCCGCACACGGCTAAGTAATAGATCACGTGGATCAACTTGTGTGTCTTTGGGGTGCCCCTGCCTCCGTATATAAAGGACTAAAGGGGGGAGGCGGCCGGCCAAGGAGGGCGCGCCAGGAGAGACCTACTCCCTCTGGGAGTAGGATTCCCCCCCCCCCCCAATCCTAGTTGGAATAGGATTCGCGGAGGGGGGAAAAGAGAGAGAGGGGACGGCCCCCTCTCCTTGTCCTATTCGGACCAAGGGAGGGGAGGGGCGCGCGGCCCATGTTGGTCTGCCTCTTCTCTTTTCCACTAAGGCCCATCATGGCCCATTTAGCTCCCGGGGGGTTCCGGTAACCTCCCGGTACTCTAGTAAAATCCCGATTTCACCCGGAACACTTCCGGTATCCAAACATGGGCTTCCAATAAATCAATCTTTATGTCTCGACCATTTCGAGACTCCTCGTCATGTCCGTGATCACATCCGGGACTCCGAACAAACTTCGGTACATCAAAATGTATAAACTCATAATATAACTGTCATCGTAACCTTAAGCGTGTGGACCCTACGGGTTCGAGAACAATGTAGACATGACCGAGACATGTCTCCGGTCAATAACCAATAGCGGAACCTGGATGCTCATATTGGCTCCTACATATTCTATGAAGATCTTTATCGGTCAGACCGCATAACAACATACGTTGTTCCCTTTGTCATCGGTAT
Organism: Triticum dicoccoides; assembly: GCF_002162155.2. Classification (NCBI taxonomy): domain Eukaryota; kingdom Viridiplantae; phylum Streptophyta; class Magnoliopsida; order Poales; family Poaceae; genus Triticum; species Triticum dicoccoides. Next base: position 142,766,145 of record NC_041384.1, read on the forward strand.
GTTACTTGCCCGAGATTCGATCGTCGGTATTCCAAATACCTAGTTCAATCTCCTTACCGGCAAGTCTCTTTACTCGTTCTGTAATACATCATCCCGCAACTAACTCATTGGTTGCAGTGCTTGCAAGGCTTAAGTGATGTGCATTACCGAGAGGGCCTAGAGATACCTCTCCGACAATCGGAGTGACAAATCCTAATCTCGAAATACGCCAACCCAACATGTACCTTTGGAGACACCTGTAGAGCTCCTTTATAATCACCCAGTTACGTTGTGACGTTTGGTAGCACACAAAGTGTTCCTCTGGTAAAGGGAGTTGCATAATCTCATAGTCATAGGAACATGTATAAGTCATGAAGAAAGCAATAGCGACATACTAAACGATCGGGTGCTAAGCTAGTGGAATGGGTCATGTCAATCAGATCATTCACTTAATGATGTGATCCCGTTAATCAAATAAAAACTACTAGTTTATGGTTAGGAAACATAACCATCTTTGATTAACGAGCTAGTCAAGTAGAGGCATACTAGTGACACTTTGTTTGTCTATGTATTCACACATGTATTATGTTTCCGGTTAATACAATTCTAGCATGAATAATAAACATTTATCATGATATAAGGAAATAAATAATAACTTTATTATTGCCTCTAGGGCATATTTCCTTCACCCGGTTCACCGGAGTCCTGCTAGCCCAGCACTACTACTCAGGACACTTGACTGGCCGGCATGTGTTTCACTTCGTTCCTATGTATGTCCCTTCGGGGAAATGTCACGCGGTGACTTCCAGAGTCCTGCCTAGCCTGCTACAGCCCAGGTTCCCCGGAGTCCTGTTAGCCCAGTGCTACAGCACGGATTCACACGCGCTGATGACCGACATGCTCGATGTGATTCATGTATGCCTGTCTCCATAGGTCTGTGCCGCTTTGGGTTCACGACTAGCCATGTCGGCCCGGGTTCTCTGTCATATGGATGCTAGCGACACTATCATATACGTGAGCCAAAAGGCGCAAACGGTCTCGGGCCATGGTAAGGCGACACCCGTGGGGATACCGTGAGTGTGGCCGCAATGTGATATGAGGTGTTACTGGCTAGATCGATGTGACTTGGAATTGGGGTCCTAACAATATGTTTCTCGATTATAGAGGTGACAAAGAGTTCGTCATAAAGGGTTACATCGATGCAAGCTTTGACACTGATCCAGATGACTCTAAATCACAATCTGGATACATATTGAAAGTGGGAGCAATTAGTTAGAGTAGCTCCGTGCAGAGCATTGTAGACATAGAAAATTTGCAAAATACATACGGCTCTAAATATGACAGACCAGTTGACTAAACTTCTCTCACAAGCAAAACATGATCACACCTTAGTACTCTTTGGGTGTTAATCACATAGCGATGTGAACTAGATTATTGACTCTAGTAAACCCTTTGGGTGTTAGTCACATGGAGATATGAACTACTCACATAAAGATGTGAACTATTGGTGTTAAATCACATGACGATGTGAACTACATTACTGACTCTAGTGCAAGTGGGAGACTGAAGGAAATATGCCCTAGAGGCAATAATAAGGTTGTTATTTTATATTTCCTTATATCATGATAAATGTTTATTATCCATGCTAGAATTGTATTAACCGGAAAGTTGATACATGTGTGGATACATAGACAAAACACAGTGTCCCTAGTAAGCCTCTACTAGACTAGCTCGTTAAGTTTCATAACCATAGGCATGTGTTGTCATTTGATAAACGGGATCACATCATTAGAGAATGATGTGATGGACAAGACACATATGTTAGCTTAGCATAATGATCGTTTTTTTATTGTTATTGCTTTTTTCATAACTTATACATGTTCCTCTGACTATGAGATTATGCAACTCCCGAATGCCCGAGGAACACCTTATGTGCTATCAAACGTCACAACATAACTGGGTGATTATAAAGATGCTCTACAGGTGTCTCCAAAGGTGTTTGTTGAGTTGGCATAGATCGAAATTAGGATTTGTCACTCCGTGTATCGGAGAGGTATCTCTGGGCCCTCTCGGTAATGCACATCACTATAAGCCTTGCAAGCAATGTGACTAATGAGTTAGTTACGGGATGATGCATTACAGAACGAGTAAAGAGACTTGCCGGTAATGAGATTGAACTAGGTATGTGGATACCGACGATCGAATCTCGGGCAAGTAACATACTGATGGCAAAGGGAATAACGTATGTTGTTATAAGGTTTGACCGATAAAGATCTACGAAGAATATGTAGGAACCAATATGAGCATCCAGTTTCCGCTATTGGTTATTACCCGGAGATGTGTCTCGGTCATGTCTACGTGGTTCTCGAACCAGTAGGGTCCGCACGCTTAACATTCGATGACGATTTATATTATGAGTTATGTGATTTGATGACCGAAGTTTGTTTGGAGTCCCGGGTGAGCCCAAGGACATGACGAGGAGTCTCGAAATGGTCGAGAGGTAAAGATTCATATATTGGAAGGCTATATTCGGACATCGGAAAGGTTCCGAGTGATTCGGGTATTTTTCGGAGTACCGGGGAGTTATGGGAATTCACCAGGAGAAGTAATGGGCCTTATTGGGCCATACGGGAAAAGAGGAGGCAGGCCAAGGGGAGGGGGGCGGCGCCCCCCCGTGGGTCCGAATTGGACTAGGGGAAGGGGGCGGCGCCCCCCTTGACTTTTCCTACTCCCTCTCTCTTTCCCTCTTTCCTTCTCTCCTACTCCGAAAAAGAAAGGGATTCCTACTAGGACTTGGAAGTCCTAGTAGTACTCCATACTCTTGGCGCGTCCCTAGGGGGGCGGCCTCTCTCCCTACCTCCTTTATACACGTGGGCAGGGGGCACCCCAAAGACACAACAAGTCTTCTCTTAGCCGTGTGCGGTGCCCCCTCCACAGTTACACAACACGGTCATATCGTCGTAGTGCTTAGGCGAGGCCCTGCGCCGGTAACTTCATCATCACTGTCGCCACGCCGTCGTGCTGACATAACTCTCCTTCGTGCTCAACTGGATCAAGAGTTCGAGAGACGTCATCGAGTTCAACGTGTGCTGAACACGGAGGCGCCGTACGTTCGGTGCTAGGATCGGTTGAATCGCGAAGACGTTCGACTACATCAACCGCGTTACTAAACGCTTCCGCTTTCGGTCTACGGGGGTACGTGGACACACTCTTCCCTCTCGTTGCTATGCATCTCCTAGATAGATCTTGCATGATTGTAGGAAAATTTTGAAATATTGCGTTTCCAAACAATTACTTAGTACTGAATTTATGAGGACCAATCTTCCGCCCAGAGACAACAGTTTACCTTTCCAATTGCTAAGTCTTTTTGTAGTCTCTCCTCAACGTGTTTTCATTCAACATTTGTGAGTCTTCGATAATATATCGGTATCCTCAAATATGTGATCGGAAACTGGCCCAACCCGCATCCGAACAATTCAGCATATAGGTGGGCCTCGTCTTAAGCGTCGCCAAAGTAAAACAATTCACTTTTATGAAAATTGATCTTAAGACCCGAGAGTTGCTCGAATGCTGATAAAATCAGTTTCATATTTTTTGCTTTCTCGAGGTCATGATCCATGAGGAGAATCGTATCGTCAGCACATTCATCGTCGTCGGCGCCGTCATACTAGAGAAGCAGCCAAATCTCCCTATGAAGGAGGATCCGACCATGAATGTGGATGCGGCGGAGAAGGAGGCGGAAGCGGACATAGACAGACCCATCATGACCCGAGAGCACCCTAACACCTTGGTGAGTAGGAAGCATGCCGGCGTAATATCAGACTAGTGGCACCTAGCAATGTCAAGATGGATGGGAATTGCCGACACCTTCTGTCATGACCAACAACCTAGCGATGTAAGAGTGATGTTCCTTGTGTCCCTTCTCTGCATTAGATACATTGCGTCCCTTCTATCAATTTACACAATACGAGTTATGTATCACATAAAATATACATTAGATTCTTCCTTCGAATACGAGTTTAGCGGTATACTTTAGATACTTCTTTGCACCCCTTCTGTCAATTTGACCAACACAATACGAATTATGTGTCACCAAAATATACATTAGATACTTCTTTTGAATATGAATTTAGCGGTGTACTTTGTGAGACATATAACTCATATTTCATTAGTCAAATTCACGATCTAGAGTGTTGATGACTTGTAAAATGGAAGAAGGGGAGTACGATTTTGAATGTCAAACTTGTCAGAATTGTTTTAGTTTAGAGATAAAATGCATAATTAGTAAATTATTAAGGGCGTCTCCAACACCGACCTCTAAACTGCCCGCATACGTTTGGATCACACTGTTCGGACATGTTGTGCCATCCAACGCGGGGCCGTATTGATTCACCGAGCAGTCCAGACGTGTTTTTCCCCGCAAACTGAAGACACACTAGCGGGCCTTTGCGGGCGTTGGGACCAATGCCACGCCCGTGTCTGATCGTCCTGGCCTACCCAACAACCCCATCCGCCTCTCCTACGCCTTCCATTCAGATGCATGCACCACTTCCCGTGCTGCATCAATGTCGGCTCAGAGCATGCAACGACCGGCATTGATGTCGCGATTTGACCGGACAGGACGGAGGCACTGACTGGCGTGACCTCTCGGGAGCCACTGCTTCAATGCGGACGCAACTTCCCGAGAAACCAACTCCGGCCGATATGCCGCATTAAAGCGACTGACCGGCCCTTCGCGTGGCCTGGACATGGCTATTTAAGCCATGCTCCATAGTCGTCCACATCACAATCTCTCCACTCTTCCTCTTCATCCCCTGCACGCCCCTATTCCTCCACAACTTCGGCAATGGGCAAGTCGTGGGCCTTGGCGCTGGCAGATGACGGTTCCGGGACGGGCTCTGGAGGATCTTGGCGACGACACCCTCGTCCTCATCAGCGAGAGGCTCCTCGACAAAGACGGACATCGTCATCTTCTTCGGCGGCGAGGTGGACCAGCTGCCATGGCAGTAGTCCGCGCCGGTGCCGTAGGCCCAGGTGTACGCCGCCACATACGAGGAGTACACACAACAGATGGAGTTGATGCTCCGTCACTCCGTCCTCTACCTGAATGCCCCAGTGGCGCCACCGAGGACACTCCTCTCCATTAAGCCAGAGCCCTCATCCCCAATGTGTTCTCCGCCGTGCAACCGCGGCGTCCAAATCCAACGCCGCGTGGAGGAGCTCGTCTCACCGCCGCCCCAACACGTGAAAGAGTAGTGGATCTCCCGCCGCCCCAGCGCATGAAGGAGGAGCACCGCTCGCCACAACCCGTGCCCAATGCGGTCGGCTTCGACACTACCTCCGCGGCGGCAGCAACATCAACAACTTTTCATCGTCCCGGAGCGCCCTAAAGGCGCATGAGTACGCCAAATAGGGAGCGGTGCCAGCGGGACAGTCACAACGCGATGCTCCCATCGCCACATATCGCGACGAACCCGGAGCTGACGTATGCCTGGCCCTGGACCGCTCCGTGATGACGACGGAGACGAGCAGGCGTCGTCTCCGGTGTCTCGACAGGGAGATGGCCAAGTATGCGAGGAGTGGTCTCTCAGCGAGATCGCCGCCACCAATGTTGCCTCCTCTAAAGCCCGCTGCCCTCTCACCCCGCCCACGTCGTCGGTGGCCCGTGGCCGCACTGTGCACGGCGCAGGAGGAAGCAGAGAGGATCATCTGTGAGCAACATGCGGCTACCGGGAAGCCCTGCCGCGACGCCGCCCCCTTCCGCCGCCCAAAGCCCGACTCGGACGACTCCGACAATGGCTCCGGCGACGATGACGGAGGAGCCGCCGGCCAGCCCGACATGGCCTACGAGGTCACCGTCAAGTATAGGGTAGTGTAGGGTTATGTTGTTTTAAGGTTTTTAGTTCACCAGATGAAATATCGTCCAGTTTTATGTGAAAATTATCCTTATTTAAATGAACTTTGTCCGGTTTATATGAAATCAACCATGTTTGCATGAATTTCGTCCGTTTTTCTAACAGTGATAGAGATATATGCGGGTGACGTTGGATGACGGTCTACAGCATCAGTGTCCTTGGTCTAGCCCATCCTATCTGTGGACAGATGTGGGGGCAAATTTGCGGGTCAATGTTGGAGATGCCCTAAAGGAGGTAGTGGTATGACCTGTTTATTCTTCTACATGTATGACTTTGGCATTGCTCAGACTCCAGAGCACTTTTTTGACATAAACCTTCAGCATATACAAGTCAATATTGAGTTTCTAACAGAATATGAGCCGTATGCATCTTTCTGATGCAGAGACTGGGGTAAACCTCCTTTTTGAAAAAAAAAAGAAACCAGTTTATAGGGAAAACTAGGCCGTCAGTAAACAAGAAAAGAAGGACAAAGAGCAACATGAAAGTTCAACTTCATATCCTTGCGCTGAGCAAAAAAAATTGTCAGCACTTTCTGGTGATGCTGGATGGATGGTTGCAGTGAATCAAAGCAGTAAGGAGGGTCCATAAACTTACTTTCTCCTTATTCTCTTTGAGCGATGTTGGAGGGTTTCAATGCACCAAAGCAGTAAGGGCCCATGGAACAAATATTTTCTCGTACTAACAAGTTCTCCCTAATCCCTCTTGTGATTATCTGAAACCATAATGATGTCGTAGTGGGAGAAAAGCATAATACTATACGTGATCAACATTCAGATCGATATGATCACAAAACAGAAAGTTAATGTTTTTCTTGTGAAAAATAAAATAAAAATTAGCTTTTTGTAACGGATGAATAAGTACGGGATACACGATATATGGCTGGCCCAGGTCGGTTCAAATAAATATTTTCGATGACCTCCCAGTTTATGTAAGCTGATGAATTAAATGTTAACAAAATCTATAAAGTTCAATGTATTGTTATTCGGTGTCTTCCCCCCACATACAATTTTCAGTGGGATATTTGTTTATACTAGCAAAAGGGTGCGTGCGTTGCAACAAGAGAGAAAATAACACATGCTCTTAGCCCAATAACCATGACTCAAGACCCTAATAGGTCGATGTCTTTTATTTCAGCATGGCATCACATTTGTGTTGCCGACGGTGGCCTCAATGCTCACTCACTCTCTCTCTCTCTCTCTCTCTCTCTCTCTCTCTCTCTCTCTCTCTCTCTCTTGCGCGCGCTCGCACTCGCTCAGAATAAGATGAGAAATATGTTGTTTTTCTTTGAGAGGTTTTTCAGAGGTGTGCATAAGTGGTTGTCGATGTTTTCTTTCCTCTCAATCTGGTCTTAGTGGGTGTTTATTTGTAATTCAGATCGACGCCGATACGAAAGAAAAACAGACCGTGCACTATAGATTAAATTTGCACCCAAAATAATATTTTAGAAATATGTAACAGCTAAAAATAACATCATATTTAGATTCTACATCCTTTTCTAATCAAATTTCATATATAGCATGTTAAAATCAAAGTTACGGTATGGATGATTTTAAAAAGCATTAGTTTTAGATAAACTACGAATTGATTAACCAAAAAATCAGGGGATTTTCTATTAAAATGTTGAAAGAATAATTGGAACGACTTAAGTATGGACGGCGGGTTGATTACCTGATACGGCATGCGGTTTTCTAAGACAATGCAAAAAAAGGTTTGACTGTGACTAACATATGGACTGCGGGTTGATTTTGGCAAACTGTAGGGTTTTTTTACAAAAAGGTGCAATGGGGACATCAGCCATGCGTGCTTTATTATTAGATAGAGATTAGGCTGATAAAACGAATATCTTTTTGAAAAAAATTAAAAAGAAGGATTTTTTTTTGCATGCAGACGCACTTGCGCTATTGCTTACTCTATCTTTTTTGGGAACATGGTACAAATGCATACCTGCACACACACATAAACCCTATCACTACGAGCACCTTTGAGGGAATGAATCCACATATAATAAACTTTTTTAAATTGACGAAGTGAACACAGACATCTTGACCGACAGACCATTTTGTTGAAAGAATAGTATTTAAGAGATTGAAATAAATCCAAAAAGATACGACTATGCATGTCAAATCTAGAACTTGAATCTGGCTAGATAGATTGCTCCACAAAAAATCTAGCAATGTTCAGTTCGTGTTGCTATACTCTTTCGGAAGGCTCAGTACGCTGCTATACGCCTAACCCACTCATTGCAAATTCTTTTGCCGGCTTAATTTAGCACTACATGATGCATGATTATTTGTACGGGCGCACAGAGCAGAATCTCCACAGTTATTTGGCTGCATTATTTTTTTTCTAGTGCATCCCTGGGTACTTGCGGGGGAAGCAAGAATCCGATCTTCTCTAGATTATAAGTTTTTTGATTTTGTTTCGGAGATAGGAGTATACAAGAAGGCGCATGGCGTCCTTTTTTTTCTTTTTTGAGGGTGGCGCCTTGTTTTGTTGCATCGATTTATGCTAAGGATCCAACAAATGATGGTTGCTTATCTACGCTAAGGTCAACCCCAACGTACGACCTCATTTCGTCTGTTCCAGTTTGTTTCGGTTGAACGGATAAAACTGCGGCCCAACGTGCGGGGGCAGTCCTAAATCCAGTCGTGTCTACCCTGACCCAATTTCGATGGCCGCTCCGACCTAATTCCGACGCAAATTTGGGCCCAATTTATATCCAGCCGGACAATGGACGGACGCACATGCATCCTCTCGCCGTCCGCCTCGGGCCCGCATGCTGGCCATGCAACCGCTTCCCACCAGCCCCATTTAATCCGTACGCGTGGAGGCCTGCATGTCTGCCACCTAGCCAGCCTCGACGTGTCATTTTTAATGGCAAGTTGTGGACCGGCAAGTGAACTTCCATCGCTGTGACCTTTCACACTCTTCCTGCCCCCTTTCAGCTGACATGCTCTAGTTCGCGCCACCCTTGCTCCACCGGCCGCCTACCAGCTATGGGCATGTCGAAGTGGATCCCCGGCAAGCCGGGGAAGCACGACCGTGAGGTGGGGTCATCTTCTGGGCCGTCTGCCGACGTTTGCTTCTTCATCTCATTACCCGCCATTGCGCCATGGATTCGCCCCTATGTCAAGGTCGAGATGTCCCGGTGCTACTTGGACACCTCTACCCCGTTGTCGTGGTTTGACGCCCATCTCCCCAACGGCTGGCATCTGAGCCTAGATCGGGTTCCAGTGCTACCCATTCTGGCGAGCGGCCGCGCCCGTCTGCTCGAGATCTACCACCGCAGGGCCCATCTACCTCTTGACCTCGTCGGCCACGCTAGGTACGCCGTGGATTCCCCTTTTCGGGACACATGGTTCCATGACGAGCATGACCTGTGGCAGCAGACTTTTTTGCCGGCCGTACTGAAAGCCCGTGACCAGCGCGCGCTAGGGCTCATCCTTCGAGCACACCTCGTGCATGCGGGCGTGTCAGAGTGCACGCGTGTACACTGTCGCCACCCCCGTCACCACCGCATCAACCCATGACGGTCGAAGAGGAGGAGGAGTCGGTGAGGAAGGTGATGAAGGACTCGGAGGTCGAGTTAGAGCGCGCCCAGTGGGACGACCTTGACGTGCAAATGGCATTGTCGGCTGTCGGCAACGTCACCATCCTTGAGCTCGAGGAGAAGGAGGAGCCAGACGATGCGGAGCCGCGGTGGAACCGGCATTGGTGGGCCAGTCCTGGACGCAGACTACGACGTTGCCCATCATGCTGGAGTTGGTGTCAAGGCCTGTCATGTGGGTTAGTGTCAGGACCCCGACTCAATGCCACATCGATCTAGCATGTAACACCTCATATCACTTTGCGGCCTCACGCACGGTATTCCCACGGGTGTCGCCTTACCTTTGCCCGGGACCGTTTGCGCCTTTTGGCACACGTATATGACAGTGTCGCTAGCATCCATATGATAAGGAGCCCGGGCTGACATGGCTAGTCGTAAACCCAAAGCGGCACAGACTTACAGGGACAGGCATCCATGACCCAGCATCGAACGTGTCGGTCATCAGCGAGTGGGTCCGGGCTGTAGCACTGGGCTAGCAGGACTCCGGTAATCCGGGCTGTAGCGGGCTAACAGGACTCCGGTACTCAAAGCGTGACATTTCCCCGAAGGGACAGACACAGGAACGAAGAAGGACACATGCCGGCCAGCCTAAGTGTTCCAGAGCAGTAGCAAGCTACCATGGCTCAGCGGTACACTAGGAGACATTTCCCGGTAAGAGAGGCTACTAAAGATAAACAACTAGATGGTCAGATCCCACACATACCAAGCATTTCAGTCATACACACAATATGCTCGATATGTGCAAATACAATGAAGCATCACAACATGACTCTACGACACAAGTACTTTAATCAATAGGCTCCGAGGAGCGAGATATTACAAACAGGGGTCTCATGACCCAACAATCAGAGCATACAAGTCAAAGCACATGCGGAAGCTTAACATGTCTGAGTACAGACATCTATAAATGAAAAAAAGGCTGAGAAGCCTGACTATCTATCAGATCCTGCCGAGGGCACAAGATCGTAGCTGAGGTAACAAGCTAAACGTCGAAGTCCACGTGGAACTACTAGTGAGACTGAAGTCTCTCTGCAAAAACATAAAATAGGCAAACGTGAGTACAAATGTACCCAGCAAGACTTACATCAGAACTAACTACATATGCATCATTTTCAACAAAGGGATGGTGGGGTTTAACTGCAGCAAGCCAGCTTTGACTCGGTGGCTATCCTAAACTACGACTGCAAGCGACTCTTTTGAGGTGGCGCACACGAGTCCACATATTCTCCATATCAATACACCACTATGGATCCGCTCCCGTCTCCCTACGAGAACGCCATCCATAGCACTCACGCTTATCTTGCGTATTTTAGAGTATCCACTTTCACTTGTCTATGAACTGATATAAGCAACCCAGAAGTCCTTTTCCGCGGACACGGCTATTCGAATAGATTAGGTTAACCCTGCAGGGGTGTACTTCTTCACCCACGCTCTCACCACTTACCGCCGTTTACACGACATGTACTCGGCAACCTTCAAGCGGAAGCCCAACGTGGGTGTCGGCCACGACCTACCTAATCACCTAAGTCTCTAGTCCAGGTTTATCGCCTATTCGGGTTCCATCCATGAGGAGATCCGGCCGGAGTTTCGCTCACAGCCCCAAACGATGTGAACAGGGTTCCCGAGACACCAAACGGGCGCCCGGTACACCGTGCCACGTGCCTACCGCATCACAGCCCACCCCTACGGTCAGCGCTGCCCACGGTCTCCAGCATACTACAAACACCAGAAACTACTTGCAACTCCTGGACAGAGGACAAGGGTGATCAAGAAGCCGAGAGGGTCCATTGGTTTCGGGCCCAATGCGTGGTAGTAGCTGAATCATGGATCACAAACACAGAACTCAGTTCCTGAGGACGGCTGCAATGAGACAACCCACCATGTACTCCTACATGGCCTCTCACCGCTACCTTTACCAAATCGTGTTCACACACTTAGCTCACACACAGTAGGACAGGTTCACACGCCTCTGATTCATCCCCGATGAATCAGACCTGACTCAACTCTAAGCAGTAGCAGGCATGACAACAAACATAAATGAGTAGGCACATCAGGGCTCAAACAACTCCTACTCATGCTAGTGGGTTTTATCTATTTACTGTGGCAATGACAGGTCATGCAAAGGATAAAGGGGTTCAGCTACCGCAGCAAGTAACAGATGAATCGGTGTTGTCCTAATGCAGTAAAAGAGAGCAGGAGCGAGATAGTAGGATTGTATCGGAATGAACAAGGGGGTTTTGCTTGCCTGGCACTTCTGAAGATAACATTGAGTCTTCATCAGTGTCAACGATCGCATCATCGATACACGTCTATCGAGAGGGGACAAATACCGGCAATACAGAAAAAGCACGATCAATGCAATGCACAATATGATGCATGCTATGACATGGCAAAATGAATGTGTTTTGGGCTAATGCATCTAAAACCAGATTAAATGGAGTTGGTTTGAATCCAAGATTCAAATTCAAACTCCATATGTGGATATTTAAATGCCCTTTATATGATTTGTGCTAAACAGCATCTATAAGTTGTTCTAACATTCATGAAAATGGTACAGATGGATTCCTTGAATTTTTCTGATAATTTTTCATGTATAAATTATTTAATTTGGAGTTACGGTTAATTTTCTATGATTTATTGAAGTTTTAGGCATTTTCTGGAATTTCAGAATTAAATTAAATCCAGAAAACATTACTGCGTCATCATGATGTTGGCATGACGTCAGCAAGTCAACAGGGGCCGGCTCGGGTCAAACCTGACGTGTGGGGTCCACACGTCAGTGACACAGGAGCTAATCCCGGTCAAACCCAGCGCTGACTGGGGTTTGACCAGGGGTGGGGCCCGCTGTCAGTGGCCTAGGGGGTTGATTAGTGTGGGGGGGGGGGGTTAGCCGCTAATGACACCCACGTCATCATCGCCGGACTTACGCTGGCGGCGACCAAAATGGCGGCGGCAACGCGCCGGACTTGCGCTAAAGGCGACGGAGGCGGCGGCTGAGGGCACCGGGGCGTAGCCCGGGCTCTCCCGCATCTGATGGGGTAGGTGGGAGGCTACGTGAACGCCGGGGCTCGTCGGAACGGAGCTCGCGGCGGCGCCGGAGTTCGGGTGGTAACGGGCGCGAGGCCCTGGTGGGGTTTTGGACAAGCTGAGCTGCGCATGGGCTTCCTGTGAGCCCCACGAACTCAAAGCCGTGCTCGGACGCGACCGAAATGAGCCATGGCCGCGACGGCAGCATGGCCGGCGGCAGCGAGCTCCGGTTGCGGTGGGACGGAGGGTACAGCATGGGGGCGAGCGAATGGAGAGAGGGGAAACACAACGGGGCTCACCGCGATGCCGAAGAGGAGGTCAGCGAGCTCGGGGAGGTCCTAGCGGCGCTGAATCGACCGGAGGCGATCGCCGGCCGTGGCGATGAAGATGGCGGTGATGGCGTGGCTTCAGGGCACCCGACGTCGCGTGCGTCGTGGTAGAGCTTCCCGGATCCAAGGCGGAGCTCGTGGCCTAACTGGCTGGGCGTGGGGATGCTGGTGGCTCCGGTGGTGCTCGTCGGCGGTCTCGGTGCGTCCGGGGATGAGCGAGGGAGAGAGACAGAGGAGGGAGAGGAGATGCAGCGAGTGAGGGAAGAGAGAGAGGGGACACGGGGCGTCGTCGTGGCGCGAATTAGGACGAAGGGCGGCCTCCAGCGCGAAGCAGGAGGTGGCCGGGGCTCTCGGGCGCGCGCCACGCCTCGCCTCTGCCTACTGGCAGAGGAAGACGACGACAAGGGGGGAAAAGGAGGTGGGCTGGGCCGCGCTGGGGGAGCCGGGCCGGGCAGGTAAGCAGGTAAGTGGTCCAGGTGGCCTCTCTCCCCTTTTTTTCTATTTTGTTTCTCTTTTCTATTTCTGTAGTTTTGTTTCTGATTTAGTTTATAGCCCAAATCATTTTAATAAACCCTGCAAATAATTGTGGCCATTAAATGAATTATTACAGAGGCCCTTAACTATTTTCAGAATTGTTGGAGCATTTAAAAATAATAATAGTATTTAAATGCCCCAATTCAAATACAATATGGATTATTCAAAAATCCATAATGGCCCAAAAATATTGGCATCATTTTTGGTAGAGGTTTTTCACCTTTGTCAAAAATCATGAACATTTTTGAAAGCCATTTGGACTTTCCTTGAAAATATTTTAGGTGAACCTAGTGAATTCCTTTAATGCTAGGGTTTGAGCAATCCCCATTTCAAGTTCATTCAAAAGTTAAACATGATGCACACATGAAGCTAGCCTAGAGCAATGCCAGAAGCTAGGGATGTGACAACTCACCCCCACTAAACAAGAATCTCATCTCGAGATTCAAGCGTAGGGTAAGGTGAAGGGGAAACGCAACTAGTATAATCTTCACGATCCAGGTTGCACTTCATAGGAACGTTGATTTGAACACCATTATTGTCTCGAAGTCTTGTTCTGAGAAATCCTGCCAACATGACATGGAGGGAAGAAGGAGACTCTAGAAGGGTCGATCTTCTTGAAGATCGAACAACTCACGGAATGAGACATAGGACCATCTCTCGGGTTGAGACACGAGATACACATCAAGAGGGGTGGAAAGAAACGGATGACGAAGGTTCACTAGGTGGACAACAATTCCACACTTAAGAAGGTGGTAATCGGTTGTCAACGTAGCGAGGGGTTGAGTTGCCATGATACCACAACGAGACACCTTCGGAACCGTGACTCGTAAATATCTCCCCTTAAGTGGCAAAAGAATTACCTTTGATTCAGAGATCATTGAAACTCTTTATACCAGCTTAAGGCAAATCATAATCGATCATTTAGAGGGGTTCGGTAGAATGGCATACTCGGACTTGGATGATGTGGATTACCTTGTTGAAGACAACGTAATGGATGAATTTGCTTATCACCGGAAATGGAAGAGACCCATGGTAGAATGGCACATTGGCGGTGCAAGCTAGGAATAAAATGCAAATGCTGGGAATGATTCTGGTAACTGGGGAAGAACCCAACAAAAGAGAGTGAATTCACTGTTTGAAGAGATCATAGCATGTCGAGGAAACGGAGAGGATCCCCAGTTAATGCCGAAGATAACACCTAGCGCTTGACCGTGCTCTCAAGAACTTGAGCATTTCCATATTCATCAAGGTTTTACCAACATCCGTGTCAAGGATCCTGTCAACACAACTTGCTACCATGATGAATGATGATGGATGATGCAGATGCAAAGGAAGATGACACCTTCTCAAATTTCACCCCTGGCGGGGCCAAGGAGATAAAATCTGGATGATCGACCGAGAGACATTTAGCACTCCGCTTCTAATGTTCTCCTTGATGTGCTAGGGTAACCCATTCATAGATATGGTTTGATATCTAGAACATCAAGTAAAGGTCGGACTTCGGGAGCAATAGAATCCATAAGAAACAGTTACGGAGGTAAATCCTACGAAATCCTTATGGGGAGGTGGCCAACTTCATCAATCAAGATATTATAATAACAGGTCTTCCGGCTGGGTGTGTTGGCCACGACATCCACCTTACCGGTTATCGCGCGACCAATATTATAATTCTTGGGAAATATTCCAACCATCATATCTGCCTGAGATTCAGATCTGGTTGGTGTCAGGATATTCTAGACTCATCGAGTCTAGGAAGAAAAATGAAAGTTTGCAACACAAATCGACGAGATAACGTTGCGGGATTCTCGGGAGATGAACTACGATAGCAAGCTCCAAAACATGAGCTGGTTCTGCTACAAACATGTGAACACGTTGTCCCAGACAAGCATGACCACGTGGTAGTCTTATAATAAAACACTACCGAGTTCAGGAGGGGGAACCATCAACGAGGGTATCGAAGTTCTTTCATAAGTCCGGATTAGCTCTTATGAAGGAACTCCTTCTCCTTGAACAAATCAATCAGTGGCTTGGTGTGCTAGGGATACATATAGATTGAAGGTTGCAAGTCTTCAAACCACAGCATTCTTCGCACGTGTGCATGACTGATTTGGGATGATTCCAAGGAAACAAAACAATCTTCCTCGAATTCATGGCGGCAACTTGCATCATATGCACATGAATCAGGGAAAGTCACTACTTTTATCCAAACATATGCTTCATGAACGAAACACGAAGAATGCTTACACAAGTTTCCAACACTAGCTTAATGTTCAGCAAAATTATGGAGAAGACAAGGATGTTGTCAATGGGCTCAACAACAACTCATCGGAATTCCCATATCACTGGACTTCCACCATCGTGTGAACACGGTGATAGCATTGGTCAGACCCATAAGAATATAATGGTGTATGCTCGAGGAAAACCACGAGTAAGACAACATTACGAATATCGTTGGTTCTGACTTGATTTGACGATAGCCCACCATCAAATCAAAGGATTGATAAGACAATAGGTCCAACAACTGATCACAGGGACCAATCGATGAAGATATCATCTTTCTTCAATACACACTACACAAGAATATCCTTTTGGGACGAACTAAGTCAGGCAAGCTTTTATCTTCCAACTCTCCAAGTTGTTGTCTAGCTTAACCAACTAGCTCAGGGATATCTAACACCGATTCTTGGAGAGAAGGTGGTTCACAAGAAACCAACTTGATCACGAGCTCAACATAGCGGTCAGGTGACAACCTGGTAATACTTCCGAGAAGATCTTCGGAAATCACGAACCACCGATATGTTACTAAGCTCGAGAACAATCTTGCTTTTTGAGGCAAGACGATATGATCAATAGAGCGAAGATTTGAAATAACCCTAACTCGTCGATCGAGGAGTGCACCGAGAACAAGGACTAGGTAGCACGATCAATCTTAGAATGATGATTCACTAACCAACATGCTAAGAATGAAATTATTGTCCTTTTACTACCAAGCAACGAGGTTGCTAGGAGTATTGATTTTACACATCACGATTCACTTGTCGGTATTCCGGTTGCATCAACACGAGGGCCGAGGAATGACTAATGATGGTGAGAAGTATCACTATGTCAAAATTCATGAGAGTTTGTGCAGTTCTCATGACAATTCTGACATAAAGGGGGTAATACTCCAAGGTAGAACAGAACCAAAAGCTGGATTGGCATTTGATCTGCGGAATACAACTACTTTGACCCAATCCTAGATATGGAAGAGGTACTGGAGTTTGTTTCTCCTAGTCATTCCGGAATAGAATGGCTTGACAGACCACAAGGGTACTAGGCATCGGTAAACGAATGCATGCATACTCTTGACTATCAATTGATAGACAAGGGTCAGAAAACAACTAAAGAGGGTCAACTCAAAGGAACATATAACTTTCTGAGTTGTGGATGCATAAATTAGTATGTCGAACCAAGTTCAACATAATTCTTCCGGATAATCCATGCAGAAAGGTAGAACTGGCAGAGTCACGATTTATGAATGGAGAACTCCTCAAGAATAATCCTGTTGTGATATTTCAGTTCAACGAGGAACTTCTACCATAAGTAGTTCATGGTATTTGGATGAAGAAGATACCACGGACCTCGAGGACTATCGCAAAGTTACTAATATCCTGAAGGAACTAGCAAACACTATCAACATGAAGTAAGTAGAGTGAATCTCGGGTTCAAGAACCCCGGAATGGAATACCTACTAACTAAGTGGCATCAAGGGATGCTTGCGAGAATGATGGCCAGAATCATCACACTGGGACACAATCATGGCTAAATTACTAGATGATCCCCTAAGACACCTAGGGTCATAATAATATCTCCAACATATATGTCAAGGTAACGGAGTACCTCAACTCACTGATTAGTGTGGTTAATCTGGCCCATGGGAACATTGAAACGGGAAGAAAGGAGTTGCAAATGCTTCAGACTACTTAGAAACCTGGGATGACTCGGACAGCATAACGGCTGTAAATGCTCAGAAAGGATTTGAGACATTCACAAAAATGGTGGCATAACCACTCAGAAGCACGATATCAAGGTTTCGAGATCAACAATTAACATACGGAAGTAGTAGAAACTGAACTCAAGCTTAAATCCAACAATCTTATAAGTCTACGGATTAGTAACACGTGATCCTGATAGAAAGAAGAGAAAGCCTAGTTCTTAATCCCCGTAGAAGAGAAGATGATGACTCAGATCAGAAGGCCATGAGGTATAAGGAGTAAAAAGAGCCTTACGTTCCATCCCACAATCAATTCCCTTATATAACTAAAGAATTTCTAGACTCAACTTCGACCAGTTTGGCTTGGTAATCCTATAGGCAGTCAAGCTCTGATACCAACGCTGTCAGGACCCCGACTCAATGCCACATCGATCTAGCATGTAACACCTCATATCACTTTGCGGCCTCACGCACGGTATTCCCACGGGTGTCGCCTTACCTTAGCCCGGGACCGTTTGCGCCTTTTGGCACACGTATATGACAGTGTCGCTAGCATCCATATGATAAGGAGCCCGGGCTGACATGGCTAGTCGTAAACCCAAAGTGGCACAGACTTACAGGGACAGGCATCCATGACCCAGCATCGAACGTGTCGGTCATCAGCGAGTGAATCCAGGCTGTAGCACTGGGCTAGCAGGACTCCGGTGAACCGGGCTGTAGCGGGCTAACAGGACTCCAGTATTCATCGCGTGACATTTCCCCGAAGGGACAGACACAGGAACGAAGAAGGACACATGCCGGCCAGCCTAAGTGTTCCGGAGCAGTAGCAAGCTACCATGGCTCGGTGAAAACACTAGGAGACATTTCCCGGTAAGAGAGGCTACTAAAGATAAACAACTAGATGGTCAGATCCCACACATACCAAGCATTTCAATAACATACACACAATATGCTCGATATGTACAAATACAACATGGCATCACAACATGACTCTACGACTCAAGTATTTATTCAATAGGCTCCGAGGAGCGAGATATTACAAACAGGGGTCTCACGACCCAACATTCAGAGCATACAAGTCAAGGCACAAGCGGAAGCTATCATGTCTGAGTACAGACATCTATAAATGAAAAAGGCTGAGAAGCCTGACTATCTACCAGATCCTGCCGAGGGCACAAGATCGTAGCTGAGGTAACAAGCTAAACGTCGAAGTCCACGCGGAACTACTAGTGAGACCGAAGTCTCTCTACAAAACATAAAATAGGCAAACGTGAGTACAAATGTACCCAGCAAGACTTACATCAGAACTAACTACATATGCATCATTTTCAACAAGGGGATGGTGGGGTTTAACTGCAGCAAGCCAGCTTTGACTCGGTGGCTAACCTGAACTACGACTGCAAGTAACTCTTTTGAGGTGGCGCACACGAGTCCACATATTCACCATATCAATACACCACTATGGATCCGCTCCCGTCTCCCTACGAGAACGCCATCCATAGCACTCACGCTTATCTTGCGTATTTTAGAGTATCCACTTTCACTTGTCTATGAACTGATATAAGCAACCCAGAAGTCCTTTACCGCGGACACGGCTATTCGAATAGATGGTGTTAACCCTGCAGGGGTGTACTTCTTCATACATGTTTCCACCACTTAGCGTCTGCACACGACATGTGCTCGGCAGACTTCAAGCGAAAGCCGACGTGGGTGTAGACCACGACCTACCTAAACACTGAAGTCTCTAGTCCAGGTTTATCGCCTATTCGGGTTCCATCCATGAGGAGATCCGGCCGGAGTTTCGCTCACAGCCCCAAACGATGTGAACAGGGTTCCGTGACACCAAACGGGCGCCCGGTATACCCGGCCACGTGCCTACTGCATCACAGCCCACCCCTACGGTCAGCGCTGTCCACGGCCTCCAGCATACTACAAACACCAGAAACTACTTGCAACTCCTGGACAGAGGACAAGGGTGAATAAGAAGTCGAGCGGGGTCATATTTCAGGGCCCAATGTATGGTAGTAGCTGAATCATGGATCACAAACACAGAACTCAGTTCCTGAGGACGGCTTCAATGAGACAACCCACCATGTACTCCTACATGGCCTCTCACCGACACCTTTTACCAAATCGTGTTCACACACTTAGCTCACACACAGTAGGACATGTTCACACACCTCTGATTCATCCCCGATGAATCAGACCTGACTCAACCCTAAGCAGTAGCAGGCATGACAAACAAACATGAATGAGTAGGCACATCAGGGCTCAAACAACTCCTACTCATGCTAGTGGGTTTCATCTATTTACTGTGGCAATGACAGGTCATGCAAAGGATAAAGGGGTTCAGCTACCGCAGCAAGTAACAGATGAATCGGTGTTGTCCTAATGCAGTAAAAGAGAGCAGGAGCGAGAGAGTAGGATTGTATCGGAATGAACAAGGGGGTTTTTGCTTGCCTGGCACTTCTGAAGATAACATTGAGTCTTCATCAGTGTCAACGATCACATCATCGGTATCATGTCTATCGAGAGGGGACAAATACCGGCAACACAGAAGGAAACACAATCAATGCAATGCACAATATGATGCATGATCATGACATGGCAATATGAATGTGTTTTGGGCTAATGCACCTAAAACCAGATTAAATGAAGTTGGTTTGAATACAAGATTCAAATTCAAACTCCATATGTGATTATTTAGATGCCCTTTAATTGATTTGTGCTAAACAGCACCTATAAGTTGTTCTAACATGCATGAAAATGGTACAGATGGATTCCTTGAATTTTTCTGATAATTTTTCATATATAAATTATTTAATTTGGAGTTACGGTTAATTTTCTATGATTTATTGAAGTTTTAGGCATTTTCTGGAATTTCAGAATTAAATTAAATCCAGAAAACATTACTGCGTCATCATGACGTTGGCATGACGTCAGCAAGTCAACAGGGGCCGGCTCGGGTCAAACCTGACGTGTGGGGTCCACACGTCAGTGACACAGGAGCTAATCCCGGTCAAACCCAGCGCTGACTGGGGTTTGACCAGGGGTGGGGCCCGCTGTCAGTGGCCTAGGGGTTGATTAGTGTGGGGGGGGTTAGCCGCTAATGATGCCCACGTCATCATCGCCGGACTTACGCCGGCGGCGACCAAAATGGCGGCGGCAACGCGCCGGACTTGCGCTAAAGGCGACGGAGGCGGCGGCTGAGGGCACCGGGGCGTAGCCCGGGCTCTCCCGCATCTGATGGGGTAGGTGGGAGGCTACGGGAACGCCGGGGCTCGTCGGAACGGAGCTCGCGGCGGCGCCGGAGTTCGGGTGGTAACGGGCGCGAGGCCCTGGTGGGGTTTTGGACAAGCTGAGCTGCGCATGGGCTTCCTGTGAGCCCCACGAACTCAAAGCCGTGCTCGGACGCGACCGAAATGAGCCATGGCCGCGACGGCAGCATGGCCGGCGGCAGCGAGCTCCGGTTGCGGTGGGACGGAGGGTACAGCATGGGGGTGAGCGAATGGAGAGAGGGGAAACACAACGGGGCTCACCGCGATGCCGAAGAGGAGGTCAGCGAGCTCGGGGAGGTCCTAGCGGCGCTGAATCGACCGGAGGCGATCGCCGGCCGTGGCGATGAAGATGGCGGTGATGGCGTGGCTTCAGGGCACCCGGCGTCGCGTGCGTCGTGGTAGAGCTTCCCGGATCCAAGGCGGAGCTCGTGGCCTAACTGGCTGGGCGTGGGGATGCTGGTGGCTCCGGTGGTGCTCGTCGGCGGTCTCGGTGCGTCCGGGGATGAGCGAGGGAGAGAGACAGAGGAGGGAGAGGAGATGCAGCGAGTGAGGGAAGAGAGAGAGGGGACACGGGGCGTCGTCGTGGCGCGAATTAGGACGAAGGGCGGCCTCCAGCGCGAAGCAGGAGGTGGCCGGGGCTCTCGGGCGCGCGCCACGCCTCGCCTCTGCCTACTGGCAGAGGAAGACGACGACAAGGGGGGAAAAGGAGGTGGGCTGGGCCGCGCTGGGGGAGCCGGGCCGGGCAGGTAAGCAGGTAAGTGGCCCAGGTGGCCTCTCTCCCCTTTTTTTCTATTTTGTTTCTCTTTTCTATTTCTGTAGTTTTGTTTCTGATTTAGTTTATAGCCCAAATCATTTTAATAAACCCTGCAAATAATTGTGGCCATTAAATGAATTATTACAGAGGCCCTTAACTATTTTCAGAATTGTTGGAGCATTTAAAAATAATAATAGTATTTAAATGCCCCAATTCAAATACAATATGGATTATTCAAAAATCCATAATGGCCCAAAAATATTGGCATCATTTTTGGTAGAGGTTTTTCACCTTTGTCAAAAATCATGAACATTTTTGAAAGCCATTTGGACTTTCATTGAAAATATTTTAGGTGAACCTAGTGAATTCCTTTAATGCTAGGGTTTGAGCAATCCCCATTTCAAGTTCATTCAAAAGTTAAACATGATGCACACATGAAGCTAGCCTAGAGCAATGCCAGAAGCTAGGGATGTGACAGTTAGGGACGATACGTGGTCACCGCCTCAGGCGTTGCCGCCTCCTGCAGTGCAACCGCCACAACCACCGCAGTCGCCACCCACCCACCTATGACAGCTATCACCCTTCATTGTTCGCAGCGTGGAGGAGGAAGACGTAGGTGACGACATGCAGTGAAGACGGACAGGACCGCGGCGATGGCCGGTCGGGTTTCCTTTTTAGTTTAAGTTTATTTTTTAAAATTTAAGTTAATGATATTGAACAGTTCGGGCGAGACTTTTGGACTTAATGTGATATATTATGGTTTAAATTGCTTATGTGTTTTTTAGACTTGAATTTAAATTTAAAATCCAGACGCTATTGCCAATGCACTGGCCGTTGGGTGCACTGACGGGCAAACGCTCGTGAACAAAGACCGGACAAAACACACGACCATTTGTGATCGTGCGTTGGAGTTGGCCTAACTACTAAATAAAGGAGGTGCACGAACTGTCAACACACACTTTCTCTGATTAAATAAGAGTATAAAACACGCCGTGATTACTAACTGCTTTACCCTCGCCACGAGGCATAAGGCCCCTGCTTTTTAAGCTTAGTAATTAAGTGGATATTTTTGTGTTTGTTGGATCATGCAGGGTCTTTAGGCCTAACGTGCATGCTAGGTATAGGCGTATAGCCTTTTCAGTTTGTAATAACTTGCGCGTGTAAGTTCAAAAATATATGCTTTATTCCCTTACACCCGTCCATATATTTTTGAATTGGCATAGCTGGGAAAGTTCTCTTTTATAATTCTTAGCAAAGTTTACTTGAGTATATATTTTAAGCCAAAGGTAAAAGCTAATCTCTCCAACCCATAATATATTTTAAGCCAGTTCTCTCAAAGTAAACAAATTAACTTTTTCTTTTGCTTTCCTTTGTACATAACTTTTATTAATGGAAAATTACCGTAGAACAATTGTTCTACGGTTTTAGGATAAAAAAACACCATACGCAAACTATTAGAAATGTATGATAGTCCGAATCAAATGGTAAGCCTTCGACCTCGATGGCAATCTAGTGGTTCCCTTGCACTGTCTCGTCTATTCACGGCTCATGTGTGACGTTCTATCATTTGGATCCAGCAGCCTCGACTTAGTCAAACCCGCTTCTACACTTTGGATCCAGCGGCTTTGGTTAGGATGGATGATGCCTCCGAGGCATGGATGGGATTGGGCAACCCCTATAACGAGAGGGATTGAGTCCTTATTGGGGCCACTAATATGGTCACCAAGATTGAAGATGAAACAATAAATTGGCAGAGGCGGATGCAAAATGGATATTCTCATGTTGGGAGAGTAGTCACTCTGTGTGCTTTCATTCTTCGAGTTGTATTTACTCTAGGTTTTTCGCCAGCAAGTTTTTAAGTTCCATGCAAGGTCATTCCCCTTCTTAAGCAATGTAAAGGCAAAGCTTTGCCGTTGTGTTAAGAAAAGAACTCATTGTTTGTGAGCATTGTGTAACCACGAATATAATTTTAGCCAACCATATTACAACAGGCGGTTAAGGTTTCCGTGGGTGCGGTTTTTTGTTTTTGGTTGCCTGTTGGAGACCCAAATATATGACTCATATAACAATTTTCTTTGACCTGGGCCAAAAAATTTGGTCGCCATGTAGGTTTCTATCTTCTGTTGGTGCCGTTTTTGACCTAAAAGATAAATTTTTGGCCGGGGCTATGTTTTTTGTCTGTTGTTGGAGATGGTCTAACTTGCAAAGGAAAGGTGCTATATATACATTATTTTTACTTGCAAAAATGGCATGAAACATGATGAAGTTTGCGGCAAGTCAAACTCGATAGCATAGTTTGTAAGGACTGTTCGCGTGAGATGGTAGTGATATGTAATTACCATTTTACCGATGGAGTAGTGGATTATAATCTATACAATACATACCTTCACCTCTCAGAGGGTGTCCATGTTCGGTACAACAAGCACTTGCAAACTCTCTCATCAATTATCTCTTCTCTAAAGCGCAACCATTTACTTAAGATTTTATAGCTAATGATGCTTTCATTATCATGGAAGCTTGGTTCTCACCATGCACACATTGATCGATGATGTATGTACCGAACTCCACAGTCCACACTAGGAATCTTCCTGTCATGCACCCTGTTTTGGCGAGATGCGTTCACTGCTTTCTCCCAGCTATAAGGTCTACACTCATGGTCACTGCCCACGTAACTATGCCCGGATGCCACGCCATGAGGTCTGTGCTAATGGTGGTTGATCTCGTGGCGACGGCTGACTCTTGCGCGGCGGCTAGGCATGTGTATGCAGACATTGCACCGTTGGCGTGTTCTGCTCCTCGCGCCGAAGTGGCCTTGGCCAGTTGTGCACGGTCTGGATCTTCGGCCTACAGCGTCGGCCTCGGCCTCGCTGGGGTTGTGATGCTACCGAAAAGTCTTCACCAGGGTTTCTCCCTTCAGATCTGGTGGTTAGGTTTGATGGTGAGAAGCAAACTATGAACATCAGCTTGACGTAGAGGGATGGTTGTGCAGCAGCGGTGGTCCACATCGCATGTAGCTGTTTGGATTACGGAAAAGTGATGGCGACAACACATGTGTGGCATTCATGGTGGTGCTATTTGAGCACCCGGTCTCAAGCTCCGGGGTGAAAACCTAGGTCCAACCTGAGTTGGTTATACCTGGCAATGGCGATGCTTTTATGTCGTTATCTTGTTGAAGGCATTGCTCGGATATACTCGGACTAGTTCTTCAGGATAAAAATCTAGATTCTGGCCTTGAACGGTTGGATCCAGCGACGGCGGCGCTTAAGCGTCACTCCCTTCCTGAAGGCGTTGCTGTTGAAGAACTTCATCGTTCGTGTGGTGTCATGAGGTAGTTGGTGCGAATATGGTCATTTGTTGTAGTTTGTCGATTCGCGGATCCGATCACTTTCTCTTTTTCTTTTCTTTGCCTACGCATAGTTTTGGTCTTGTATAACTTTGCTATTTGCTGGCATGTTTTTGATGTGTGTGCGTAGTGTTGGCTGTGTGCATCCTAACTATGCAGAGGCCGGGTATGTACTCATTGTGTTTGTATCATTTTGATGCTTCATTTTGAGTCAATAAAATCCATCCTTTATCAAAGAAATGCACTCTGTGGGGAACCTAGCGAGTTAGTGCTTGCTTAATTGAAGTTTTTTTTTCTTTACCAGGTGTACTTGTATATACAATCTTTATTGAGGCAAAGTTTAAAGTTTATGTGGATATATTTTAGTGTTTGCATTCTCTGAGCAGATAGATTTTAGTATTTGGAGATGCAATGATGCATATACCTTGCTGATTCGACAGCTCGCCACATCGAAGATCCTTTTGAGCCAGGAGTTTCATCATACAAAACAATGATTAAATTTGTCATATTTTGCACTCGACAAGAACGAGAGTACATGATTACCGAGATATATACACACACACGGGACTCGGCTGATGTTGTGTTTGGTAGAGCATATCTGGGATCCACTGGCACATCACAGGTGTACCTTTGTGTCAACGAATGAACGTTTCAGGTTAGTTTCCGATGCTTTCTGTATTATTTGAGTTCAGAAGTTGGTACGTGCTTGTTTTCTCTCTGTTTTGGCTAGGATCAGTTCGGTGAGCATGAAATTTTACTTTTAGGAAACAAAAGGATTGCGTTCTTTTTTTTTTTTGCCAGGGAAAAAGGATTGCGTTCTCTTTTGATAGTCAAGTAGTAGTATTTGATAGCAAAAGGACCGCACTTTGTTTTGAAGCTACCACCCGTGGTTAATCCTTATCCAACGATGGAAATAACAGAGCCATTTTAATCCAGACGAATATTCCCCAGTAAAACCTCCCATAGAATAACAGGGCGCACATATCCAGCAACAAACTCAAACAGCTAGCCGCAACGACCATGGATCTATCTGACCAGAGTTTGTTTGAGAATGCCGGGCAAATAAGTTGGGATAAATTAAGCACGGGTTAGAACAAAAAAAATTAGGTGTTTTTATCTCTCGTACGTCTAACGAAGTTGTTTGCACGCGAGCACACAAACACAGGTTCCATTGCGGATAGGTCACATCGCCCGGCGAACACCACAAGTACCAACACAAGCATGCGTGCGGCCGGGTAGTCGAGGCTGGCAGGGTCCGACCGAGACCTCCAAACCAACCACTAACCGACCACGCAAAAACAAACAAACAAATCGAATATAAACCTAAACTATAACTACGGTTCCTCGATTGCCTCCTGTCCGGTGCCTTCTCCCTCCCCGGATCGATCCTCCTCTCCTAGCGGTCCGCCGCAAGCTCAGCTCCTCCTCTTAGCCCACCGGCCGCATGCTAGCTCCTCCTATTCTCGTTCTGCTCCACGAGTTAAGGATCAACCCATACACAAGAAGTGCTACTAGTTAGTTATCCGAAAACCAGACCCCAGATCTCCAACCTCTGCGGACAGCCAGATACCCCCAAAGCGATGCATCTAACACAGACCCTGGTTAGGTGACGACTGCTAGCGCGCAGCTCGATCGAGCCGGCCGTTAAGGTTCTACCTACATGCATGCATATCCGCAAGCAATATTCCAATCCAAGATCAAAATGCCGCTGAACCCAGCCACCACTCCCTACTTCTAGGGACGAGAAACCAGCCGAGAGGAGGAGATACTAGTCGTATACCCACTAGATTCCATCTTCTCTGCTATTTTTGGAACAACAGTTCCGCTAGCTTCCTCCTCCACCGCTCCATCCCATCCGCTACCCCATGCTTCGCGGGATGAGAAATAGAACAAGGCCACAGATATGTGACTGCTTATATACACCTTAACCTCTTCCTTGATCGACCACAGTGGATAGCAAATAGTATCTGCAGCTGACGCTCGCCGCCGCTTCATCATCCACGACGTCATGGACTGCTTCGCGGAGGCTGAAGGAAAGAGGTCGCATGACCCGTTGTACTGCAACCCCCACTCGCCACCGGCTACCGGCTTCCCTGTCGACAACATCCCCGTGCCGGTCGTCATCGTTGGAGCAGGGCCGGCTGGGCTGGGGATGGCCGCACTGCTCGGCGAGGCTGGAGTTCCATACAAGCTGCTCGAGCGGTGTAGCTGCATCGGCTCCCTCTGGAGGCACCGCACCTACGACAGGTTATGTTTGCATCTCCCCAAACAATTCTGTGAGCTCCCACTCATGCCATTCCCAAAAAGCTTCCCCACGTACCCGACAAGGGACCAGTTTCTGGAGTACCTCGAGTCCTATGCAAGGAGGTTCAACATCGAGCCACAGTTCCGCCAGGCCGTCGTCAGCGCCGAATTCAATGGAGACTTTTGGTGGATTCGCACAAAGGAGGTCACCTCACTACCAATGGGCGGTGAGCAGGCCACGCACAGCGGCAAAACAACTTTGTACCGCTGTAAGTGGCTTGTTGTTGCCACCGGAGAGAATGCCGAGCCAGCGGTGCCAGAGATCGAGGGCACCGGAAGGTTCAAAGGGCAGCTCATGCACTCGTGCGAGTACCGTAGCGGTGCAGGGTATGCTGGAAAACAAGTGCTTGTCGTCGGGTGTGGAAATTCTGGGATGGAAGTGTCTCTGGACCTTGCTAATCACAATGCAATAACTTCTATGGTTGTTCGTGGCACGGTGAGTCTAATTTATTTTTTCTTTGGAATTGATCGAACATTTCTTATCTTTTATAAAATTTATCATTGTACTATGTGTTTTCTATTTAACAAAGCACACCACTTTAGAAATTACTGAGGTATTTCTTTTCTATGCAATCACCATGTATAATTAAATGTTTTTTGATATGTTATTTGTCAATTACCCATTCCTTCCATTATGATATACTTATTAATTTTACGTTATTCATTATGTAACTTTTTTCCATACAAATCATCACATATATCTTTTAATTCTAGGGAATTAGTGATGTAATTGTTTTGCCACATTTTTTTCCAACCAGATCATACTATTTATCTTAAAAAAATTATCATGAAATTTTTTCCGAGGAAAATCACCACATAATTGACATGATTTTTCTTGGTAAAATGTTTCATTAACTTGTTACTTTATTATTAGTCAGTACATATTAACCAATGCTAGCACCACATGTTTCATTTCAAACACTATTATCTTTATGATGTTATATTATCAATATATTAGATAATGTTTTTTAATTTAATGTGGCCACGAGGCATACTATTTATCTCCGGACATTTTCACACATCTAAGTAAAATGATAACAACAAAAGTCGCAGTCTCCTATTTGTGTGGGCCCATGGCTAACTTTACTTTTTTCGTGTTAGTTTATAGTATTGTGCTTAATTTATAATTAAGCGTATCTTTAACAATATGTAATACTAATTGATGTATGGCTAATGGTTTTTTTTAGTTGCATGTTCTGCCTAGGGAGATGCTAGGGCGCTCCACTTTTGGGATCTCTTTGTGGCTTCTCAGGTGGTTCCCTGTACAAGTTGTGGATTGGCTTCTCCTTATGATGGCACGCTTCATTATGGGCGACACAACCAACATTGGTATTACTCGGCCAAGCCTTGGCCCAATGGAGCTTAAGGGCGTTTCTGGTAAAACGCCAGTTCTCGATGTCGGAACCATAGCAAAGATTAAGTCTGGAAGTATTAATGTAATTTCTATATTTTGTTATTACATATCTTAAATTTGAGTAACTTGTTATACAATCTCTTTAGTGACATAGTTTTTTCTTGGATAATGCAGGTTTTTCCAGGAGTGCGGTGTTTTCATGAGCATGGTGTGGAGTTTACTGACGGAAGAACCGAGAACTTTGATATTGTTATTCTTGCCACAGGTTACAAAAGCAATGTACCTTACTGGTTAAAGGTATAAATATACACTACCCAACCAACAATATTGTTACAATCGCATGCAAGTAAGTATATTCAACCTGTTAAACCTTCTATGTGCAGGAGAAAACTTTTTTCTCGGAGAAAGATGGCTTCCCAAGAAAGTCAAAAGAGTGGAAAGGAAAAAATGGTCTCTATGCTGTTGGCTTCTCAAGGGGTGGACTTTTAGCAGTGTATAAGGATGCAATCAAGATCTCAGAGGATATTGTTCAACAATGGCATGATATGTGTACGGAAGATGTGAGAGAAACTTCATCCAATCGAAGAGCACCATGTCCTATTTGATCAAATTATTTCGCGTACTAGTCAATCTGGTGTAGGCATGCCAGATCAGAAGATGCATATAACTAGATCAGGCTAGCACGCTTCAAATTTTTTTCCCTCACACTTGTACACTCATAGAATAGTTTATTTGTTTGTAGTTTTTCAATTATTTTAAGGAAATCATAAATTCATTTGATTTTTTTTCCTATTTTTGTTTTAGATTTAATTGTAAGAAAAAGGATACCTCTCGTGGTATTTTATAAACATGCAATATATCTTTCTTTTTTGAAGTGTTGTGACTTTATTTGTCTTATTTATGTTTAGAATTATTTAAAAAATTGAGAAATATTCATATGTACTCATATATTTTTATTAATTAAAACTATGATCATGAAACTTTACTTACTAATATGTTAAAATCTTTAAATGATCATTTGCAGTATTGAATATGAGTAAATGTGCGCGCACACACACTCATGTGATGCACCTTTCTTAATATATAGTTCTACATATATAGATCGGTATAGAATGTTCGAGTAGTAGCTGATATTTTCTATAGAGACCATTTGTGTTCAGGTAACCAGTTTACTCATTTTCTTAAGTGGGCAATTCGGTAAGTGCCACTCAGTAAGTTTGCAGTAACCATTTTCTTAACCATCTGTTAATTTTTTAATCAATGAGAATTAGGTAGATTTATATTTATGAATTAAGTGCAACTCGGTAAGTTTGCAGTAACCATTTCTTTAAAAGTACCAATTATGTTTCCATTATGCTTTAAACCTTGACATTTGCACCATAACTTACATGTTGGTCTATATGTAATTCAGAAATAAAAAGAACTAGCAATCGTGGGAGACGAGATTTAATAGTATTGCAAAGATGTACACCGAGAAGGTGATAACTGACTCAATATGCAAATCCCTTTGCATGTTTAACCTTGTGTATATAGTTGTGCAAGTCTTTACTCATGCATATTTTGCTAGCGTCCATATTCTAAAGCCGGAATATATAAATGGTAGCCAGTTTATTGTATAGTTATGCATCCCTGCTCTTTGGCTTTCCACGAATAGCAATTACATTTTTCATATCCCTTCACCCCTCATACGGTAACACCTTCATTTTCCCACTACGTAGGGGAATCAGAGAGACTGGAGCTGGGAGGGGTGTGTGAGTTAGGCTGGTGATCTATTGTCATGTGTAGAGTGTTCCATTCAACTGAAGTGGTCCATAGATGAATCCAGGCTCATCTGTTCCTCATGAATAGTTTATTTAAATAAAATGATAAAAAGATATAAAAGTACATGAAATATTTTTGGCATCCAAGATGCTTGAGTTTGGAAGGGCATGCAAAATTTCGTGGTGAAATGACATTCGAGGAGCCCAACACAAGAAAAAAAGGGTCTCCAAAATGCCTTTCGAAAAGTTTCTTTGAGAGTTGAAATTTTTGTGTGTAGAGCTCTGTGAATTTTATTTCACCATAAAATTTTGGCATGCTCCTTGTACACTCAGGCCTCCAGTGTCGGTGCTAAATCCATCATATCTTGAGGTAGGGATCCTAAGCTAGGCATCTTGGTATGATGGTAACATGGACACAAGATTTTACCCAGGTTCGGGCTCTCTCGAAGACATAATACCCTATGATACGTCCATTTTGCATCATGGTTTCCTATTGATATTTATTGCATTTGGACTGTTATTTCACTTTATGATACTATTCTTATGCCTTTCTCTCTTATTTTGCAAGTTTCACAAGAAGAGGGAGATCGCCGGCAGTTGGAATTCTGGACCAGAAAGGGGTGCAACAGAGATAGCTATTCTGCACAACTCCAAATGAATATAAAGAATATAGGCGAAAGAAGTACTAGAAGGGGACCCACCAAGAAGCCACAAGCCTGGGGGTGCACCCTAACCCCTAAGGAGCTCCTCCAAGCTTGTGGGGCCCCTGGTAGGCCTCCGAGGCCCATCTTCTCCTATAGGATGCTATTTGCCCTAGAAAAAATCGGAAGAAGATTTTCAGGCGAAGCGCTGTTGTCTCGAGGCGGAACCTAGGCAGGAGCACTTTTTCTCTCCGGCGGAGTGATTCCGCCGGAGAAACTTCCCTCCGGGGTGGGGAAATTGAAGCAATCGACATCACCAACAACCCTCTCATCGTGGGAGGACTAATGAAAGTGCAACTATCCCTGGGTGGTTTTGGTAATTACTAACAACATATAGCTCATTGAACTAATGCTATTTCAAGATGATCATTTCAGAAAGTTCAATGATTGGCATGGCATGGATTAGGAATATGGACCCCTCAAAATTCTAAGGACACATATTGGCTGAAGCTCAAGACTCTACATTTTTGTTTTAGTGATCCAAGATCACATTGGGTCCATAGGAAAAGCCAATACTATTAAAAGGGGATGAGGTGTTGCTTAATGGCTTGCTTGCTCAAAATGCTTAGTGATATGCTCCAAAAGCCCTCAACCAGTGAAACTCGGCCCTACCGATTTGATCTATCCGGCGCCACCGAGTTCAGTTGACATAGCCACTACCAGAAACCCTAGTAACTTCGGTCTCACCGATAGGGATCTCGGTCTCACCGAGATGGGATTGCAAACTCTCTGTTTCCCTTCGTAACATTTCAGTCCAACCGAGATGAGCGATCAGTCCCACCGAGTTCGCAATGCAAACTCTCTGTTTCCCTTTTGTAACGTTTCTGCCTCATCGAAATGAGTGATTCGGTCCCACCGAGTTTACCTGACCAACTCTCTGGTTAGCTTATTACCAAAATCCGTCCCACCGAGTTTGTGTAATCAGTCCCACCGAGATTACATTATGCCCTAACCCTAATGTAATCGGTCCCACCGAGTTGACATGTCGGTCCCACCCAAAATCCTAATGTTCACATTTTGAACTAAATCGGTCTGACCGGGTTTCATGATTCGGTCCCACCGAGTTTGGTGTTTGTGTGTGACGGTTAGATTTTGTGTGGAGGCTATTTATACCCCTCCACCCACTCTTCATTCGTGAAGAGAGCCATCAGAACGTGCCTACACTTCCAACATTCATTTTCTGAGAGAGAACCACCTACTCATGTGTTGAGACCAAGATATTCCATTCCAACCATATGAATCTTGATCTCTGGCCTTTCCCAAGTTGCTTTCCACTCAAATCATCTTTCCACCAAATCCAAATCCGTGAGAGAGAGTTGGGTGTTGGGTAGACAATCATTTGAAGCACAAGAGCAAGGAGTTCATCATCAACACACCATCTATTACCTTTTGGAGAGTGGTGTCTTCTAGATTGGTTAGGTGTCACTTGGGAGCCTCCGACAAGATTGTGGAGTTTAACCAAGGAGTTTGTATGGGCAAGGAGATCGCCTACTTCGTGAAGATCTACCCTAGTGAGACAAGTCCTTCGTGGGCGTTGGCCATGGTGGATAGACAAGGTTGCTTCTTCGTGGACCCTTCGTGGGTGGAGCCCTCCGTGGACTCGAGCAACCATTACCCTTCATGGGTTGAAGTCTCCATCAACGTGGATGTACGATAGCACCAACTATCGGAACCATGCCAAAAATCTCCGTGTCTACATTGCGTTTGCTCCCTCCAAACTCCTCCCTTTACCTTCATGTGCAATGTTTTACATTCCACTGCTATACTCTTAGACTTGCATGTGTAGGTTGATTGCTTGACTTGTACTAAGTTACTAAAATCTGCCAAGAATTAAAATTGGGAAAAGGATAGATTTTTATTTGGTCAAGTAGTCTAATCACCCCCCTCTAGACATAATTTCGATCCTACAAGTGGCATCAGAGCTTTCATCTCCATTTGCCTTGATTTTCATAGCTTTTGGTGATCATAGCCTTAGTTTCAAAACCTAGGAGAGTATGGCGTCTAGCGAGGGAAATTACCACCATAGAGGTCCTTACTTTGATGGTACTAATTTTGCTAGTTGGTAGCATAAAATGAAAATGCATATTCTTGGACATAACCTCTCTGTTTGGGCTATTGTGTGTATTGGCTTGCAACGTGAATTCTTTGATGGGAGAGAACCGAACTACGAAGCTACCGTGGAAGAGTTGAAGATGATGCAATACAACGCTCAAGCTTGCGATATCCTCTTCAACGGATTGTGCCCCAAAGAATTCAACAAAATCAGCCGTCTTGAGAATGCAAAGGAAATTTGGGATACTTTGATTGATATGCACGAGGGTACCGACTCCGTCAAGGAATCCAAATTGGATGTGCTTCAAAGTCAACTTGACAAGTTCAAAATGAAGGATGGTGAAGGTGTCGCTGAAATGTACTCTAGGCTTGCTCTCATCACAAATGAGATTACCGGCTTAGGAAGTGAGGAAATGACCAATAGATTCATCATCAAGAAGATCCTAAGAGCCTTGGATGGAAAATATGATACCATGCGCAAATTGATCCAAATGATGCCCAATTACAAAGATCTCAAGCCAACAGAAGTCATTGGAAGAATTGTTGCTCATGAGATGTCACTCAAGGATAAGGAAGAGCTTCACAATAAGTCTAGTGGTTCTTACAAAGCCTCATGTGATGCTCCTACATCATCAAGTGAGAAACAAACCCTCAATGAGGAATTGAGCCTAATGGTGAAGAACTTCAACAAGTTGTACAAGAATAGAAGCAAGGAAAGAAGTTCCAAGTCAAGGCCCTACAATGAAAAAAGATCTTCGAGTCGTGAACGTAATTGCTACAATTATGGAAGACCCGGACACTACTCCAATGAGTGTATGGCTCCCTACAAAAGAAGAGAAGATTCACCCAAAAGGAGAAGTAGAAGAGAAGAATCTCCACCAAGAGAAAGAAGGAGTAGAGATGATCGTTATGAATGAAAAACACCACAGAGAAGCAAGGATTCGAAAAGGAAGGACAAGTCATCAAGGATCTACACAAAATGAAGACATCAATCTCATGTTGGTGAATGGGTATCTGGCTCTGACTCCGACAATCACTCCGAGAGAAGTTATCACTCTGACTACGAATATACTCAAGATGAAGGTGTTGCCGATCTAGCACTTGTGTCAACCAACTCCTACGACATATTTGGCTCACCAAATGAAGGAATTGGAAGATGCTTCATGGCTAAAGGCCCAAAGGTATCACACCCCAAGTATGTTGATTTCAATAGTGATGAAGATGATTTGCTAGGTGATGATGATTTACTTGTTGAAAACTCTAGTGATGAAAACTATGATGAACTTACTATTAATCATGTTAATCAAGATAAAACGAATGATGATGATAAGAAGGAGATTGAGCATCTAACTAAAGAGCTAAACACTCTTAAGTTAGCTCATGGAACTACCCTGGAAGATCATCGAGAACTTTTAAAGACTCATGAGAAGTTACGCTTTGAAAAGCTCAACCTTGAGCAAGAGCATGGGTTCTTAAAAGAAATCAATGATGATCTTTGCAAGAAAAGTTCTTCTTACATTGCCAAGCATTTACACTTGTCTACTTACATGCCACAAGTTAAATCTAGCAACAAGAGTCAGAAAGATTCTTCTTCTAGTAGTAACAACAATTATGTTAAATCCAATGTTGTTGCTCCTAGTAGTTCTCTTGATTCCACTAATGATTCTCTTAGCCAAGTTACACTTGAGCAAGAAAATAGCTTGTTGAAGGGAATTATAGAGAAAGGTGTTTACAAGAGCCTTGCCGGGAGTAAGCAATTTGAGGAAATTGTACGCAAGCAAGGAAGGCACCAGAAGAATCAAGGTATTGGTTTTGAACGAAAGTTCAATGTCAATGGAGTTGAGTGGGAAGAAATCAATACCCCAAGATAAAGTTTGTTCCTTAACAAGAGAAGTATGATCCTACTTCTTTCCAAGGGACACAAGCTCAAGATGATCTTCCACCACAAGACCACAAGCAAAAGGGCAAGGACAAGCTTCAAGAGGAGATTGATGCATTTGAAGAAGCTCCTAAGGCCTTGGTCAAGTGGGTTCCCAAGACTACATCAAGTTCTACTTCATCAAGTACAACTACAACTCCAGGGATTCCCATAAAGATGATGTGGATCCCGAAGAATAAGAACTAGAGAGCTCTTGAGGGTGACTCCGCCAACATACTTCACTCGTATCATCTTGGCAAGGACAAGTGTAAA
The DNA here is from genome assembly GCF_002162155.2 of Triticum dicoccoides. NCBI lineage: Eukaryota > Viridiplantae > Streptophyta > Magnoliopsida > Poales > Poaceae > Triticum > Triticum dicoccoides. Next base: position 142,801,246 of record NC_041384.1, read on the forward strand.
CAACTTCCACATCTTTCACTAGTTCAAGGAGTCACAAACCCTCTTGTTGGTAAGACAAGGGGCAAGGTAATCTAATGCTTTCATGGACATCATCTATGTGTACATCACTCTATGTCTATGGATATTCTTGTTTGTTCCTTGTGGGACTAACCCGTGTAGGTATTGAAAGTGCAACTCACTCCAATGGATTGCTCCAAATGATCTACACCAACATTGAGCATCTACATCTTCAACATCTACATGAAGTCATCATCGACAAAACCCAAGGTTAGTTCATCCCTCTTAGGGGGGATATCACATCTAGGGGGAGCTTTACTCTAACTATTGAGCTAAAGCAACTATAATGGTGTGAACACAACAATGCTTTATGGAAAAGTGGTAACCTCACTTGAGCTTAAACGATGAGTATGACCTATGATCAAATATTCTCATTCGACTCCTAAGTCAATATACTCATATATAGATAACCTAGTCATCGCCAATTGCTTGATAGATGCTAGAGTGTTTGTGCATGCTTTGTCACATATTTCATTTTGCCTTTCTATTGTGTGAGCATGTTGATTGCATATTTTACTCATTCAAGGACATCCACTTGTTGTTTTGATTGTTTGGCTTTTTCTCTTTTGCCAAGTGGATGGACAAGAATGCCTAAGAACTTACTCTAGCTATCTATGCTCTTCTTGTCTCAAACTCTATTCATGCTACATCACAAAGTTTGATCAAGTCAGATTCGAACCACTCTGTGTAAGGAGCACTCGGAGTCCCCGATTCGTCATAGACTTAAACATCCAAAACCTCTCTGTGCATTTAGGTATGACCTTTCCATCCACTTCGGTCACACCGAGTTCACTAAGTTGATATAGGTTTTCAATCTCGGTGCAACCGATTTGAACTTTTCGGTCACACTGAGTTGCATTAACCACTTGCGATTCTGCATCTCGGTGCCACCGAGTTGTTCCACTCGGTCACACCGACAGGGTTAGGATATATAAACCCACGATTGAGATTTTGGAAATTTCTTCAAACCTCCTCAGCCTGTGCGTGTCCTGCTCTGCCGCCTTGGGTCTCCGGATCGCCTTCTCATCGCCTGCGACCTCCCGCCGCTGGTTTCCGTCGCTGTCAACGGGATTCAACCCCACTGTTGCCGCCATAGCAAACTCATCGCCGAACTAGGGTATGAGTTCGATCTTTTGTGCTAATTCCTTACTCTGATTATTAGCACAGTGGAATGCCATGTTCTTTACCACGTATGAAATCAATCTATCCAGAGAAAACTTCTTTTAGGTTGGGTTTCATTCGAAAATTTAGGTTTAGGTTTCCGCCGAACTCATCTCGGACCGACTGAGTTGTGCAAATCGGTCTCACCGATTTGGCTTAGGCCATTACACTTGAACTTTTCGGTCTGACCGAAAGTTGCAAATCGGTGCATGATGAACCACAAGTATAGGGGATCTATCATAGTCCTTTCGATAAGTAAGAGTGTCGAACCCAACGAGGAGCAGAAGGAAATGATAAGCGGTTTTCAGCAAGGTATTCTCTGCAAGCACTAAAATTATAGGTAACAGATAGTTTTGTGATAAGATAATTTGTAACTAGCAACAAGTAACAAAAGTAAATAAAGTGCAGCAAGGTGACCCAATCCTTTTTATAGCAAAGGAAAAGCCTGGACAAACTCTTATATAGAAGAAAGCGCTCCCGAGGACACATGGGAATTATCGTCAAGCTAGTTTTCATCACGTTCATATGATTCGCGTTCGGTACTTTGATAATTTGATATGTGGGTGGACCGGTGCTTGGGTGCTGTCCTTACTTGGACAAGCGTCCCACTTATGATTAACTCCTATTGCAAGCATCCGCAACTACAAAATAAGTATTAAGGTAAACGTAACCATAGCATGAAACATATGGATCCAAATCAGCCCCTTACGAAGCAACGCATAAGCTAGGGTTTAAGCTTCTGTCACTCTAGCAACCCATAATCTACTTATTAGTTCCCAATGCCTTCCTCTAGGCCCAAATAACAGGGATGTGTCATGTACTCAACGTTCACATAACACCACTAGAGGAGAGACAACATACATCTCATCAAAATATCGAACGAATACCAAATTAACATGACTGCTAATAGCAAGACTTCTCCCATGTCCTCAGGAACAAACGTAACTACTCACAAAGCATATTCATGTTCATAATCAGAGGGGTATTAATATGCATATAGGATCTGAACATATGATCTTCCACCAAATAAACCAACTAGCATCAACTACGAGGAGTAATCAACACTACTAGCAACCTACAGGTACCAATCCCAGACTTAGAGACAAGAATTGGATACAAGAGATGAAGTAGGGCTTGAGAGGAGATGGTGCTGGTGAAGATGTTGATGGAGATTGGCCCCCTCCCAATGAGAGAAGCATTGGTGATGACGATGGCGATGATTTCCCCCTCCCGGAGGGAAGTTTCCCTGGCAGAATAGCTCAGCCGAAGCCCTAGAATGGTTCTGCCAAGGTTCCGCCTCGTGGCGGTGGAGTCTCGTCCCGAAAGATTGCTTATTATTTTTTCTCGGATGAAAGACTTCATATAGCAGAAGATGGGCACCGGAGGGCCAACAGGGGGCCCACGAGGCAAGGGGACGTGCCTAGGGGGGTTGGGCGCGCTCCCACCCTCATGGCTAGGGTGTGGGCCCCCTCTGGTATTTTCTTTGCTTAGTATTTTTTATTATTTCCAAAAATAACTTCCGTGGAGTTTCAGGACTTTTGGAGTTGTGCAGAATAGGTCTCTAATATTTGCTCCTTTTCCAGCCCAGAATTCCAGCTGCCGGCATTCTCCCTCCTTATGTAAATCTTGTAAAATAAGAGAGAATAGGCACAAGTATTGTGACATAATGTGTAATAACAACCCATAATGTAATAAATATCGATATAAAAGCATGATGCAAAATGGACGTATCAACTCCCCCAAGCTTAGACCTCGCTTGTCCTCAAGCGGAAGCCGATAACGATAAATATGTCCACATGTTTAGAGGTAGAGGTGTCGATAAAATAAAATACGGACATGAGGGCATCATGATCATTCTTAAAACATCAACATATATGGATAATGTCATATGATCTGTTATGCTCAAGTAATAATCTATTCGCAATGCAAAGTATGAATCATAAACTTTATTGAGAACTAACAAACTATAATCTCAGTCATTGAAGCAATTGCAATTTACCATAACATCGGAAAGAGTCTATGTCAGAGCTTTTCAGCAAGCCCACATACTCAACTATCATGTAGTCTTTCACAATTGCTAACACTCATGCAATACCTGTGGTTACGGAGTTTTAATCGGACACAGAGAAAGATAGGGGCTTATAGTTTCGCCTCCCAACCTTTTACCTCTAGGGTAATGTCAACAATAAAAGCTCATGCTAACTTACATCCAATTAGAATAACTATTTGGATCACGGCGCGCCCTATATAGGGCCCGAAGAGGCGTTCCGGAACTCCTAAGAAAACCCACCTGACCGGTCAAAGAAAAAAACCCACCCCACCCACTTCCCACGACTCCCTCCACTACCCTCTCCCGATCCCATCTGCACACTCCTCACGGCATCGCGCCACCGCTGATGAACTTCTCCCGATCCACCACCGCCGCCCTACATCCTGTCGGCGCGCCTAACTCCGGCCACCTACCGCTGCCGCCGACGAGCGGATCCAGCGCCGCGCCAAGTTTGGCCGCCCCTTCTTCCCCAGCGCACTCCCGCCACCAGAGCGCCCCCCGGCCCATGGGTCCCGGTGCCGGTCTCCTCCTACAACCCCACCGCCACCGTCCCCCGGATCCAGCCGCAACTCTGCCACACGCCTCGGATCCGGCTATGGCGCCGCCCCCCACCGTAGGATCCAGCCGCCGCCCCAACCACGAGATCCGTCCGTCGCCCCCATCCAGCCGCCCCCATCCGGCCGCCGCGATGTCACTGTCTATCACCCGGTGGTGCAGTGCGGCGCGCCCTTCCCTCCCCTGCGACGCGCCCTTCCCCCCCGTCCGGCGCGAACTTCCCTCTACGCCACCTCGACCTTCCCTCCCCTTCGGTGCAGCCTGCCCTCTGCTCTGGCGCGCCCTCCTACTCCTCCTCCACGTGCGGCATGAACCTGGCCTTCGACCGTGAGCTCATCGTCCCGCCCATATACTTCGGCCTCATGGGCGACGGCCAGCCCATCGGACGCTACGACGACATGTGGCCGACTGGTGCGTCAAGGTAACTATAACTAAACTAAACACAGACATCGTCTTTGAGTTTGGTCCGGCTGTACTGAAATTTTACTAAATAATTTATGTATGTGTGCAGGTGATCTGCGACCACCTTGGGCTCGGAGTCAAGACGGGGCTGCCCTACATCTGGCACAGCAAGGCCAGCAACCTGTTCGTGAACCTGAAGGAGTACAAGGGCATCTTCTGGCAGGAGGACATCATCCCCTTCTACTAGGTCGCGAAGCTAACAAGGAATGCGACACCGTGTAGAAGTTCTACATCTCGCTCTCGCAGCAGGTCAAGGAGAAGCTCGGCAAGATCGACCCCTACTTCATCAAGCTCGCCGGCGCCATGGTCATCTGGATCGAGGCCCGGGACATGCTCAACTCCAAGGACTCCAAGGAGGCCGACGCCAACGGCAAGCTCAAGGGGAAGTAGATCGAGATCGAGGGAGAGAACCTTTTTTGCATTAGCATACTGAGCAGGCGGTGAGGCGGCGTATACCGGTTTCTTCAGTTCGTAGGTTCAATGCGTGCATCAGGTATTCAGGTTCAGGCTGTTGTGTACTACAAAACATTAGCTGCCTGTATGTGACAAAACCATGATGTTTATTATTTTGTTTATGTGAGAAAACAAAAATGTATTTTAGAAGTTCATTTATTATTTCCCCAAAAGTTCATATATTACTACCTGTATGTATTTTGACATTTCACAAGAACTGACAAGAATTACGGCTGGATAGAGCGACAAAATGATGGTACGCCACTCAAGCAGTGCATCACCGACAGACGCGTCGTCTCCTCGGCAACAAAAAGCAGCTTAACTGAAGTTCAATTTGTATGCTACTAGTAGGTCAACTACAGCAGCAATAGAGTTCTTAGCGTCTTCTTCCTAATTTCCTCATGTGAAATTCTATAAAAAAGGAAGAAACAATCTCCTTCTGGCTCAGCCATCGGTGATCCCGTTCATGCTTCTCCTAAATACCAAGTCGAACTTCACCAAAAACTAGAAAAAAGATGAGCACGTTCATGCTTCTGCTGCAGACCAAGTCGAACTTCACCAAAAACTAGAAAAAAGATGAGCACGTTTGTGCTTCTCCTGCAGACCAAGTCGAACTTCACCAAAAACTAGAAAAAAGATGAGCACGGATGCCTGTCGATATCCGTTGTGTTATCCTGCTGACCAAGCAATTCAAAAGGAGCAGGTGGTTTCGTTTGCCCAAAGTACAAACATAAAAACATTCAGTTTTGATTCTCTGTAGTTATTCCTCCTAACTCGAGGGAGCACTAACCATCCAAATATGTGCTCTTATACCTTTTTCTGTTCAAAGTGTGGTGAGGAATGATAGGTACAGTATGTCTTTCTTTATATGAAAAATGTTCGTATAGCAACAAGCAGGAAACAATTGAAACTATGTCCTTCTTTTGTTTGATTGTTTCTGTATTTGGCTTATGGAAAAATTTACTTGAGTTCCGTCTAGAAATTTTTTAAAATTTCAAATTGTAAACAAGTTAAAACTTCAAATAGTTAAAAAAAATCATATTTCCATGTTTCTAAAAAATAAACGAAGACATTGTAATAAAAAAAGAGTTTGATGTGCACGCGCGAGGCCCGGCCGCGGCGTCGTCCTGCTCCACCACCGTCGTCGTGGAAGATGACCATAGTATTGTGTGTAATGCCTGCACATAGTGTACCGGCACATAGTGTTGTGTGTAATACGAATTGGTGTTGTACTATGCATGTATATTCTTGTGTAATTTTTTACTTTTCAAACATGAAGTTCACGTTTTAGAAAAAACTAAGTTCAGAGGTATCACATAACAAAAACTTTCATCCAAAAAAACCCAAAGGTCATTAGAAAAAGCATCTCAAACAATTTTGTAAAAAATATTTCTCTGTTAAAATAAACCTAGAAGTTCAAATTTAAAAACGGAGTGGTTCGACGTCTATCAGAAAGTAGGATTTTTTCCATTATTAAAATAAATAAAACTAGAAAGTCCATATTAAAAAGATGGAGAAGTTCAATGATTATAGGAAACTCAAATTTTCCTCGTTAGTAAAGAATGGAAACAAGAAGTTCAAAAATAAAATAAAATTTCAACTTTAAAAAATAGAGCGCTTCAAAATTTCATAAAAATGATTAAGAAAAAAAATCAGGAAGTCCATATTAAAAAGACGGAGAAGTTCGATGATTATAGAAAAATCTCATATTTCCCTCGTTATTAAAGAATGGAAACAAGAAGTTCAAAAATAAAATAACAAGAAGTTCAAAAATAAATTAACAAGAAGTTCAACTTTTAAAAAATAGAGCACTTCAAAATTTCATAAAAAGGATTAAGAAATAAAACCAGGAAGTCCATATTAAAAAGATGGAGAAGTTCGATGATTATAGAAAACTCATATTTTCCTCATTATTAAAGAATGGAAACAAGAAGTTCAAAAATAAAATTATAATAAGTTCAACTATTAAAAATAGAGCGCTTCAAAATTCAAAAAAAATGATTAAGAAAAAAAGATTAAAAATTCATAAAAAACTCAAATATTTTCATGTAACCGAGAGAAGTTCAGGTTGATAACTGCTAGAAGTTCATGTAATACACGGCGTGCATTTTGTATTAAAAAAAGAACAAAAAAGCAAAGGCAAAAAGTTTTGTTGTTATAAGTTCAAGATCTTCGTCGAAGAAAGTCAAAAAAAATTTATTGTGAGAAAGATTTGTACAAAAGGAAATAACATTTGTGTAACACTCACGAATGGATGAGAAAATTACAAACGAAAATACGTCACAGAAGTTCAACTGAAAATAGCAGGAAGTTCACCTACTACACTAAATGAATTTTAGATGAAAAACTTTTAAAATCGTCGCGAGTATGAAAAAACGATCAACACGGGAAAGTTAAGTGCTTACAGCAGCTTTCCACCGGTATATCAGTTGCTCAATTCCGGTGAGTGGATGGAGAGCGACAAGCAGTGAATGGAGACCTACGAGCAAAAAAATCACGTGAAAAATAGAGTGAAGTTCAGGTACACGCGCTGAGAAGTCCAGGTTCTTCACGCGGTGCATTTTCGAAGAATCTGTTTCGCGATAAAGGCAGAACGCATGATCCCGCCATTTTCGAAATTACTTGAAAACGGCTAGAAATCAGAGAAAACCATCAACATGAAAAAGTTTTGCATTTTCCGTAGCTTTTCAGCGGTATATTATTTGCCCCATTCCGATAAAGTTTGTAGAAATTACCGCAAAAATACGTTTTTAACCATTTTCAAAACTGACATAAAACCATAGTGAATTAGGAGAAACAATATATACAAAAAAGTTTCGCATTTCTTCAAGCTTTCCAACGCCATATCATTTACTGCATTTGGACACACGGTTAAAAATTAGCTCAAAAATATGAACTCGGTGGAACTTGTACCATTTTCTAAATTACTTTTAAACCTTTCAAAATTAGAAAAACACTTTTAACATAAAAAATTAGCGCATTTTCATAAGCTTTCCAACGCCATATTATTTGCCTCAATTGGATTAGCCGTTTAGAAATGGCATAAAAAATACGAACTTGGGTGTTCGATTTACGAAATTTTACGATTTTCCGAATTACTCTTTAACCGTAGGGAATTAGAGAAAACTTTCAACATGTGGAAGGAGAGGTTTTACAGCAGCTTTCCAACACCATATTATTTGCCTCATTTCGATAAACGGTTTAAAAATGCGATCGAAAATACGATTCACATTTTTTGTATGAAGAAAAAACGGTTTTCAAAACTGCTCTTAAACCGCTGACATTTTGCCAAAATTTTAACTTGGGTCATAATACTGATGTCCATAGCTATCCAACGGTATATCGCAAGCCCCATTTGGACACCTTTTAGCTGAAGTTCAACCTAGTAATCGGGGAAGGTCAGGCGCGTTACTCGGGAAGTTCATGTTGTGATCAGAATATTATTCTGATCCCGTGATCAAACTAGTGTTTATGTATATATATATATATATATATATATATATATATATATATATATATAGCACTATTCTAATCCCAGGATTAGAATAACTATTTGGATCACGACGCGCCCTATATAGGGCCCGAAGAGGCGTTCCCGAACTCCTGAGAAAACCCACCCGACCGGTCAAAGAAAAAATCCCACCCCACCCACTTCCCACGACTCCCTCCACTACCCTCTCCCGATCCCATCTGCACACTCCTCACGGCATCGCGCCGCCGCTGATGAACTTCTCCCGATCCACCACCGCCGCCCTACATCCCGCCGGCGCGCCTAACTCCGGCCACCTACCGCCGCCGCCGCCGAGCGGATCCAGCGCCGCGCCAGGTTCGGCCGTCCCTTCTTCCCCAACGCGCTCCCGCCACCAGAGCGCCCCCAGCCCATGGGTCCCGCCGTCGGTCTCCTCCTACAACCCCGCCGCCACCGTCCCCCGGATCCAGCTGCAACTCCTCCACACGCCTTGGATCCGGCTGCGGCTCCGCCCCCCACCGCAGGATCCAGCCGCCGCCCTAACCGCGAGATCCGTCCATCGCCCCCATCCGGCCGCCGCGATGTCACCGTCCATCGCCTGGTGGTGCACTGCGGCGCGCCCTTCCCTCCTCTGCGATGCACCCTTCCCTCCCTTCCGGCACGAACTTCCCTCTACGCCACCTCGACCTTCCCTCCCCTTCGGTGCAGCCTGCCCTCTGCTCCGGCGCGCCCTCCTACTCCTCCTGCACGTGCGCCATGAACCTGGCCTTCGACCGCGAGCTCATCGGCCCGCCCATATACTTCGGCCTCATGGGCGACGGCCAGCCCATCGGACGCTACGACGACATGTGGCCGACTGGTACGTCAAGGTAACTATAACTAAACTAAACACAGACATCGTCTTTGAGTTTGGTCCGGCTGTACTGAACTTTTACTGAATAATTTATGTATGTGTGCAGGTGATCTGCGACCACCTTGGGCTAGGAGTCAAGACGGGGCTGCCCTACATCTGGCACAGCAAGGCCAGCAACCCGTTCATGAACCTGAAGGAGTACAAGGGCATCTTCTGGCAGGAGGACATCATCCCCTTCTTCTAGGTCGCGAAGCTGACAAGGAATGCGACACCGTGTAGAAGTGCTACATCTCGCTGTCGCAGCAGGTCAAGGAGAAGCTCGGCAAGATCGACCCCTACTTCATCAAGCTCGCCGTCGCCATGGTCATCTGGATCGAGGCCCGGGACATGCTCAACTCCAGGACTCCAAGGAGGCTGACGCCAACGGCAAGCTCAAGGGGAAGTAGATCGAGATCGAGGGAGAGAACTTTTTTTTGCATTAGCATACTGAGCAGGAGGTGAGGCGGGTATACCGGTTTCTTCAGTTTGTAGGTTCAATGCGTGCATCAGGTATTCAGGTTCAGGCTGCTGTGTACTACAAAATATTAGCTGGCTGTATGTGAGAAAACCATGTTGTTTCTTATTTTGTTTATGTGAGAAAACAAAAATGTATTTTAGAAGTTCATTTATTATTTCCCCAAAAGTTCATATATTACTACCTGTATGTATTTTGACATTTCACAAGAACTGACAAGAATTGCGGCTGGATAGAGCGGCAAAACGATGGTACGCCACTCAAGTAGTGCATCACCAGCAGCCGCGTCGTCTCCTCGGCAGCAAAAAGCAGCTTAACTGAAGTTCAATTCGTACGCTACTAGTAGGTCAACTACAGCAGCAGCAGAGTTCTTAGCGTCTTCTTCCTAATTTCCCCATGTGAAATTCTATAAAAAGGAAGGAACAGTCTCCTTCTGGCTCAGCCATCGGTGATCCCGTTCGTGCTTCTCCTAAAGACCAAGTCGAAGTTCACCAAAAACTAGAAAAAAGATGAGCACGTTCGTGCTTCTGCTGCAGACCAAGTCGAACTTCACCAAAAACTAGAAAAAAGATGAGCACGTTCGTGCTTCTCCTGCAGACCAAGTCGAACTTCACCAAAAACTAGAAAAAAGATGAGCATGGATGCCTGTCAATATCCGTTGTGTTATCCTGTTGACCAAGCAATTCAACAGGAGCAGGTGGTTTCGTTTGCCTAAAGTACAAACATAAAAACATTCAGTTTTGATTCTCTGTAGTTATTCCTCCTAACTCGAGGGAGCACTAACCGTCCAAATATGTGCTCTTATACCTTTTTCTGTTCAAAGTGTGGTGAGGAATGAGAGGTACAGTATGTCTTTTTTTATATGAAAAATGTTCGTATAGCAACAAGAAGGAAACAATTGAAACTATGTCCTTCTTTTGTTTGATTGTTTCTGTATTTGGCTTATGGAAAAATTTACTTGAGTTTCGTCTAGAAATTTTTAAAAATTTCAAATTGTAAAAAAGTTAAAACTTCAAATAGTTAAAAAAATAATCATATTTCCATGTTTATAAAAAAATAAACGAAGACATTGTAATAAAAAAAAGAGATTGATGTTCACGCGCGAGGCCCGGCCGCGGCGTCGTCCTGCTCCGCCTCCGCCATCGTGGAAGATGACCATAGTATTGTGTGTAATGCCTGCACATAGTGTACCAGCACATAGTGTTGTGTGTAATACGAATTGGTGTTGTACTGTGCATGTATATTCTTGTGTAATTTTTTACTTTTCGAACATGAAGTTCATGTTTTAGAAAAAACTAAGTTCATAGGTATCACATAACAAAAACTTTCATCCAAAAAAACCCAAAGGTCATTAGAAAAAGCATCTCAAACAATTTTGTAAAAAAGATTTCTCTGTTAAAATAAACCTAGAAGTTCAAATTTAAAAACGGAGTGGTTCGATGTCTATCAGAAAGTAGGATTTTTCCATTATTAAAATAAATAAAACTAGGAAGTCCATATTAAAAAGATGAAGAAGTTCAATGATTATAGGAAACTCAGTTTTTCGTCGTTAGTAAAGAATGGAAACAAGAAGTTCAAAAATAAAATAACAAGAATTTCAACTTTAAAAAATAGAGCTCTTCAAAATTTCATAAAAAAGATTAAGAAAAAAACCCAGGAAGTCCATATTAAAAAGACGGAGAAGTCCGATGATTATAGAAAAATCTCATATTTCCCTCGTTATTAAAGAATGGAAACAAGAAGTTCAAAAATAAAATAACAAGAAGTTAAAAAATAAATTAACAAGAAGTTCAACTTTTAAAAAATAGAGCGCTTCAAAATTTCATAAAAAAGGTTAAGAAATAAAACCAGGAAGTCCATATTAAAAAGATGGAAAAGTTCGATGATTATAGAAACTCATATTTTCCTCGTTATTAAAGAATGGAAACAAGAAGTTCAAAAATAAAATAACAAGAAGTTCAACTATTAAAAATAGAGCGCTTCAAAATTCATAAAAAATGATTAAGAAAAAAAAGATTAAAAATTCATAAAAAAACTCAAATATTTTCATGTAACCGAGAGAAGTTCAGGTTGATAACTGCTAGAAGTTCATGTAATACACGGCATGCATTTTGTATTAAAGAAAGAACAAAAAAGCAAAGGCGAAAAGTTTTGTTGTTATAAGTTCAAGTCCTTCATCGAAGAAAGTAAAAAAAAATATTTTGAGAGAGATTTGTACAAAAGGAAATAACATTTGTGTAACACTGACGAATGGATGAGAAAATTACAAACGAAAATATGTCACAGAAGTTCAACTGAAAATAGCAGGAAGTTCACCTACTACACTGAATGAATTTCAGATGAAAAACTTTTAAAATCGTCGCGAGTATGAAAAAACGATCAACACGGGAAAGTTAAGTGCTTACAGCAGCTTTCCACTGGTATATCAGTTGCTCAATTCCGGTTAGTGGATGGAGAGCTACGAGCAGTGGATGGAGACCTACGAGCAAAAAAATCACGTGAATAACGGAGTGAAGTTCAGGTACACGCACCGAGAAGTCTAGGTTCTTCACGCAGTGCATTTTCGAAGAATCTGTTTCGCCATAAAGGCAGAACGCATGATCCCGCCATTTTCGAAATTACTTGAAAACGGCTAGGAATCAGAGAAAACCATCAGCATGAAAAAGTTTCGCATTTTCCGTAGCTTTTCAGAGGTATAATATTTGCCCCATTCTGATAAAGTTTGTAGAAATTACGGCAAAAATACGTTTTTAACCATTTTCAAAACTGACATAAAACTGTAGTGAATTAGGAGAAACAATATATACAAAAAAGTTTCGCATTTCTTCAAGCGCTCCAACTCCATATCATTTGCTGCATTTGTACGTACGGTTAAACAATTAGCTCAAAAATACGAACTCGGTGGAACTTGTACCATTTTCTAAATTACTTTTAAACCATTCAAAATTAGAAAAAACTTTTAACATAAAAAAGTAGCGCATTTTCATAATCTTTCCAACGCTATATTATTTGCCTCAATTGGATTAGCTGTTTAGAAATAGCGTCAAAAAACTGAACTCGGGTGTTCGGTTTACGAAATTTTACGATTTTCCGAATTACTCTTTAACCGTAGGGAATTAGAGAAAACTTTCAACATGTGGAAGGAGCGGTTTTGCAGCAGCTTTCCAACGCCATATTATTTGCCTCATTCCAATAAACGGTTTAAAAATGCGATCGAAAATACGATTCACGTTTTTTGTATGAAGAAAAAACGGTTTTCAAAACTGCTCTTAAACCGCTTACATTTTGCCAAAATTTTAACTTGGGTCATGATACTGATGTCCATAGCTATCCAACGGTATATCGCAAGCCCCATTTGGACACGTTTTAGCTGAAGTTCAACCTAGTACTCGAGGAAGGTCAAGCGCGTTACTCGGGAAGTTCTTGTTGTGATCAGAATATTATTCTGATCCCGTGATCAGAATAGTGTTTATGTATATATATAGCACTATTCTAATCCCAGGATTAGAATAACTATTTGGATCACGACGTGCCCTATATAGGGCCCGAAGAGGCATTCCCGAACTCCTGAGAAAACCCACCTGACCGGTCAAAGAAAAAAACCCACCCCAGCCACTTCCAACACACTGATCTTTCCAACACACTGAGCTTGCCAAAGGATAAAATGTAAAAAGGAAGGGTGAAGATCACCATGACTTTCTTATGCAAGGTGGGAGATAAAAGTAAAAGATAGGCCCTTCGCAGAGGGAAGCAGAGGTTGTCATGCACTTTTATGGTTGGATGCACAAAATCTTAATGCGAAAGAATGTCACTTTATATTGCCACTTGTGATATAGACCTTTATTATGCAGTCCATCGCTTTTATTTCTTCCACGTCACGAGATCGTATAAAGCTTATTTCCTCCACACCAATCAATCATACATATTTAGAGAGAAATTTTTATTGCTTGCACCGATGACAACTTGCTTGAAGGATCTTACTCAATCCGTAGATAGATATGGTGGACTCTCATGGCAAAACTGGGTTTAAGGGTATTTGGAAGCACAAGTAGTATCTCTACTTGGTGCAAAGAATTTGGCTAGCATGAGGGGGAAAACAAGCTCAACATGTTGGATGATCCATGACAATATACTTTATTTCATATATAAGAAAACATAACCCATTACGTTGTGTTCCTTGTCCAACATCAACTCTTTAGCATGTCATATTTTAATGAGTGCTCACAATCATAAAAGATGTCCAAGATAGTATATTTATATGTGAAACCTCTCTTTCTTTATTACTTCCTATTAATTGCAACGATGACCAAAGCTATGTTTGTCAACTCTCAACAACTTTTAATCATCATACTCTTTCTATGTGAAGTCATTACTCTTCATAAGATCAATATGATCTCTTTTTATTTCTTATTATTTCTTCTCTTTTATTTTATTCCCTCAAGATCATAGCAAAATCATCAAGCCCTTGACTCAACACTAATCTTCATTATATAGCTCACGGACTCGATTACGTAGAGGGATCATAAAGCAAAACTCACAAGTAGATCATACTAAAACTTTATTCTACTAGATCAAGATATTATCAAAAGGATCGAACTAAGAAAAACGGTAAAGATAAAAGTGATGGTGCGATACCGGGGCACCTCCCCCAAGCTTGGAAGTTGCCAAGGGGAGTGCCCATACCCATATGATTATGTCTCCTTTCTCATCGGTGAAGAGGGTGTTGGTGATGATGGATAGTCGCACATCAAGCGTAGGAGGTCTTCCAACTTGCGGATAATGCCCTTGAGTGCGATGGTATGCTCTTGGTCCTCCGTGGCATTCTTGATCCCTTCATCCTTGTTGATCTCCATGGGTTCTTCTCTCTTCAGCTCTATCTTCATTAGCCAAGCATCGTTGCCCTCATTGTTGGAGGAGTAGGGAGACGACATGATGCTTGGCTTTGACAACCCTGGCAGAAAATAGCTCGGAACAAGAACAGGAGATTTTTGCGTGATACGGGAGTGAAAACCTTCGGGAGGTTATATAATGAATTTTTGCCGACCAAAATACGCATCGAGCAAGAAAACAGAGTCCGGAGAGCACACGAGGTGCCCACGAGGCAGGGGGCACGCCCAGGGGGTAGGGCGCGCCCTCCACCCTCGTGGAGCCCTCGTGTCCTTCCCGGACTGCTTCTTATTTTTCTATTTTTCTAAATATTCCAAACGGAGAAAAATTGCCATTAGAACTGTTTTGGAGTCAGTTTACTTACCGGACCACATACATATTCCTTTTCGGAGTCCGAAACATTCCGGAAAGTTTCCCTTATGTATTCCTCCAGGGTTACAGTTTCAATAACATTGGTTTCAACATTTATAGGATTACCTGAGATATAATGTTTGATTCTTGGACTGTTCACCACCTTCAGATTTGTGCCTTCAAAGTTGTTGATTTTTATGGCACCAGAATGATAGACCTCCTCGATAATGTAAGGACCTTCCCATTTAGAGAGAAGTTTTCCTGCAAAAAAATCTTAAACGAGAGTTGTATAGCAATACAGAATCACCTACATTAAACTCATGCTTTTGTATCCTTT
The DNA here is from genome assembly GCF_002162155.2 of Triticum dicoccoides. Taxonomy (NCBI): domain Eukaryota; kingdom Viridiplantae; phylum Streptophyta; class Magnoliopsida; order Poales; family Poaceae; genus Triticum; species Triticum dicoccoides. Next base: position 142,816,395 of record NC_041384.1, read on the forward strand.
TGTCATGCCACCTTTTAACTTTTTCTTTAAACAATTTGGCATTCTCATAGGCTTGGGTTCTCCATTCATCAAGTGAGCTAATGTCAAATAACCTTTTCTCACCGGCAAGTTTGAAATCATAATTGAGCTCTTTAATAGCCCAATAAGCCTTATGTTCTTGTTCGAGAGGTAAGTGACATGCTTTACCATAAACCATTTTATACGGAGACATACCTATAGGATTTTTATATGCAGCTCTATAGGCCCATAATGCATCATCAAGTTTCCTGGACCAATTCTTTCTAGATCTATTAACAGTCTTTTGCAAAACTAATTTGAGTTCTCTATTACTCAATTCTACTTGACCACTAGACTGTGGGTGATAAGGAGATGCAATTCTATGATTAACATCATACTTAGCAAGCATTTTACGGAAAGCACCATGAATAAAATGTGAACCACCATCAGTCATTAAATATCTAGGGACTCCAAACCTCGGAAAAATAACTTCTTTAAGCATCTTAATAGAGGTGTTATGATCAGCACTACTAGTTGGAATAGCTTCTACCCACTTAGTAACGTAATCAACAGCAACTAAAATATGTGTATATCCATTAGAGGCAGGAAACGGTCCCATATAATCAAAGCCCCAAACGTCAAATGGTTCAATAACAAGTGAATAATTCATAGGCATTTCTTGACGTCTACTACAAATTCTTTGACATTCATCGCATGATAAGACAAACTTACGGGCATCCCTGAAGAGAGTAGGCTAATAAAAACCGGATTGCAATACCTTATGTGCAGTTCTATCTCCAGCGTGGTGTCCTCCATAAACTTCAGAGTGACACTTGCGTAGGATCTGTTCCTGTTCATGCTCAGGTACACAACGCCTAATAACACCATGTACTCCTTCTTTATAAAGATGTGGGTCATCCCAAAAGTAATGTCTTAAATCATAGAAAACCTTTTTCTTTTGCTGGTAGGTGAAACTAGGTGGTATAAATTTAGCAACAGTGTAATTAGCATAATCAGCATACCATGGAGCAGTATGAGAAGCATTTATGACATTTAATTGTTCATCAGGAAAGCTATCATCAATAGGTAGTGGGTCATCAAGAACATTTTCTAACCTAGACAATTTATCTGCAACGGCGTTCTCAGCTCCCTTTCTATCAATAATATGCAAATAAAATTCTTGTAGCAAGAGAACCCATCTAATAAGTCTAGGTTTAGCATCTTTCTTTTCCATAAGATATTTAATAGCAGCATGATCAGTGTGAATAGTTACTTTAGAATCAATAATATAAGGTCTGAACTTATCACAAGCAAATACAACTGCTAAAAATTCTTTTTCAGTAGTGGCATAATTTCTCTGGGCATTGTCTAGAGTTTTACTAGCATATGAATAACATTTAATTTCTTATCAACTCTTTGCCCTAGAACAGCACCTACAACATAATCACTAGCATCACACATAATTTCAAAAGGTAAATTCCAATCAGGTGGCTGAAGAATAGGTGCAGAGATTAATGCTTTCTTAAGTATTTCAAATGCTTCTACACAATCATCATCAAAGACGAATGGTATATCTTTTTGTAATAAATTAGTCAGAGGACGAGAATTTTTTGAGAAGTCCTTAATGAACGTCCTATAAAAGCTGGCATGACCAAGGAAACTTCTTATACCTTTGATGTCCTTGGGACACAACATCTTTTCAATAGCATCAACTTTATTTTTATCAACTTCAATGCCCCTTTTAGAAATTTTGTGCCCTAAGACAATACCTTTATTAACCATAAAGTGGCACTTCTCCCAATTCAAGACAAGGTTAGTTTCTTCACATCTCTACAAAACTCGATCAAGGTTGCTTAAACAATCATCAAAAGAGGATCCATAAACAGAGAAATAGTCCATGAAAACCTCACAAATCTTTTCACAAAAGTCAGAGAATATAGCCATCATGCATCTTTGAAAGGTAGCAGGTGCATTACATAAACCAAAAGGCATACATATATAAGCAAAAGTACCTAAAGGGCAAGTAAAAGTGGTCTTTGATTGATCATCAGCTGACACAGGTATTTGAGAGAAACCAGAATAACCATCTAGAAAGCAAAAATGTGTATGTTTGGATAATCTTTCTAGCATTTGATCAATAAAAGGTAAGGGGTAATGATCATTTTAGGAGCCTTATTTAATTTGTGGAAATCAATTACCATCCGATAACATGTAATAATTCTTTGCAGAATCAATTCAAATTTATCATTAGGAATGACAGTAATACCTCCCTTCTTAGGAACACAATGGATAAGACTTACCCACTCACTATCAGCAATGAGATAAATTATACCTGCCTCAAGGAGCTTTAGTATTTCTTTTCATACCACTTCTTTCATCTTAGGATTTAGCCGCCGTTGGTGATCAATAACTGGTTTGGCATCTTTCTCCAAATTTATTTTCTGTTGACATAGAGTGGGACTAATGCCCTTAAGATCATCAAGAGTATATCCAATAGCAGCACAGTGCTTCTTCAGAGTTTTCAATAATTTTTCTTCCTCCTTCTCTGAAAGGTTAGCACTAATGATAACATGATATATCTTCTTTTCATCAAGATAAGCATATTTAAGAGTATGAGGCAATGGTTTAAGCTCAAACATGGGATCACCCTTGGGTGGAGGAGGATCCCCTAAGATTTCAACAAGCAAGTTGTGTTTCAGAACAGGTCTTTGTTTAAAGAACACTTCATCTATTTCCCTTCTTTCATTCATAAACATATCATTTTCATGGTCTAGCAAATATTGTTCTAAAGGATCACTAGGAGGTACGACAATAGAAGCAATACCAATAATTTCATCTTTACTAGGCAATTCCTCTTCACGGTGTTGTCTTCGAAATTTAGAAAAGTTGAACTCATGAGACATATCACCTAAACCAATAGTAACAACATCCTTTTCGCAGTCTATCCTAGCATTAACAGTGTTCAAGAAGGGTCTACCAAATATAATGGGACAAAAGCTATCTTGTGGGGAACCAAGAACAAGAAAATCAGTAGGATATTTAGTTTGCCCACACAAGACTTCAACATCTCAAACAATCCCAATTGGTGAAATAGTATCTCTATTGGCAAGTTTAATTGTGACATCAATATCTTCTAACTCAGCAGGTGCAATATCATGCATAATTTCTTTGTATAAGTCAATATGTATTGCACTAGCACTAGAACCCATATCACACAAGCCATGATAACAATGATCTCCTATTTTAACAGAAATAACAAGCATGCCTACCATAGGTCTATGTTTATGTTTAGCACAAGGTTTAGCAATTCTAGCAGTTTCATCACAGAAATAAATAACATGCCCATCAATATTATCAGCCAAGAGATCCTTAACAATAGAAATATTAGGTTCAACTTTAACTTGCTTAGGAGGTGTATAGGTTCTAATATTGCTTTTACGAACCACAGTTGAAGCTTTAGCATGATCTTTTATCCTAATAGGAAAAGGTGGTTTCTCAACATAAGAAGTAGGAATAATAGGATAATTATAAGTGATAGTCTTTTCTTCAACTTTAATAGGTGCAACTACTTTTACTTCTATGGGAGGATGATATTTAAACCACTTCTCCTTAGGGAGGTCAACATGAGCAGCAAAAGATTCACAGAAATAAGCTACTATCTCAGAGTCAAGTCCATATTTAGTGCTAAATTTACGGAAAACATCGGTATCGATAAAAGATTTAACACAATCAAACTTAGATGTCATACCTGACTCCTTACCTTCGCCGAGATCCCAATCTTCAGAGTTGCGTTTAATTCTTGCCAATAAATCCCATTTGAATTCAATAGTCTTCATCATAAAGGAGCCAACACAAGAAGTATCGAGCATGGTGTGATTGTTGTCAGAAAGCCGAGCATAAATTTTTTGGATAATCATTTCTCTTGAGAGCTCATGATTGGGGCATGAATATAACATTGGTTTAAGCATCCCCCAAGCTTGAGCGATGATTTCTCCTGAAAGCTTAAATAATCCACAAACTTCATCCACATATATTAGGTGCTCATCAGAATGTAATGTTCCATCTCCTGCAAAAGGATTAGCTAGCAGTTTTTCTATCATACCCAAAGGAATTTCAAACTAGACATTTTCATTTTTAGTAGGTTCATTATGTTCAGTAGGTTGAGGAGAAACTCTTTGCTCTACTGGTCGGGGTGAAGATACCCCGAACAAGCCCCTCAAAGGATTACTTTCCATAGTAACAAGTGACAGTAAATTTCAGCACACTATATAAATTATTCCTTACCAAATTCCACCTACCAAAGGCGCTTCACTCCCCGGTAACGGCGCCAGAAAAAAGTCTTGATGACCCACAAGTATAGGGGATCTATCGTAGTCCTTTCGATAAGTAAGAGTGTCGAACCCAACGAGGAGCACAAGGAAATGATAAGGGGGTTTCAGCAAGATATTCTTTGCAAGCACTGAAATTATAGGTAACAGATAGTTTTGTGATAAGATAATTTTTAACGAGCAACAAGTAACAAAAGTAAATAAAGTGAAGCAAGGTGGCCCAATCCTTTTTGTAGCAAAGGACAAGCCTGGACAAACTCTTATATAGAAGAAAGCGCTCCCGAGGACACATGGGAATTATCGTCAAGCTAGTTTTCATCACGTTCGGTACTTTGATAATTTGATATGTGGGTGGACCGGTGCTTGGGTGCTGTCCTTACTTGGACAAGCATACCAATTATGATTAACTCCTATTGCAAGAATCCGCAACTACAAAAGAAGTATTAAGGTAAACATAACCATAACATGCAACATATGGATCCAAATCAGCCCCTTACGAAGCAACACATAAACTAGGGTTTAAGCTTCTGTCACTCTAGCAACCCATCATCTACTTATTACTTCCCAATGCCTTCCTCTAGGCCCAAATAATGGTAAAGTTTCATGTAGTCGACGTTCACATAACACCACTAGAGGAGAGACAACATACATCTCATCAAAATATCAAACAAATACCAAATTCACATGACTACTAATAGCAAGACTTCACCCATGTCCTCAGGAACAAACGTAACTACTCACAAAGCATATTCATGCTCATAATCAGAGGGGTATTAATATGCATATAGGATCTAAACATATGATCTTCCACCAAATAAACCAACTAGCATCAACTACGAGGAGTAATCAACACTACTAGCAACCTACAGGTACCAATACCAGACTTAGAGACAAGAATTGGATACAAGAGATAAACCAGGGTTTGAGAGGAGATGGTGAAGGTGAAGATGTTGATGGAGATTGGCCCCCTCCCGATGAGAGGAGCGTTGGTGATGACGATGGCGATGCTTTCCCCCTCCCAGAGGGAAGTGTCCCCGGCAAAACAGCTCAGCCGGAGCCCTAGATTGGTTCCGCCAAGGTTCTGCCTCATGGTGGCGGAGTCTCGTCCTGAAAGCTTGCTTATTATTTTTTCTCAGACAAAAGACTTCATATAGCAGAAGATGGGCACCAGAGGGCCAACAGAGGCCCACGAGGCAGGGGGCGCGCCTAAGGGGGTAGGGCACGCCCCCACCCTCGTGGCCAGGGTGTGGGCCCCCTCTGGTATTTTCTTCGCTCAGTATTTTTTTAGTATTTCCAAAAACAACTTCCGTGGAGTTTCAGGACTTTTGGAGTTATGCAGAATAGGTCTCTAATATTTGCTCCTTTTCCAGCCCAGAATTCCAGCTGCCGGCATTCTCCCTCCTTATGTAAACCTTGTAAAATAAGAGAGAATAGGCATACGTATTGTGACATCATGTGTAATAACAACCCATTATGCAATAAATATCGATAGAAAAGCATGATGCAAAATGGACGTATCAGTGCAACCGACTTCGACTCTTTGTGAAATCCTAGCAATCTCGGAGCCACCGAAATGTGACTTGGTCTGAGCGAGTTCACTAGTTTAGACTCCAAAAGTTGCTTCGGTGTCACCGAGTTTAACAAATCGGTAGCTCCAAAATGCTTTTTGTGGAGAACTGAAACTAAGTTTTTGACTCATATGTTTTGCAAAAACTCTGCACTTTGTGATGCTCATCCACTCTACCTCATCTATATCTATTCACAGGGTCTGCTGTCAGTTTGCTTGCCAGAATGTCTGACCAGAGCGATAGCCAAAACAAATCAGAAGAGCAAGTGCACATGAGTGAGGGCACTAGTCCCTCAAGCAGCTATGATGAGGGCAGCAGGAGCACTCCAAGCAATTTGCCCAAGGCAGCCACCAGAACAAAGAAGAAGAGAGAAAATGCAAAGGCTGAGAAGGCTGCAAAGATGCCAAGTGTTGAGGAGGCATCTCAAGTTTTTCTGAAGTCAAAACAAGATCATCTTGCATATCTAATTCAAGCAACGTTGAGGATTGAGAAGGGCTTTGCCAACCTGAACAAGAATTAGGAGAGCTTGGAGAGGATCATGGAGACCAAATTTTATGATCTTGATCTTAAAGTAACTGAGATGCAGTCAGCTATTGAGCAGCTCCAGGAGGAAGGAGAGGAGAGGAATGGGCAGACTACTACAGATGCTTTTCACAGAGTGCCCAGAGGTCAGAGATCTGCTGCAGTGCCAGTGCATGATACTAGAGCAACTACTTCAGCACCAGCAGCAACAGCTTTAGTGCCACCTCCAGTTGCCACTCCACCAGCACCAACAACATCTACTGATGCCTTCGTCCTTGGAGTCCTCTCTACACCACCTCCCAAAGATCAAACCTAGAGAGACGCATAGCACTATGCATTTTCAAGCTTTGTGGTAACTTGTTGCCAAATGGGGAGAAATGTATAGATCATAGGCATCGAGAGAGAGAGATAGTGTTTTGCTTCTTTGTCTCTCTTGCTATTTGGTTGATACTTTTGTGTGTGCTCGTTTGTCACTTTATGTTTGTGTGTGAGATACTTGTATGATCATGTGTTTGATCATATCCTAGTTTAGTGCCTTCTTGGATGATATTATGTTTGCTATCTCATATATGATCATTCACTTTGCTTGGTGATGAGTGCATGTTTTAATTACTATCATTTTGAGCACTCCACCAAGATGTATGTGACATGGAAGAGTAACCCATGATCCTAATCGATTGTGCATTTGCATTCAAAAGCAAATTTTAAATAATGCACAAATTTAGGGGGAGCTCTTGCTTATCACATACTTCTCAAAGCGACAATGTATTTCAATCTTATTATCATTTGTCAAAGCTTTGATCTATATGTTGTCATCAATTACCAAAAAAGGGGAGATTGAAAGTGCAACTATCCCTAGGTGGTTTTGGTAATTACTAACAACATATAGCTCATTGAACTAATGCTATTTCAAGATGATCATTTCAGAAAGTTCAATGATTGGCATGGCATGGATTATGAATGTGGACCCCTCAAAATGCTGAGGACACATATTGGCTCAAGCTCAAGACTCTACATTTTCATTTTAGTGATCCAAGATCACATTGAGTCCATAGGAGAAGCCAATACTATTAAAAGGGGATGAGGTGTGGCTTGCTTGCTCAAAATGCTTAGTGATATGCTCCAAAAGCCCTCAACCACTTTCTCATATCCACATATGTCCCAAACCAAAAGTCAAACTCGGCCCTGCCGATTTGATCTATCCGGCGCCACCGAGTTCAGTTGATATAGCCACTGCCAGAAACCCTAGTCACTTCGGTCTCACCGATAGTGTAACGCCCCGAGACCGATGTGCCAGGTATCCTCCAGTTATGCACTGTTGTTGTGTTGTCATTGCTTGCGTGTCATGCATTGCATATCATGTCATCATGTGCATTTCATTTGCATACTTGTTCGTCTCATGCATCCGAGCATTTTCCCCGTTGTCCGTTTTGCATTCCGGCGCTCCGTTCTCCTCCGGTGGTCATTTCTACCTTTCTCTCGTCTGTGGGGATTAAACATTTCCGGATTGGACCGAGACTTGCCAAGCGGCCTTGGTTTACTACCGGTAGACCGCCTGTCAAGTTTTGTACCATTTGGACTTCGTTTGATGCTCCAACGGTTAACCGAGGGACCGAAAAGGCCTCGTGTGTGTTGCAACCCAACACCCCTCCATTTTGGCCCAAAACCCACCTAAACTTCCCCCATCATCTAGAGCGTTCGATCACGATCGTGTGGCCGAAAACCGCACCTCATTTGGACTCTCCTAGCTCCCTCTACCTCTATAAATAGATCCCTCCATTTCATTTTCGGGTCTTTTCCCCCGAAACCCTAGATCTCTCCGCTCCGCGCCGTCGGACAAAAATCGGCCGGCCGGACACGTCTGCCCCGCTCCGCAC
>NC_041384.1:142825208-142832741 GCF_002162155.2 Triticum dicoccoides
GTCATCCGGAGCCGCCCGGCCTCGCCTCCGTCCGGTCTGGGCCGACGCCGCCCAGATCCGGCGAGCTCCTCCTCTGCCGGAGCTCCCGCCGCCGCCCCTGCCTTCTCCGACGCGGATCCGGCGAGATCCGCCGCCACCTCGGTTCACGTGCTGCCCAAACCCTAGATCTGTTCTGGAGGTGGTTATTTCTACCAAGTCCCCGAGTTTTCCATTTTTCAAATGCACATGTTCATCATGCCGTAACTTTGCACTCGTAACTCCGTTTTGGGCATATAGCATATCAAATTGTTCGTCTCAGAGAGCACATCATTTCATCTCATTGCATCATTTTCATTTGAGTTCACCTTGATGCCCGAAATGCTGTTAGAAGAGTGCTATTTGAGATAATTGTCAGATCTGCTGCTCCAATTAGATATTTGTCATTTTTGTCATGATTATTGTGTGCATGGTATGCCCATAAGCTCTACATATGTTTTGTTATATGTTTTGCCATTTTTCCAGTGGTGGTATCCATGTATTTTTGTGATGTGTGTGGTGACTAGCACAAGCTTGCAAAGTAGTGCATTCGTTAATGCTGATTTCAGGGACTTAGCAATTCCACCAAGTCCTTGAGCTGTTTTTATTAAAATGTCATATGTTCATGTAGTTTCCTAGTGATCCGTGCCTCTTTTCAGGATGATCAGTTAGGATGTTTTGTTAATCTTGTAGTGCTCTATCCATCCATGTCTTTGTTTGTAATTATGGAACACCCTAGCTTGAGTCAATCGAGCTCTACTTTTGCTATTTTGTGAATCTGGGCAGATTGTCTACTTGTTAGCGATTTTGCCGAGGATGTTGTAGTTGTTCCGTGCATGCTATGTTGTTGTTCTTGCCATGTCTAGCTTGTATAATGTGTATTCTTAATGGGTGTATGCTTAGATTGTCATGCCATGCTCTGTAGTGAGTGCATCGAGCTCGTAAACATGCCTACTTGATATCTGATTTTGCATGCTCCAGTTTTCACCAAGTCTGTGATCTGTTTATGTTTTTGCCATGTTCACATGCTTGCAATTGTATTTTTCTGATCCCTTTTGGCTCAAGGTAACTAAGGGACTTTTGTTAAGCTCTTTGAGTATCCCCATGCCATGCCTTGCTTTGCCATGTTAAGTTCCTATATCATATAGTTTTCATGCTCCAAAGTGTACTACCTGATCTGAAATTCCAGACTAGTGTTAATTTCACCAAGTCTGAAAACTGTTTACCAATTGCACTTTTGCCATGCTTGTTTGAACCTGTTAATGGATGAATTGGCCGTAGCTCAGTGTTCCTATTTTGTTAAGCATCATGAGTGGATCCCTGCCATGTATTTTGTTGCCATGTTTGGGTGCTGTAGCATAATTATCTTGTTGCATTTAGATGGCTATTTGCTGTTTATCGCAGACCGGTGCCATATTTGAATTGCTTGCCATTTCCAAACCGTGCCTCCAATTCCGGAGTTCTTTATATCGTTTTGAAGCGAAATCATCTCACCTTTCCAGTGGCACACATGGATTTCCAAGTTGAGGGCAGGTTCATTCATATCTTTCCAAATCTTGCATATGCATCGCATATCGCATCCCGCATAGCATATCATGTTTGCATCATGTTGTTTGAGCTTTGCACGTGGTTGATTGTGTTCCTTTTGCTTGTTTGTCTTGTTTGGGTAGAGCCGGGAGACGAGTTCGCTAACGAGGAGCCCGTTGAGTTTGCTTTCGAGGATCCAGTCAACTCTGACAACTTTGCAGGCAAGATGATCATACCCTCTAAATCACTTCTATCTTTGCTTTGCTAGATGCTCGCTCTTTTGCTATGCCTATGCTGCGATGCCTACCACTTGCTTGTCATGCCTCCTATTTTTTTGAACCAAGCCTCTAACCCACCTTGTCCTAGCAAACCGTTGTTTGGCTATGTTACCGCTTTGCTCAGCCCCTCTTATAGCGTTGTTAGTTGCAGGTGAAGATTGAAGTTTGTTCCTTGTTGGAACATGGAGATGTTGTTCCTTGTTGGAACATGTTTACTTGTTGGGATATCACAATATATCTTATTTAATTAAAGCATCTATATACTTGGTAAAGGGTGGAAGGCTCGGCCTTATGCCTGGTGTTTTGTTCCACTCTTGCCGCCCTAGTTTCCGTCATATCGGTGTTATGTTCCCGGATTTTGCGTTCCTTATGCGGTTGGGTAATAATGGGAACCCCTTGACAGTTCGCCTTGAATAAAACTCCTCCAGCAATGCCCAACATCGGTTTTACCATTCGCCACCTAGGCTTTTCTTTCCCTTGGGTCGGCCAGCCCAAGGGTCATCATTATTTTACCCCCCCGGGCCAGTGCTCCTCTGAGTGTTGGTCCAAACTAGAGCCCCTTGCAGCGCCACCTCGGGGAAACTCGAGGGCTGGTTTTAGTTGTATGGACTGCTCATCTGAGTGTGCCCTGAGAACGAGATATGTGCAGCTCCTATCGGGATTTGTCGACACATTCGGGTGGTGTTGCTGGAATTGTTTTACCATTGTAGAAGTTGTCTTGTAGAACCGGGATGCCGAGTCTGATCGGAATGCCTCGGGAGAAGGTATATCCTTCGTTGACCGTGAGAGCTTGTCATGGGCTAAGTTGGGACACCCCTACAGGGATTTGAACTTTCGAAAGCCGTGCCCGCGGTTATGGGCAGATGGGAATTTGTTAATGTCCGGTTGTAGAAAACCTGAAGTTGACCTTAATTAAAATGCATCAATCGCGTGTGTAACCGTGATGGTCTCTTTCCGGCGGAGTCCGGGAAGTGAACACGGTGTTGGAGTTATATATGCTTGACGTAGGTTGTTCTAGGATCACTTCTTGATCATTGTTTCTCGATCGTGCTTTGCCTTCTCTTCTCGCTCTCATTTGCGTATGTTAGCCACCATATATGCTAGTCGCTTGCTGCAGCTCCACCTCATACCTTTACCTTACCCATAAGCTTAAATAGTCTTGATCGCGAGGGTGCGAGATTGCTAAGTCCCCGTGACTCACAGATACTTCCAAAACCAGCTTGCAGGTGCCGATGAGTCCGTGGAGATGACGCAACAAGCTCAGGACGAGCTCGATGAAGATCTTGTCCTTTGTGTTGTTTCATTCTAGTTGATCAGTAGTGGAGCCCAGTTGGGGTCGATCGGGGATCGTGTCGCATTTGGGGTTCTTCTTTTATTTTGGTTCCGTAGTCGGACCTTGATTGTATTGGGATGTTGTAATGCTTTATCCATGTAAATTGTGTGAAGTGGCGATTGTAAGCCAACTATGTATCTTTTCCCTTATTGTATTACATGGGTTGTTTGCGAAGATTACCTCACTTGCGACATTGCTTTCAATGCGGTTATGCCTCTAAGTCGTGCTTCGACACGTGGGAGATATAGCCGCATCGAGGGCGTTTCAAGTTGGTAATCAGAGCCTTCCTGACCTTAGGAGCCCCATTGCTTAATCGTTATTAGCGGCCGAGTTGAGTCTAGAAAAATGTTTTGAGTCATTTAGGAATTATATATCGGAGAGTTTAGGAATTCTTTTTACTTCCCAGTCCCTTCATCGCTCTGGTGAGGCATACTGACGTAGAGTTTTGACTCTTCTCTTCTCAAATTTCACTAAATTTTTTTTAGGATCACGTGTGTATCTTGGAATCGTTCCGATGGTTTTGTAACGAGAACATTGTTCTTGGTGCCTCCTGTTCCGGGGAGTTGAGCTCCAAGGTGTTGTCGTCACAATTTTATCGTTGCAGTTCTGGAATACCTGAGTTTACTTTCGCCGACATCGAAAATCTCTTTTATGCAGTTGTTGGTGAGATAACCTCGACGCCACCCAGTACTGGGGCGGGAGTTCGGGAGTATTGCCATAACTCGTATAACGGATGCTTTTCGAAGTTTGAGGTAGACGATTTCCGAAGGTTTCTTGGTTATGTGTTGAAGGATGGATACAGCTGGATGTAGGATTTGCTAGTTTTGGGTGAGATATTATGCTTCCCCTGTATCCCCAACACCTGATTGCATAACTGGGAAAAATTTGGGAGTTTATAAGTGGGAATTCAAGTAGCTCTTAGGATATATTTCAGACGAATGTATGATATGAAATTGGGGTTCGACGTCTAGTGGTCCGCCTATTCACGGTCGGTTTTACAGTGGTCTCGTTGTGTCTTAAAGAGTCCTTGGCTATGCCGACTCGGGGACGCTTCGTATGTCATGTGCACTGCCTTGTACATGATGGTGCTGTACGATCGAGCCCGTGTAGGCCCCACCACGAAAACTTCGGACGAAATCTCTATCATATGTTTGTTCTGGCTTATTCTGCAAGCCAATCCTTTCTTTTGTTTTGAGTCGTGGTATTCGAGTTGCTTCGAAGTCAAATGTTGATTCCATACCTTCCCCAAATGGTGTTCTCATGTGAATACTAATCCTTCTTGATCATCGAGATTGTCATGGCAATCCTTTTTAACCGTCTTGCTTCTCTTCAAGTGGATCTGAACATTTCTACATCCGCAAGATCAAGCATCAGGTTCTTCTGAACGGTGTTTATTTCATCCGTCCCCAAGTTGCCTTTGTTTTCTCGCCCACCCACCCTCTTTCTTCAAGGAATCCGATGTATTTATCTAGTATCCTTTTATTCTTGTGAAGTCTCTCCATCATTTTCCATCAATATTCTTATCCGGTGATTCTCAGAAGATCCTAACAGAGCTTCAAGTTCGTCATTCTCCGTTCTCTTTCTTCTCCGTTGGTTTCAATTCAAGCTTTGTCGATCATAAACTCTCTTCGGTTCAAATGTTTTCTCATGCCGGTGGACCTCTTAATCATCCGCTTCTTGCTATTCAATTGTTTCGGAGTGCTGAAGATATCTCGAGGTTGTTATCTCATTCAAGCCTTTTAATTCAATTGGTGCATTCTCTATTTTAAATCGTTCTATGGTGTATCCTTTGAGTGGGCCCTAACCCACAGGTCTTTTCCCAGGATCTTACCTAACTCTTCTTATTTTCACGGAGCTATCCTCAAATTTCTTTTCGAAGTTTGACGTAAGAATGATTTATCATCAGTCAAATGTATTTCTCCAAGATCTTCAAAATTATTTTCATCGTTGGTTCAACCTTTCCAATTTTAATTCCGGAGTACCTCAATAATTCTTAGTGGTGTTTCTCGTCGTCATTCTCTCCATTTGAAGACCGAAGAAGAGTTTTTCCTCCATTTCTTGCTCCATTCTCTTCAAGATTCGTGGTTCTAATTCGAGGCCATCCTCTCATAATTTTTTGACTGTGAGAATTCTTTTCACCCATCCGGAGCAATGCAAGAGTCTCCTCAGTTTGTTACCCGGAGTCCATCAGTTCAGGATTATTCATTCTCAGCTTTCAGCTCTCTTTCTCTTAATCATACCGATGCATCATTCAAGTATATTCTCTAATCATCTCATGATCTTTTGTTCTCGTGGATCTAATTTCCCTCAAGTATTTTCATTCGTTCTCTAATCCTTTCCGGTGATTTATCCCTTTACTTCGTTCTTTGTCAATGCTTACGGTGGTTCGTTCAAGATTTTTTCTTCTTTCTTATCATATCAATTCATTCGTTGTTTTCTAATTCTACTGGTGGTTCTTTGAAGACTTTCTCAAGTTTGAATTATATCTCTCTTAATCCTTTCTACGAGAATAAGTAATATGCCAAATCCGTTGCTTGTCATCAATTAAATTGGTGAAGGTTAAGCTTAATGTAATTCTTATTCTTGTTCCATCCACATGTTAATCTTTTCTTCCGGAGTTTGCTCATGACGAATAGATTCTTGATTTCTTTGGTTAATCTTTCTTTTACGGAGCTCCAAGTTATTTCAATTATATCATTTCAAAGCTCCATCTAATCATTGCAAGGTTTCAATGTTATTCTTTTCATCCTTCACTTCCTTTTGAACATCCTTTTATTACCGGAGTTCTCAGGAAGGTTCTACATGATGGTCCATCAAGGATTTAATTCGTTCTCCAACTTTTTCATCGAGATTCTTTTCTAAGAAGCTCAAGCTTTCTTCATCTTGCATTCCGAAGGGCAATTCCTCCGACCGTATCATTTGAGGGGGTGTTATGTCATTCTTGATGATTTCCCTATGTGGTTCATGATTTACATGTTGTCAAGAATGAAATATTTCAAACCATCAATCTCGTCAGTGGAGTTATCTTGGGCTATATTTCACCTAAAACTTTCCCTAAGGATTATTGCTATTATGGTGTTCATAAATGACCCAAGTTCTTCATTTATCCTCCTGGTGAAATAAGTTTCTCGTCTCCTTGTTCATATAAATCCAATCAATTCTATTCCCGTGGGTGGCAGGCTGTCACCTCATATTTTGAGTTGTATTCCATAAGACCGTATCAAGCTTATTCTTTTCGTTGTTGGTTTTCCAACAACTCCATTCTAGCATTTGTTGTAAGCGTGCTCCCTCAAGATCGTGTTTCCCTTCGTTCATTCCATTCCATTCTTATTTTGTTCCCGAGGCATTGTGTTGTTGATCTCTTCAACCCTTCTTCTTGTTCTTGTCAGGATCTTGTTCTTTTCTTGCTTATCCATTTAACTGGAGTGTTGCGCCCTGTTGCTCAAGTTCTTTTCGCTTTATCAAGTCTTCCATCACTTCTCAACTGGGGTGCTGCCCAAATTTGTTCTTCCTTGTCCCTCTTTTTCTAACGGAGTGTTTTAAACTTCGTCATCTCCGTTGTATTCTTTTCTTGAAATGGCTTAACCTTTTCAAGGTTCTTTGGTTCCACTCGTTTGTCAAAGAAGCAACTTAGTTTTACCTCTTCTCTCCCTCTTCCGTTTTCCACCGGTGCCATTCTAGATCTCGGGACAAGATACTCTCGTAGTGGTGGAGTGTTGTAACACCCCGAGACCGATGTGCCAGGTGTCCTCCAGTTATTCGTTGTTGTTGCGTTGTCATTGCTTGCCTGTCATGCATTGCATATCATGTCATCATGTGCATTTCATTTGCATACTTGTTTATCTCATGCATCCGAGCATTTTCCCCGTTGTCCGTTTTGCATTCCGGCGCTCCGTTCTCCTCCGGTAGTCATTTCTACCTTTCTCTCGTGTGTGGGGATTAAACATTTCCGCATTGCACTGAGGCTTGCCAAGCGGCCTTGGTTTACTACCGGTAGACCGCCTGTCAAGTTTCGTACCATTTGGACTTCGTTTGATGCTCCAACAGTTAACCGAGGGACCGAAAAGGCCTCGTGTGTGTTGCAGCCCAACACCCCTCCATTTTGGCCCAAAACCCACCTAAACTTCCCCCATCATCTAGAGCGTTCGATCACGATCGCGTGGCCGAAAACCACACCTCATTTGGACACTCCTAGCTCCCTCTACCTCTATAAATAGATCCCTCCATTTCATTTTCGGGTCTTTTCCCCCGAAACCCTAGATCTCTCCTCTCCGCGCCGCTGGACGAAAATCGGCCGGCCGGACACGTCCGCCCCGCTCCGCCCGGCCAACCATTGCCCGCCACATGTCACGCCGCCGTTCCTCCGCCACCGCGTCCCGC
>NC_041384.1:142833255-142857614 GCF_002162155.2 Triticum dicoccoides
GGCCTCGCCTCCGTCCGGTCTGGGCCGGCGCCGCCCAGATCCGGCGAGCTCCTCCTCTGCCAGAGCTCCCGCCGCCGCCCCTGCCTTCTCTGGCGCGGATCCGGCGAGATCCGCCGCCGCCTCGGTTCACGCGCTGCCGAAACTCTAGATCTGTTCTGGAGGTGGTTATTTCTACCAAGTCCCTGAGTTTTCCATGTTTCAAATGCACATGTTCATCATGCCGTAACTTTGCATCCGTAACTCTGTTTTGGGCATATAGCATATCAAATTGTTCTTCTCAGAGAGCACATCATTTCATCTCATTGCATCATTTTCATTTGAGTTCACCTTGATGCCCGAATGCTGTTAGAAGAGTGCTATTTGAGATAATTGTCAGATCTGCTGCTCCAATTAGATATTTGTCATTTTTGTCATGATTATTGTGTGCATGATATTCCCATGAGCTCTACATATGTTTTGTTATATGTTTTGCCATTTTTCCAGTGGTGGTATCCATGTATTTTTGTGATGTGTGTGGTGACTAGCACAAGCTTGCAAAGTAGTGCATTCGTTAATGCTGATTTCAGGGACTTAGCAATTCCACCAAGTCCTTGAGCTGTTTTTATTAAAATGTCATATGTTCATGTAGTTTCCTAGTGATCCGTGCCTCTTTTCAGGATGATCAGTTAGGATGTTTTGTTAATCTTGTAGTGCTCTATCCATCCATGTCTTTGTTTGTAATTATGGAACACCCTAGCTTGAGTCAATCGAGCTCTACTTTTGCTATTTTGTGAATCTGGGCAGATTGTCTACTTGTTAGCGATTTTGCCGAGGATGTTGTAGTTGTTCCGTGCATGCTATGTTGTTGTTCTTGCCATGTCTAGCTTGTATAATGTGTATTCTTAATGGGTGTATGCTTAGATTGTCATGCCATGCTCTGTAGTGAGTGCATCGAGCTCGTAAACATGCCTACTTGATATCTGATTTTGCATGCTCCAGTTTTCACCAAGTCTGTGATCTGTTTATGTTTTTGCCATGTTCACATGCTTGCAATTGTATTTTTTTGATCCCTTTTGGCTCAAGGTCACTAAGGGACTTTTGTTAAGCTCTTTGAGTAGCTCCATGCCATGCCTTGGTTTGCCATTTTAAGTTCCTGAAGCGTATAGTTTTCATGCTCCAAAGTGTGCTACCCGATCTGAAATTCCATACTTGTGTTAATTTCACTAAGTCTGAAAACTGTTTACCAATTGGACATTTGCCATGCTTGTTTGAACCTATTAATGGATGAATTGGCCATAGCTCAGTGTTCCTCTTTTGTTAAGAATCATGAGTGGATCCCTGCCATGTATTTTGTTGCCATGTTTGGGTGTTGTAGCATAATTATCTTGTTGCATTTAGATGGCTATTTGCTGTTTATCGCAGACCAATGCCATATTTGAATTGCTTGCCATTTCCAAACCGTGCCTCCGATTCCGGAGTTCTTTATATCGTTTTCAAGAGAAATCATCTCACCTTTCCAGTGGAACACTTGGATTTCCAAGTTGAGGCCAGGCTCATTCATCTCTTGCCAAATCTTGCATATGCATCGCATACCGCATCCCGCACAGCATATCATGTTTGCATCATGTTGTTTCAGCTTTGCACGTGGTTGATTGCATTCCTTTTGCTTGTTGGTCTTGTTTGGGTAGAGCCGGGAGACGAGTTCACTAACGAGGAGCCCATTGAGTTTGCTTTCGAGGATCCAGTCAACTCTGACAACTTTGCAGGCAAGATGATCATACCCTCTAAATCACTTCTATCTTTGCTTTGCTAGATGCTCGCTCTTTTGCTATGCCTATGCTGCGATACCTACCACTTGCTTATCATGCCTCCTATTTTTTTGAACCAAGCCTCTAACCCACCTTGTCCTAGCAAACCGTTGTTTGGCTATGTTACTTCTTTGCTCAGCCCCTCTTATAGTGTTGTTAGTTGCAGGTGAAGATTGAAGTTTGTTCCTTGTTGGAACATGGAGATGTTGTTCCTTGTTGGAACATGTTTACTTGTTGGGATATCACAATATATCTTATTTAATTAAAGCATCTATATACTTGGTAAAGGGTGGAAGGCTCGGCCTTATGCCTGGTGTTTTGTTCCACTCTTGCCGCCCTAGTTTCCGTCATATCGATGTTATTTTCCTGGATTTTGCGTTCCTTACGCGGTTGGGTAATAATGGGAACCCCTTGACAGTTCGCCTTGAATAAAACTCCTCCAGCAATGCCCAACATTGTTTTACCATTCGCCACCTAGCCTTTTCTTTCCCTTGGGTCAGCCAGCCCAAGGGTCATCATTATTTTACCCCCCTGGGCCAGTGCTCCTCTGAGTGTTGGTCCAAACTAGAGCCCCTTGTAGCGCCACCTCGGGGAAACTCGAGGGCTGGTTTTAGTTGTACGGACTGCTCATCTGAGTGTGCCCTGAGAACGAGATATGTGCAGCTCCTATCGGGATTTGTCGGTACATTCGGGCGGTGTTGCTGGATTTGTTTTACCATTGTTGAAGTTGTCTTGTAGAACCGGGATGCCGAGTCTGATCGGAATGCCTCGGGAGAAGGTATATCCTTCGTTGACCATGAGATCTTGTCATGGGCTAAGTTGGGACACCCCTGCAGGGATTTGAACTTTCGAAAGCCGTGCCCGCGGTTATGGGCAGATGGGAATTTGTTAACGTCCGGTTGTAGAAAACCTGAAGTTCACCTTAATTAAAATGCATCAACCGCGTGTGTAACCGTGATGGTCTCTTTTCGGCGGAGTCCGGGAAGTGAACACGGTGTTGGAATTATGCTTGACGTAGGTTGTTCTAGGGTCACTTCTTGATCATAGTTTCTCGATCGTGCTTTGCCTTCTCTTCTCACTCTCATTTGCGTATGTTAGCCACCATATATGCTAGTCGCTTGCTGCAGCTCCACCTCATACCTTTACCTTACCCATAAGATTAAATAGTCTTGATCGCGAGGGTGCGAGATTGCTGAGTCCCCGTGACTCACAGATACTTCCAAAACCAGCTTGCAGGTGCCGATGAGTCCGTGCAGATGACGCAACCAAGCTCAGGAGGAGCTCGATGAAGATCTTGTCCTTTGTGTTGTTTCGTTCTAGTTGATCAGTAGTGGAGCCCAGTTGGGGTCGATCGGGGACCGTGTCGCATTTGGGGTTCTTCTTTTATTTTGGTTCCGTAGTCGGACCTTGATTGTATTTGGATGTTGTAATGCTTTATCCATGTAAATTGTGTGAAGTGGCGATTGTAAGCCAACTATGTATCTTTTCCCTTATTGTATTACATGCGTTGTTTGCGAAGATTACCTCACTTGCGACATTGCTTTCAATGCGGTTATGCCTCTAAGTCGTGCTTCGACACGTGGGAGATATAGCCGCATCGAGGGCGTTTCAGATAGGGATCTCGGTCTCACCGAGATGGGATTGCAAACTCTTCGTTTCCCTTCGTAGCGTTTCGGTCCAACCGAGATGAGCGATCGGTCCTACCAAGTTTGCAATGCAAACTCTTTGTTTCCCTTTCGTAATGTTTTGGTCTCACCGAAATGAGTGATCCGGTCCCACCGAGTTTGCATGACCAACTCTCTGGTTAGCTTATTACCAAAATCGTTCCCACCGAGTTTGTGTAATCAGTCTCACCGAGTTTACGTTATGCCCTAACCCTAATGAAAACGGTCCTACCGAGTTGACATGTTGGTCCCACCGAAAATCTTAACATTCACATTTTGAACTAAATCGGTCTGACCGAGTTTCACGATTTGGTCCCACCGAATTTGGTGATTTGTGTGTAACTGTTAGATTTTGTGTGGAGGCTATTTATACCCCTCCACACACTCTTCATTCGTGGAGAGATCCATCAGAACGTGCCCACACTTCCAACATTCATTTTCTCAGAGAGAACCACCTACTCATGTGTTGAGACCAAGATATTCCATTCCAACCATATGAATCTTGATCTCGAGCCTTCCCCAAGTTGCTTTCCACTCAAATCATCTTTCCACCAAATCCAAATCCGTGACAGAGAGTTGAATGTTGGGGAGACTATCTGTAACACCCACGATGCGGCTATATCTCCCACGTGTTGAGGCATGACTTAAAGGCATAACCGCATGGTGGTTTTGTCGCAAGAGGGGTAATCTTCACACAATCCCACATACTGAATAAGAAAGGGATAAAGAGTTGGCTTATAATCGCCACTTCACACAAATAACAAGTTAAACATACATCATCCAGAGTACAATCAAGGTCCAACTGTGGAGCCAAAATAAAAGAAGACAACCCCAAATGCTCGATCCCCGATCATCCCAACTGGGCTCCACTACTGATCATCCGGAGAAGACACATAATAATGACCAAGATCTTCATCGAGCTCCCACTTGAGCTCGGTTGCACCACCTGCACTGGTATCATCGGCACCTGCAACTGTTTGGAGGTATCCCTGAGTCACGAGGACTTAGAAATCTCACACCCACGAGATCAAGACTATTTAAGCTTTGATAAGGTAATGAGGTGCAGCTGCAACAAGCGCTAAGCAAATATGGTGGCTAACATACGCAAATAAGAGTAAGGTGAGAAGCTACGCAATGGTCATGAAGCTAGAAGTGATCAAGAAGTGATCCTGAAACTACTTATGTTCAAGCATAACAGAAGACCGCGTTCACATCCCGGACTCTACCGAAAAGAGACCATCACGGCTACACACGCGGTTGATGCATTTGAATGAAGTTAAGTGTCAAGTTCTCTACAACCGGACATTAACAAATTCCCATATGCCACATAACCACGGGCACGGCTCTCGAAAGTTTATACCCTACAGGGGTGTTCCAACTTAGCCCATCACAAGCTCTCACGGTCAATGAAGAATATTACTTCTCCCAGAAAGACCTGATCAGTCTCGGAATCCTGGTTACAAGACATTTCGATAATGGTAAAACAAGACCAGCAAAGCCACCTGATGTGCCAACAAATCCCAGCAGGAGTCGCACATATCTCGTTCTCAGGGCACGCCGGATGGGCAAGACGTCGGGTTGGCATAGACCCTGGTTGCCCAGGGGGCACCGGACATCGCCCAGTTTGGACCAACACTCAGAGGAGCACTGACCCGTGGGTTTAAAATAAAGATGACCCTTGAGTCTGCAGAACCCAAGGGAAAAAGGCTTAGGTGGCAAATGTTAAAACCAAGGTTGGGCCTTGCTGGAGGAGTTTTAGTCAAATCGAACTATCAAGGCGGTCCCATAACCCCAACCGTGTAAGGAACGCAAAATCAAGGAACATAACACCAGTATGACGGAAACCAGGGCGGCAAGAGTGGAACAAAAGACCAGGCATAAGGGCGAGCCTTCCACCCTTTACCAAGTATATAGATGCATTAATTAAATAAGAGATAATGTGATATACCAACATATCCATGTTCCAACATGGAATAAACTTCAACTTCACCTGCAACTAGCAATGCTACAAGAGGAGCTGAAAAAAGCGGTAACATAGCCAAACAACGTTTTGCTAGGAAGGTGGGTTAGACGCTTGACATGGCAATATGGGAGGCATGATATAACAAGTGGTAGGTAGCGCGACATAGCGATAGAACAAACAACTAGCAAAGCAAAGATAGAAGTGATATCGAGGGTATGGTCATCTTGCCAGAGATCCCGCAAGGAAGAAGAACGTGTCCATGAAGAAGACAAACGGACATAGTTGAACGGATCCTCACAAACGGGACGTTACCGGAACTAACAATAAGAAGCAACAACGGAAAGGAGCAAACAACATGGTAAACCTACAAGCATAAACATGGCATAATGCACAACCAAGGATGATGCATGTCCGGTTTAAATATGCATGGCATGGCAAAGTGCACAAAGAAAACTACAAGTTAAGTGGAGCTCAACATGTAACAAGATGCCTGTTGACGAAACACCACATTCAAATATTTAGTTCACTCTCATTTAATCTACTCAACAAAATTAAATGTTGGTTAACATGGCAAGAGGTGAAGCATAAGTAAACTAAACATTTAGGCAAGTTTAAATGAGGCCGGAAATAACAACAACCATTCCGGAAAATCCCCATGTGCATATCTAGCAATTGAAGCAAACAACAATTTAAACTTTCTTGATGATGTTGTCATGATGCAGATGACATTTGCAAGTTTTATGCAGTATTTATGAAAATGTTGATAAGAGCATGTTATGAAGCATTTGTCATCATGGCGGAAATGAAAGGGGTTCCACGTCAACGAATCCGAAAATGCTGCCACGACAACATATCGGTTCCGGTAGCTCATGGAGATACTGGTGCAAAAGGAAATGTGATGGGAGCGTGTCATGCAAGGATGGTGGGGTGCTCCTGATTACCAGGTGTCCTACATGGCGGTGGCAAGGAAAAAGAGGGGCTTCGTGCAATGAATAACTCGGACACGGAGCAACACACGGTTTGACTCATACACCGCAAGCATTCATCCACGGGCATCGTCTCGGCATTATACCTTTAAAGCGTGGGTTTTCGAAGCGGTTCGAGTTCTTTGAGGGAAGTCATTATACTCGCGGGTCGTAGTGGAAGTAGTCGTTCACGTGGCGGCGGTAGTGGAAGTAGTGGTACAAGGGTCGTAGTCGAAGTAGTCGTTCTCGCGATGGTCTTGTCGGATCCACGACAAGGGTAGATGTAGCGACCCGACCCGAATGGATCAAGTCTCTATGCTTAAGTGTCATCCCTGGATCGGTATGCTGACACACACAGTACTAGAGGATTTATAACAGAGGTAAATCACATGTATAAAATAACATAAATACTATTACCTCAATCCAAAAAAGCGGAAGAAACAAGGTTGTGGATTCCCATCAGCACCAACGGCAAAGTTGAGTGTAGAAATCGTAACCCTAACGTATCACTTACTCATCGTAAGAAACCTGCAACATGAGACGTTGCAGCCCGAAATGGGTCAGTACATTGAATGTACTGGCAAATTTACACCATAGAGAAAATGATGAACAATGGCTATCACTACATGCATATATGGCTGGTGGAGAAGCTCTATGGTTATATTGTTTTTGCGAAAAGCCAATTTTTCCCTACTGCAAAGGAATAAATTTTATTTAACTATCATGGTGGTTGTTGAACATTGAGAAAGGTTGACAGCATCCTCAATCCCAATTAAGTAACATCATTAAACCCAACAAACTTAATTTAAAGTAACATGATAAGATTCACATGATAATCCAGGTACTAGATACTCAAGATGTCCATAACCGGGGACACGGCTAATCATGATTAGTTTATACACTCTGCAGAGGTTTGCGCACTTTTCCCCACAAGACTCGATCGCCTCCGTTTGGTTTCTCGCACTACATGGTGTTTGAGAAGACGGATGACCGAGACATAGTCTTTCAGAAGTTCTAGCACCTTACAATCGGGTAGATCGTACCACCTACATCCCCTACATCTGCTAGTCTACCACGTAAGAGTTCGCACGACTTAGTCAACCATGCTAGAGCCCATAATAGCTTGTGGCTGCACATGGAAGTTTCTAGTATGAATAATCTCATGATCCCTCTGAGCTTGGGTGGCGGTCCATAAAAAACAGGCAATCCTGGTCTACCCAGGTGCCTAGATAGGCAATCCTGGAATAACCAGCTGCCTCAATCCACCCAGATGTGAGTTTAAGTTGCCACCTTAAGTAAACCATTAATTAACAATCTCACATCTGTCATGAATACTCTCAAAACCCAATCCACGTCTACGAGCATAGCATGGCACTATAAGCATAACGTAATAGTAACTCCCAAGGTTTGAATGCAGGGCAATAGGTTCCTACCTCATCAACTACTTCCCAATACCCACATGTTATCAATCCTACTCATGTAATGTTTGAGGGTGAAACTAATGCATAAAAACTAGGTATGAAAGGGGATATGATCAAAGTGTGAACTTACCTGCAATGTTGATGAAGATGATTCGCACTCAAAACTCTTGATAGTTCTACTCGTCACACTCCGGTCAATCTATCGTAAGCAAGCAGTAGTAACCACACATAAGCAATCACTCAAAAGACCGGGAAGAACGAAGAAAACAATTCGGAAAACATCAAAACCAAGCAAATAACTCTTGCAACATAAAACAATTTCTAACAGTACCAAAATTATGTGAATTTGGCCTTATTAGAATGTTTAGGTCAAGAGCTTCGATTTGCAAAAAGAATCAACTCAAACGGAGCTACGAAACTCAAGTTATGATCAAACGAAGTTTGAATACAAATATGGTCTAATTCAAATTTTAAAACTTTCAAAAACATGTTTGAGTTGGATTACTGGATAGAGGAGATCATAACGAAGACATGGGCGTTGGTTTCGTTGAATTTGGACTAACGAGTAAAAAGTTATAGTCGTTTGAAAACCAGGGGCTAATCTGTAAATAAAATCATCACAGATAGGTCCCTGGCCGAAAACTAAAAGAAAAAGAAAAATCCTATCGAACGAACGTTCGCTAAACATATCTACAGAAAGAAAACGTTCACTAAAACTAACTAAACAGAAAACGTTCGTTAAGTAATAAACCTAAAACAACAAACCTAGGTTTTTTTAGAAAACCGAACAAAAAGGAAAACCGAGAAAACCGGGTGGCGGTTATACCAGTTCGATCGGTTTTTTGCCGAAAACCGGCGGCGGTCAGCGGCAGCGGCAGATCGGGCAGCGACGACGGTTTCCGGCGAGGCTGCGGACTCCGGCGACGGCGAGCAACGGCGCGGCGCGGCTTCGCGACGAGGGGCGAGGGCAGCGCGGGGTGCGCGACAGCGGGCGACGGCGAGCGGCGGCTTGCGGCAGCGGGCGGCAGGCGGCGACAATGACGTGATGCGTGGGCGGCGGCGCGAGAGGCAAGGAGGAGAGGGGGTGGCGCGGGGCTCCAAGCGGCGCTATCTATAGGCGCGGGAGGCGAGGCCTGCCGTGGCCGAGGGGCAGCGACGGCACCGGACTCCGGGAGGAGTCCCGGTCGCGCACGGGAGGAGGGAGGCGGCGGCGACTTGGGCCGGCTGGGCTGGGCGCGGCCCAGTTCTGTCGGCACGTTTTTTATAAAGATTTTCTTTTTTTCCAGACAAACAACACAAATAAAAAAAATAGAAATAAAAATATTATATAGGCATATAATATATCAATTTTTTCAGAAAAAGATTTCCAACAACATGGACATTTTTCTAGCATTAAATAGAATACACATAAATTCTAATAATTCAAACAATGCTCCTGCTCTAATGAAATCCAATAAAAACATTTAAAAAATACCAAAATGATTTCAAATTAATTTTTTTCTCCAATTTTCTATTGTAGGGAATCATGTTACCCTATTTTCCATGTATTTTGTTTTTGGAGAAAAATATTTTGAATAAAACTCAAATAACTCTAAATTGAAAATAAATTCAAAAGAACTTTGAATTTAATTCTTTGAAACTCCCAACTCATATTTCATATAATTTGAAGAAGTCATTTTATCTTCTCTCATGAAAATCATTGAGCTGCATGAATTTTATGAATTGAAATATTTCCAAATGGAATTCAATTATTTTCAAATACCCTTTCATTTAATTTAAATGGAATAAGTCATATCATCTTCGGTCAATGGTTTTGTATTTGAAAAGAATTTGAATTCATGGAGATCAGAAAGAAATTATGAAAGTTTGGGAAAGTCCTTTTATTCCCTCTCATTTAACTTTCAAAAGTTTCGAATTCACTCACTTTCAGACAATCAATCAAACAATCAATCAAATCTATCTATTTAATATAACATTCCAAAATTTAGAATTTTGGGATGTTACAAACCTACCACCCTTAAAATGAATCTCGTCCTCGAGATTCGGAGAGGCTAGCAAGAAAAGGTTAGGGTTTGGGTTCTCCTCAAAATCCATCGATCATCACAGGGGTCTGGGGTGCTACCACCCTTAGAAGCATGGTTACTGTTCCATCAAAACTCATATATTCCATCTTTATTCTTGACAGTGTCGGTCTTCTTAGATCTTCAGGATAATTCCTTATTCGGGCTCTTCCGGTAGTGGCATAACCTTTACCACAATTTTTCTGTCCTTTCATCTTGGTAAGCTTATTCCGAGACTAGGTCTTCTTAGCTGACGGGTCTGGCGCCAGTACTAAACAACTAATCGATATCTCATGGTAGTCAACCAATTATGGTTTCTCCTGCAGGGAATGGGTTTGGGTTGATCCTCACCGTATAACCTACGGTTGGCAAAAGCTGCATTGTACAAGGGAAAACTTGCTATACCATTCTAAGGTTTAAACAAGGTTTGATCGTCGTCTCTCTACTATAGGTAAGTCACTCAGATTTAACATCCCATATAGCAAGGCGAATAATAAGAGTAAGTCGGTATGGTGATCAATCCATCCCACACCCAAATCATTACCTTGTATACGGTTTAGCGAATCTCGCATTCTATGACTCGGTCATCCTCACAAGCATTGCAGAATTTCTCTTGTCCATGAACCGCGTTCGGAATAATCCATTGATTCTGCAAGACAAACAAACATCTATCGTTCCTTCACAACTCTCAGGTTTTGCGTTACTCCTATAAAATCGTCTATCGTTAAACATCGTATCTTCCTCCGGGGTTTTTCCTTCAGCAAGAATGTGCTTGCTTCTTGGCAGGTCCTAGGGCCTGTGGGTTATGGCCCATCTCATCACTTGTAGTCCTTGAACTTATCATTGGGCAACTGATCATTATTCCAACTTCCAACTTCCTAGTATTCTTAAATCCATCTAATTGTATTGTCTTCCTTCCTTCTATTGGCACAAAACTAGGACATGATTACTTAGACTCATCATGGAGTTTCCATTGATCCATATTTCCGACATCATACCTCCTTTATATCGAATAGTAATTTATCTCTTCATCCTCGTGGGATATCCCACATACCGAGATAAAAACTTATACTTATGGAGTCCATATTCCTCATCATTATCCTTTCCAGGGTCAAGCGTCCTTACAGGGGAATATTGGCCATCTCAGCATGGCACTTCTTCAACTGGGAAACATGAAACACATCGTGAACTCCTGACAGTCCTTCGGGTGACTCCAACTTGTTGGACACTTCTCCCATACGGTCCAAAACTCGGTATGGTCCTACAAATCTCGGGGCTAACTTTCCCTTAACTCCAAATCGTTTAACTCCTCGCAGAGGGGTCACACGAAGACATGCTCTATCTCCAATTTCATAGACTACCTCCTTGCGTTTCTTATTCTGCATAACTCTTCTGCCTGGACTGAGCTACCTTCAGTCTATCTCGAATCTCCTTGATCACATTTGGTCCAAATAACTGATGGTCTCCAACTTCATCCCACATACTCTTGGGGTATCACACATATCGAGATAAAACTCGTATTCATTTTATCCGAAATCCACTCAGTGAGGTATCCTTATCTTTTCCAGGGGTCAACGGTTCTTACAGGGTACTACCACCCTTAAAATGCTCCAATATTCCATAGACCATATTTCCCATATCCTCGAAAATGGTCAACATCTTTTCTCATAGAGTAACTCATAAAATTCATATCAGTACCAATGATGCTAACTTTATTCACTGTCAATTGATTACAATCTCAACTCAACACCTTGATATAAAAGAAAATGTTCTCACTTCTACTACTCCATTTCCTTTGTTGCAAACTCAACTATCTAGCACAAGTTTCCTTCTACTTGGGACATTTTCTGGCAAAGTGCCCTGCTCCATTACAACAAAAACATATTACTTCTGACAAGTCTCGAGGTTTCCTGTTTGGGCAACTGCTGAGGTAGTGCCCTGACTCTTTGCATCTATAACAAGTGATATGACTCAGATCCTTCCTAGAATCTGTCGGGGGTTTCTGATTCCACCAACACCTATGGGGATAGGGCCCCTTTCGGTTCGGTGGGAGGCGGAGAGCGCACAAAGAGCGGATCGAGGCGGTGCACGCAGGGGGGATTTTACACAGCTTCGGGCCGCACGGATGCGTAAAACCCTACTGCTGCTTGTTTATGTGTACTGGATCTTTGCTCAGGAGCGATCGACGCTACCAGACTGAGCGTGGGAGTGTTTCTGGTATCTCCAATGAGCCGAATTGGCCGAACCTCCTCTACGTTGCGCTTGGGCCTCCTTTTATACTTTCAAGGGGTTACCCACAGGTGGCAACGTAGACTAGAAGGGTAAAAATGGAAAAGGATGCGGTAGGTGCAGCTACCGCTACTGTGGATACAGTGCACCCTACCTAACTCTGATGGCAGGGGACAAGGGCATTAAATGCCTGTCTGAGTCTCCTAAACAGTGCAAAAGGTAATCGTTAGGAGAGCCACCGTTTGCCACGATGGGCTTCTCTTCATCTCCGCTTGCCACCACGTACCCCTAGCTGCACGGCCTCCTGCCACGATTGCTTGGGAGAGTCCCAGAGCGACACGTTAGCAGGTGTGCTGGAGCGCGGGCACGAAGTGGGGGTTTCCCGCAGCAAGCTCCTTGCCGCGGCCGTCGTCTTGTCGCGTCCGCCTCGCCGGATCTTGCCGGGACGCAGGGCGCGTCGCGGCAAGCTTTCTTGGTATGCCTTGAGTAGCCTTCCCGGCAAGCTCCTCTTGTCGCGGTCTTGTCTCTTCCCGGCAAGATCCTCTTGTCGGGGCCTTGTTTGGCCTTCCCGGCAAGCTCCTCGTGCCGGGGCCTTGGTTTGAGTACTTTGTTCTTGAATGGTCTTCAAGGGATCCACGGAGGGTCTTGGCGGTTACCCGTCAAGCCTTGCCGCGGGGTGCTGCAACTGCCTGTGCACGAGTTCGGGATACTAGGGTACCCCTACTCTAGTACACCGACAGGAGCCCCCGAGCCTGGGCCATACACGGTGCCGAGCGCTGTTGGGCCAGGCCCAAAATAGTGCACGGGCACGCGCGGCCTAGGTCACGCCGAATCTAACTCCGTATCCACCGCGCCCCCCGCAACGGCCCGCGTCAATCGCGGCGTCGTGGGAGAGATCGTGGGTGGTTGTGTACTTGGAAGGTCGAAACGTCCGCCCCGTCCCCCTTATAAGCAGGGGAAACAGGGGTATTTCCCCTATCTTCGCCATTTGCTGCTGCAATCTCAGAAACCTCCGCCGCCCTCTTCCGCTTCCAAAGTCGAAAGAGAGCAGCGCTCCGCTCCCATCACCGTCGCCACCACCAGCGCCGTCGATCTCCCCCATCGCCTCCGCCATGCCTCCAAAGTCCGGGAAGGGGAAGGCCGCGAAGGCCGCGGCCGGGAAAGCTGTGAAGTCGACCGAAGCGCAGCGGCTTGAGGCGCTGCGGAAGGAGCGGGCCACTTTCCCCCCCGAGCTCTCCGCGGAGGAGCTGAGGGAGTGGTACTATCTCTTCTGGTCGACGGAGACGCGGGCGCATCCACGCACGAAGGTACTCTCCGCCGTCGCCTCGCAAGCAGCTCCAGTTGGCGGATATCCTTTCTTCGCCGTGTTCTTCTACTGCGGGCTCTGCCCGCCATTCTTTGATTTCTTTTGCGACGTCATGAACACCTATGGACTCCACCTCCTTGACTTTACCCCCAACACCGTCCTGACCATGGCAGTTTTCGCCCATCTATGCGAAAACTTTGTCAGAGTCCACCCCAACGTAGCTCTCTTCCGCCATTTCTTTATGCCTCGTGTTGAGAGAGGGGAACCTCTTGCCGGCGGGATCGCCTGGATCTCGCGGGCCGGCAAGAAGGAGACCTATCTGGAGGGGGAGCTCCGCAGCAAGTGGGACGAGTGGAGGGCTGGGTTGTAGAAGAGAGCCCACAGCCGTTCACTGCCCTGCATCAAGCCCCAGCAGTGCGTGGCAATGACTGGAGCGCTCTGTCCGTGGACGACGACAAGCTGACGATCGCCATCACTCGGATCTTGCGCCTCAGGCTTGCCGGGCTGACTGTAGGAGCTGTTGGCGCAGATTTCCTTTGCCGGCGCATCGCCCCTCTGCAGGCGAGGGGGAGACCTGCCTGGGAATTTGGAGGCCCGACAGATATCATGAGGTTGCACCGAGGCCTCAACTTCAACTTCACAGTCATGGAGTTGGACGGGATACTCAAGGAGATATTCAAGCATGACCCACAGCATCCCGAGTGGTTCAGGTTGCCGACAGGCGTCGTTCCTCTGTGCAACAACTCTTCGCGCGACCGCATCTGCGCCATGATGCCGTTGTGTGACTCGCACAGGATTGCTCCAACTTGGCAAGAGCCCGCCGGCGACGTCGTGCAGCAGTTCTTTGACAGCCTAGTGGAGGTGGCAGTCAATGCTGACGAGAAGAAGCTCCTCACCCGCGACACCACTGAGCAAGAGATGGAGCGCATCGCCACCAGGGCGGAAGAGGCGGCGGCAACCGCGGCCGCGGGTGAATTCGGGTTCACCGTGGAGGAAGCGGACGCGGCGTTGGCGATGAGTATTGCCGAACGGGAGCAGCCCGAAGAGGAAGAAGAGCTCGCCGCGCCCGATGCCGAGTCGAACGAGCCCGCCGGGGGTGCGAGCGGCCCGCCATCTCCGAGGAGCTTGCCGCGAGCAGGGCCCGCAGCGCAGCCAAGAAGGCGCCTCCACAGGGTTGGCGACGTAGCAGGGCGGCAAGTGGGCCAACAGCCGCAGCGTCGCGCGACGCGCTCTACCGTGGCAAGTACGGTTGCCGTGGGAGCGCCTCCTGTCGCAGCGACGACTGAAGCGGGGTCATCTCGGGCTGGCGCCGCAGCCCCCGCCAAGTGGCCAAGGGATCCCACCCCTCCACCTCGTCGTGCCGGAGATGGGCCAAACTTCGACCTCTCCGCGCTCAGCTCCGACGAGGAAGATGAAGAAGAGTAAGATTCCCTTGTTGTTCTGGTAGTTCTTCAACTTGCTGATGTTATCTTGCATCTGATCTGACCCATACTGGACTCTTCCTTTTCAGGACTCTGGCCCAGAAGGCGGCGAAGAGGGCCAAGGCTCAGGTGGTGGTCATCGAGGCCGAGCCCACTGCGACGACAGGATGCGCGCCCGAGACCACCTTGCCGGATCCGGCCACCGCTTCGCAGAGCAGCCCCCAGCGCAGCCCCCAGCGTGAGCATGTGGTTTACTTTCTGCTTCTGGGTGCGCGTGGTTTCTCTTTTCCTTTGTTGACATCTGATCACTGGTTTGTTTGTTCAGGAGCAGAACAGCTTGATCAGGAGGGCGTGGTGATCTCCTCTGACTCGTCGTCTGCTTCGACTACGCCGCCAAGGGCGGACTCCCCGGCAAGGGAGCGTCCTTCGGTAAGGGAGGAGCCTCCGGCAAGGGAGGAGTCTTCGGCAAGGGACAGCGCTAACGATCCGCCGGTGGTGGAGGTCACGACGGCAGATCCTAGCACAGGTAGCCCTTGTTGCCCGAAACTTTCCTTGTAGTCATCTGCTGATTTCTCTTCTCGAACTCTTGTTTGATTTCTCCTTCTTCTTTGGTCGTCAGACCCACCCTCCACGGATCCGATGGAGACCGAGGCGGGCGGCGAGGAAGACGCGCGCAGCAATACTGATGATGCCGCGGCCACCGAAGAAGGAGTCGGCGCTGACGTGCCCACTGGCGAAGAGGCCGCCAAGACAGCTGCCGAAGAAGCTGGCGGGGGATCTGGCGATCGCACTGACGGCCCTGAGGCCGCAGGAGCGTCGGGCGCTACACCGACCGCCGATCCCTCCGCCGCTGCCGCAGCGTCAGGCTCCGAGGAGCCCCAGTCCGGCGCCTATCTGAAGGCTGGCGAGGGCATCTTCATCAAGCTCCCCTGGACGTCGAGCTCCAGGGCACCGGTGGAAGGAGAAGCTCTGGATGGGGAGGTGCTTGCCTCCGCCAGGTTGTCGATCATCGACTCGCCGGGAAGCAGCAGCGGCGAGCCTAAGGAGGAGCGGTTGCTACGGAGGCTGCTGGCGCTCTACCGCGCCCGCCAGGTCAAGTTGGAATCCTGGGAAGCGCTTGTCGCGAGGGCGAGCATGGACATAGAGAAGTGCGCGGAGGAGCTCCGGGGTCTTCGCCAAGAAACTCTCCGGGCCTTGGCGGAGGAGCGGGAGCAGCTTGCTGAGGAGCGGAAGGCCTTCCTCCTCGAGAAGGCCGAAGCTGAAGAGCAGCAGCGGCTCACCGGCGAGAAGCTGTATGCGCGAGAAGGCGAGCTGACTCAGCGGAAAGTGAACCTCGACAGCCATGAAGAGGAGCTTGCCGCGCGCGAACGGGCACTTAGCGGGACGCTCCAAGAGGCAAAGGATACGGCTGCGGCCGCCGAGGCCGCCAAGAAAGACTTGGAGGCAAAGGTGGCGTAGCTAGAAACTGATCTGAGGGTTGGTGTCAAAGAGCTTGCCGCGCTCAAGCTAGAGCGCGAGAAGGACGCCCTTGCCCACGGTGAGTTGTAGGGCCAACTCTCTGAAAAGGGCAAAGAGCTGCGTGCCGCTAAGGATTCCAACGCTGATCTGGAGCTGAAGCTGGCCACCTTGACGGAGACGTTGGACAGCGCCAGGAAACGGGAGGCAGACTTGAAGAAGGACATCGAGGCCAACGAGGCGCTGCTGGCGAGAGCCGCCGAAACCCAGAATCTCCTCAGAGATACCGTGGAGCTCTGGACGGAGGGTCTCGTGAATATTGTTGCAGTCATCAAAGAGGAGCTGGTGCATTTGGGGGTGGAAGGCTTCGGGTACTCCTCCGAGGAGAACCTCCAACCCAGCGCCAAGCTCACTCTGTTCTTCAAAGGCGTGGCGGCGGTGCTCCAGCAACTCCGGGAACGGATCCCAAAGCAGTTGGCCGATGAGTCACGCTCGATTTGCGCCGGAGTTCTGGAGAAGGTGCTGGTGAAGGTGGCCTTCCGCAATCCGGGCCTCAACCTAACCAACATCCTCAAGAAGCTGCCGGCGGACGCTGATCTTGACGCACTTAAGGCCCTCGTCGCACCCATTGTGGGCAGGGTGAACGAGGTCAAGAGGGTTGACGGCGGTCGCGTAGATTAGGCCGTCCATTTTCTTCTTTTCTTGTCGCTGCCAGTCATGTCATGGGAACACTTTATTAGAGGCGCGACAAGTTATTTCTGTAATATAACTCTATCTTAGGCAAAAAATTGCTGTGTTACTTCCTTTACTCGACTCTTGGCCTTGTATGGTTCTGCCCTACGCTTTCTAGGGAAACATGCCGGTGCGGACACCCTTGCCGCGAGCGCCGAGTGCGGAACTTCAGCAGCCTGCTGGTGGGGTCGCTATCGACAAGCAACCTTGTCGCAACTAGTTGCAGCTCTCTTAAGTTGTTGAGCAAACTCGAAACAAAGTAAGGGCGCTAGCAGCTCACTTAAGTTGCTGAGCGGACTCGAAGCAAAAGTAAGGGCGCTAGCAGCTCGCTTAAGTTGTTGAGCGGGCTTGAAACAAAATAAAGGCGCAACTAGCTACGAGTTAGTTCCTCCGCGCACAGGTTTTCCATACAAAGCACGGTCGTTCAAGGGAAATAACTCAAAAACTTAAAAAACTGATTGCTCAAGCTTTAGCAACTTACCTTTTCTGTCGTCTGCTTCCCGGCAAGGAGAAACTTTCTTGAACGGCCTGGTCCACACCATTATCTTCTCCTCCCCCCCCTGGTAGACCTTGTGGGCGAGGGAACCTTCCTTCTTTTGAGAAAGAAATAGAGAAATAAAGTAATGATATGGAGCCTTGGGCTCGTTATCGCTTACCGGGTTCTAGTGCTGCACAAAGTGTCAGATAATATATGCGTAAAAGGATTATAGTATAAAATAAAGCTGACAAGATGTGCGGGGCACATGAACTTTACTAGTGCACGGGGTCTGCGCCCGGCTCTGTACAAAGGATTACATGCAACAGCGGCAAGACTTGTACAGAAAGGTGGTTGCCGGACGGGGTCCGACAACCGCGCCTTACGGGTAAAACTTACGAAGACGCTCGATGTTCCAGGAGTTGCTCACTGGAATGCCATCTTCGGTCTCAAGGTGGACAGCACCGGGCCTAGTGACTCGTTTCACCCGATAAGGGCCTTCCCACTTTGGCGTCAACTTGTTGGAATTCTTGGCCGACTGAACGCGCCGAAGAACAAGGTCGCCTTCCTCGAGACTCCTGGCATTGACTCTGCGGCTATGGTAGCGGCGCAGAGCTTGCTGGTAGCGAGCGGCTCGCACAGCAGCCTAGAGACGGTCTTCCTCAAGGAGCAGCGCGTCATCTTGCCGCAGCTGCTCTTGCTCGAGCTCATCATAAGCAAGCACTCGAGGTGACCTGTATACGAGTTCCGTGGGGAGAACTGCCTCCGCTCCATAGACTAGAGAGAAAGGGTGTCTGGCCAGTGGCTCGATTTGGCGTCGTCCTGATCGACCAAAGAACCACCGGCAGCTCCTCGATCCAGTTTCTTCCACACTTGTGCAGCCTGTCGAAAGTTCTGGTCTTGAGGCCTCGCAGCACTTCAGCGTTTGCTCTGTCCGCTTGACCGTTGCTTCTCGGATGAGCAACAGAAGCGAAGCAGATCTTGGCGCCAAGATCTTGAACGTACTACATGAAGGTGCGGCTCGTAAACTGTGTGCCGTTGTCGGTGATGATCCTGTTAGGGATCCCGAAACGGCAAACAATCGACCTGAAGAACTTGACTGCTGACTGTGCTGTCACCTTCCTCACTGGTTCCACTTCCGGCCACTTTGTGAACTTGTCGATTGCAACGTACAAGAACTCAAAGCCCCCGACAGCTCGGGGGAAGGGGCCGAGGATGTCGAGCCCCCAGACCGAAAATGGCCAGGATAAAGGGATCGTCTGGAGAGCTTGAGCTGGCTGGTGTATCTGTTTGGAATGGAACTGGCACGCTTCACACTTGGTTACTTGTGCAGTTGCATCCTGGAGGGCTGTCGGCCAGAAGAAGCCTTGTCGGAACGCTTTGCCGACAAGTGCTCTTGCGCCAATGTGGTGACCACATATGCCTCCATGTATCTCTGCCAACAGCTGTTGTCCATCTTCCCGGCGAATGCACTTCAATTTCACACCGTTGAGTCTTATTCTGTACAGTGTGCTGTCGACAAACTTGTACATACTTGACTGCCGGGCTAGTTTTTCAGCTTCTTCTTGCTCTTCGGGAAGCTCTCCTGTCTGAAGGAAACAGACAATCTGCTGCGCCCATGCTGGAGCTTGCGGCTCGACAACAAGGACTAAAGGCATATCTGTTGCTGCGGGAACATCCGCTTCTACGGCAAGAACCTGCGGTTCGGCCGGAGCGTGATATTCCCCGGCAAGCTTGCCGGAGCAGAACTTGCCGGGAGCGTTTGCTTCGACGGGACAAATCATAAGGTTTGCCGGAGCAGACTGCTCCTCAGCATCCTTGGTGTTGATCTTGGGAACTTTCTTGGCGGCGGCTTCGGGGAGCTCTGCCGGAACGTAGTCACCGGAAACCAACTTCCTCTTTTTGCTTGGTCCAGTTGATGGTGTCACGGATGGTTGAGTCAGCTTGAGCAAAAAAATCCCTGGTTCAACAGGTAACTTTAGTGCTGCGCGTTTTGACAGGCCGTCAGCAATATCGTTCTGAGCTCGTGGAACGTGTTCCATTTGCAGGCCGTCAAAGTGTGCTTCTAGCTTTCTCACTTCATCAACATAAGCCTCCATCAATGGACTCTGGTAGTTCTTGTTCACTTGGCGGACGACAAGCTGTGAGTCACCCCTGATAATGAGCTTCTTGATCCCAAGGCCGGCTGCGATTTTGAGACCGGCGAGCAACCCTTCATACTCTGCAGTATTGTTGGTTGCTTGCTCTTTGGGAAAGTGCATCTGGACTATGTACTTGAGGTGCTCTCCGGTGGGTGCGATAAGCAGCACGCCAGCACCGGCGCCTTGCAGCGAGAAGGCACCATCAAAGTACATCAGCCACTCTTTGCTTGACTCCTTGACGGGGATGCTCGCCTCTGGAATTTCTTCATCTGGAGTTGGCGTCCACTCTGCTATGAACTCTGCCAATGCCCTGCTTTGGATAGTTGCAGTGCTCTCAAACTTGAGGCCAAAGCTTGACAGTTCCAATGCCCACTCGACAATCCTGCCTGTTGCTTCTGGATTCTGCAGTATCCTCTTCAGCGGAAAGCGAGTGACGGCAGTGATCTCGTGTGCCTGGAAGTAATGGCGCAGCTTTCTCGAGGCCATGAGAAGGCCGAAAAGCAATTTTTGCACACCAGAGTACCTCGACCTAGCCCCCTGGAGAAGGGAGCTGACAAAGTAAACTGGTCGCTGCACCATCTTCTTCTGCACGTCCTTGCACATCTGCGCAGATCCATCTTTGTCGGGACCAGAGCTTGTCGGAGAAGCCCCCTGCTTGTCGTTGGATTCATTTGCCGCGGTTGCTGGCTCATCGTCCGCCTCCCTCTCCTCTACTAACGCAGCACTAACCACTTGATTGGTTGCTGCTAGGTACAGCAGCAACTTCTCTTGTGGCTTAGGTGCGACAAGTATTGGAGTGGAGGACAGGTACCTCTTCAAGTCCTGCAGCGCAGCCTCCGCTTCCGGAGTCCATTTCATCGGACCTGCCTTTTTCAATATTCTGAAAAACGGCAGGGCGCGCTCAGCAGACTTAGAGATAAACCTGCTGAGAGCAGCCATGCAACCGGCAAGCCTTCGCACATCCTTGACGCACTTCGGTGCTTCAATCTGCTCGATGGCCTTAATCTTGTCGGGATTGGCTTCAATCCCCCGCTGAGACACAAAGAACCCGAGAAGCTTGCCGGAAGGGACTCCAAACACGCACTTCTCGGGGTTGAGCCTGAGGTTGATCTTGCGCAGATTTGCAAAAGTTTCTTCTAAATCTTGGATCAGGGTAGCCTTGTCCTTGCTCTTGACCACTATATCATCCATGTAGGCTTCCACATTTCTGTGTATCTGTGGCTCAAAAGCGACATGGACTACTCTTGCAAATGTTGAACCAACATTCTTCAACCCAAAGGGCATCCGTACAAAACAGTATGTGCCACAAGGGATGATAAATGCGGTTTTCTCCTCATCCTCTTCTGCCATGAAGATTTGATGGTATCCTGAATACGCATCAAGAAATGAAAGCAAATCACATCCAGCTGTGGAGTCAACAATATGGTCAATGCGCGGCAAGGGAAATGGATCTTTGGGACAAGCTTTATTGACATCAGTGAAGTCTATACAAAGCCTCCACTTCCCGCTCGCCTTGCGCACGACTACAGGATTGGCCAACCACGTGGGATGGAGCACTCCTCTGACAAGGCCTGCTGCTTCCAATTTCCTGATCTCTTCTGCAATGAACTCTTGGCGCTCCACTGCCTGCTTCCTGACTCTCTGCTTGACGGGCCGCGCATGAGGACAGACGGCAAGGTGGTGCTCGATTACTTTCCTGGGAACACCGGGGATATCTGACGGTTGCCATGCAAACACGTCGACATTCGCCCGCAGGAAAGCAACGAGCACGCTTTCCTATTTGGGGTCAAGCGTGGCACTGATGGTGAAGGTACCACCAGTGCCGTCCTCCTTGGCGGACACCTTCTTGGTCTCGGGTGGAGCTGCCATCGTCTTCTTGTACTTGCCGGTGGAGCTCGATGGTGCGACCTCGACGGTAGCGCAGCACTCCGAAGGGGTGCTCCTGCCGGAGTGGGCATCAGAGCTTTTGCCGGACTTGGCCTTCTTCTTCCCCCCGGGAGCTTCAGCGGCAAGTGTGTGGTGATCGGCTGCAGCTGCTGCTTCCCGGTAGATCTTGTCGGCGCAGATAAGGGCATCCTTCTTGTCGCCGGGGACACAGATGACACTTATCGGGCCTGGCATTTTGAGCACGTTGTATGCATAGTGAGAGGCTGCCATAAACTTGGCGAGCACTGGGCGGCCAAGGATCCCATTGTAGGGCAATGGAAAATCGGCAACGTCAAATGTGACCCTCTCAGTTCTGAAGTTCAGCTCGCTGCCAAATGTGACCGGCAGCGTGATCTTCCCTTTCGGCTTGCTCCTTCCCGGGTTGATTCCTTGGAATGTGCCGATCTCTTCGAGCTCGCTGTCGGGGATCTGGAGTTTGTGAAGGACCGCGGAGGAGATGAGATTCAAGCCGGCCCCGCCGTCAACTAGCATCTTTGTGACCTTGAGGTTGCGGATAGTTGGTGAAACCAACATCGGCAAGCACCCGACCGCAGTTTCGCGATCAGGGTGATCCCCAATGTCAAAGATGATAGGCGTGCTGGACCATTTCAGGGGTTGCGTGACTCTATGGATGGCTCCGCTGCATTCACTTCCCGCATCCACTGCTTGAGCTGGCGGTGCGAAGTATGCAGAGAGGCGCCACCGTCAACGCACAGGACCTCTGTGGCTTTCTGAAATTCCTGCTCATCGGCCTCATCATCATCCACGTCTTCGTCATCGTCGTCATCTTCATCCTTGTCGCGGCCGCGGGGAGGTCTGTCTCCTTGCCGCTATTTGGCCTTGCCGCGGCGTCCTCCCCGGCCGGGGCGTTTCTTGCCGGATCCACCAGTTCCTTCCTGGGCCTTCTCTTTGTCGCGTCGCTCGTATTCAGCTTTCTGTTGCTCAGCAAGCTGTTCGACCTTCTTGCAGTTCTGGAGATCGTGACCCTTGGTGCGGTGAATCTTGCAATACTGCCTGCCGGAGCTGTCCTGCTTGTCGGCGGCCGCCACCGGATGGGCCTCCTTGTCGGAGCCACCAGCCTTAGCTTCCTTGGCGCCACCTCCGTTGCCGGTCTGCTCGACAGCCAGCACTTCCTTACCCTTATTCCTTTTGTTGTTCCGCCGCCGGCCTTTCCTTGCCGGGGCGGGATCCTCACTGTTAGATCCTCCTGCTCCTGTACTCTCTCCGGGGAGCCTCCTCCCCTCTTCAGCGCGTGCACACTTGTCAGCCAAGGCGTAAAGCTCGCTGACGTCTCTGATCTTACACATCGCCATCTCCTCCCTCATCCTTCGGTTTCGCACGTTCTGATGGATCGCGCTGATGATCACGGCGGGGTGGACGTCTGGGATGTTGTGCTGTACGCGGCTGAATCTCTGAATGTACTTGCGCAATGGCTCTCCTTCCTTCTGGGCGAGCAGATGAAGATCGCTCTCTTGGCCATGTGGCTTGTGGCCGCCTGTAAAGGCGCCGACAAACTGATGGCACAGATCAGCCCAGGTGGATATGGAGTTGTCCGGCAAGTGCATGAGCCAGGATCTGACATTGGGTTTGAGCACCAGCGGGAAGTAGTTGGCAAGAATCTTGTCATCTCGCCCCCGGCAGCCTGCACCGCAATGGTGTAGATGCTGAGGAACTCCGACGGATGCGTCTTGCCGTCGTACTTCTCCGGCACGTCTGGCTTGAAATTCTTTGTGCTGGGCCACTGGACTTGCCGCAGCTCACGAGTGAACGCAGGACAACCTACCGCGTACGGCAGATCGCCTGGTTCCCCTGGCGCATGCATGTCAACAGAGAGCCCAGCGCGCTTGTCGGATTGACGTCGCGCTTCTCTTCGGCACTCGATGCGGGTTCGGGCGTCTTCTTGTTGTCGTTCATGGAGAACTTGGCGCTGGTCGCGACGAACTCGTGGGTCCGACGACGCGGTGGAGCCGCTGTTGGGGTGGACCCGACGAGTCGGCGATTTTGGCCTTCGTAGTGGGGAGTGCATGGAAGTCGCACCTCCCTCAGTCTTGTTGCCATCGGCTCGCGTCCGGCTGTCCTGCCGCGGCAGCGAGGTGCTTGGTTGCCACGCAGTGTCGCCGTTGGCGAAGCCGATGACGCTCTGGATAGTGGCCCTCCATTCGTCGGTCTTGTCCGCCGTTGGAGGATAGTCCAAGAGCAGCTGGGCCCGCGCCAAGGCTTCTGCTGGAGTGATGGGCGGCGGAGGTGAACGGTGCGAGGAGAGGGGCGTGCTCGGACTCCTAACCAAGTTAGAAGGAGCAGCGTCCCGTCCCGGCGACCGCACCTCGCTGGGGCCAGCATGCTGGCGTGCATGCTGGTCTTGAACGCCACGCGAACCACCAGCTTGATCTTGGGTCAGCGGACGTATAGCGCTGCGAACGCTATGACGCTGCTGGTCCCGCGCCTCCTGAGAGGGGCGCAGTGCTCGCATGGACGCCGAGGTCTGTGCCGCCTTGTCCTTGGAGTTGGCAGCGCTGTGGGCATCCTCGTCGACGCCCATTCCTCCGCCGGCGTCCACTCCACCACCCGTTTGCAACGGAGGCGGTGGAAGCGACGCAGACGGGACAGCTGCCTCCTAACCCTTCTTCTTCGGTGGCATGTCAATGAAGACGATGAAGATTTAGCTTGCGCGCACGCCGGATCGGGTTCGCACAATCTCGACACCCCCTACCTGGTGCGCCAGAGATGTCGGGGGTTTCTGATTCCACCAACACCTATGGGGACAGGGCCCCTTTCGGTTTGGTGGGAGGCGGAGAGCGCACAAAGAGCGGATCG